>NW_027469110.1:695914-1043871 GCF_051020765.1 Lasioglossum baleicum | reverse complement strand
TAAAAACACGTGCGAGAGGATGCATCCCGCAGGCTGGTCGAGTAAAAACACGTGCGAGAGGATGCATCCCACAGGCTAGTCGAGTAAAAACACGTGCGAGTGGATGCATCCCGCAGGCTAGTCGAGTAAAAACACGTGCGAGAGGATGCATGCCGCAGGCTAGTCGAGTAAAAACACGTGCGAGAGGATGCATCCCGCAGGCTAGTCGAGTAAAAACACGTGCGAGAGGATGCATCCCGCGGGCTAGTCGAGTAAAAACACGTGCGAGAGGATGCATCCCGCAGGCTAGTCGAGTAAAAACACGTGCGAGAGGATGCATCCCGCAGGCTAGTCGAGTGAAAAACACGTGCGAGAGGATGCATCCCGCAGGCTAGTCGAGTAAAAACACGTGCGAGAGGATGCACGCCGCAGGCTAGTCGAGTAAAAATACGTGCGAGAGGATGCTTCCCGCAGGCTAGTCGAGTAAAAACACGTGCGAGAGGATGCATCCCGCAGGCTGGTCGAGTAAAAACACGTGCGAGAGGATGCATCCCGCAGGGCTAGTCGAGTAAAAACACGTGCGAGTGGATGCATCCCGCAGGCTAGTCGAGTAAAAAACGTGCGAGAGGATGCATCCCGCAGGCTAGTCGAGTGAAAAACACGTGCGAGAGGATGCATCCCGCAGGCTGGTCGAGTAAAAACACGTGCGAGAGGATGCACCCCGCAGGCTAGTCGAGTAAAAACACGTGCGAGTGGATGCATCCCGCAGGCTAGTCGAGTAAAAACAAGTGCGAGAGGATGCATCCCGCAGGCTAGTCGAGTAAAAACACGTGCGAGAGGATGCATCCCGCAGGCTAGTCGAGTAAAAACACGTGCGAGAGGATGCGTCCCGCAGGCTAGTCGAGTAAAAACACGTGCGAGAGGATGCATCCCGCAGGCTAGTCGAGTAAAAACACGTCCGAGAGGATGCATCCCGCAGGCTAGTCGAGCAAAAACACGTGCGAGAGGATGCATCCCGCAGGCTAGTCGTGTAAAAACACGTGCGAGAGGATGCATCCCGCAGGCTAGTCGAGCAAAAACACGTGCGAGAGGATGCAATCCCGCAGGCTAGTCGAGTACAAACACGTTTGAGAGGATGCATCCCGCAGGCTAGTCGAGTAAAAACACGTGCGAGAGGATGCATCCCGCAGGCTAGTCGAGTAAAAACACGTGCGAGAAGATGCATCCCGCAGGCTAGTCGAGGTGAAAAACACGTGCCAGAGGATGCGTCCCGCAGGCTAGTCGAGTAAAAACACGTGCGAGAGGATGCATCCCGCAGGCTAGTCGAGTAAAAACACGTGCGAGAGGATGCACCCCGCAGGCTAGTCGAGTAAAAACACGTGCGAGGGGATGCATCCCGCAGGCTAGTCGAGTAAAAACCACGTGCGAGAGGATGCATCCCGCAGGCTAGTCGAGTAAAAACACGTGCGAGAGGATGCATCCCGCAGGCTAGTCGAGTAGAAACACGTGCGAGAGGATGCATCCCGCAGGCTAGTCGAGTAAAAACACGTGCGAGAGGATGCATCCCGCAGGCTAGTCGAGTGAAAAACACGTGCGAGAGGATGCATCCCGCAGGCTAGTTGAGTAAAAACACGTGCGAGAGGATGCATCTCGCAGGCTAGTCGAGTAAAAACACGTGCGAGAGGATGCATCCCGCAGGCTAGTCGAGCAAAAACACGTGCGAGAGGATGCATCCCGCAGGCTAGTCGAGTAAAAACACGTGCGAGAGGATGCATCCCGCAGGCTAGTCGAGTAAAAACACGTGCGAGAGGATGCATCCCGCAGGCTAGTCGAGTAAAAACACGTGCGAGAGGATGCATCCCGCAGGCTAGTCGAGTAAAATCACGTGCGAGAGGATGCATCCCTCAGGCTAGACGAGTAAAAACACGTGCGAGAGGATGCATCCCGCAGGCTAGTCGAGCAAAAACACGTGCGAGAGGATGCATCCCGCAGGCTAGTCGAGTAAAAACACGTGCGAGAGGATGCATCCCGCAGGCTAGTCGAGTAAAAACACGTGCGAGGGGATGCATCCCGCAGGCTAGTCGAGCAAAAACACGTGCGAGAGGATGCACCCCGCAGGCTAGTCGAGTAAAAAACGTGCGAGTGGATGCATCCCGCAGGCTAGTCGAGCAAAAACACGTGCGAGAGGATGCATCCCGCAGGCTAAACGTGTAAAAACACGTGCGAGAGGATGCACCCCGCAGGCTAGTCGAGTAGAAACACGTGCGAGAGGATGCATCCCGCAGGCTATTCGAGTAAAACCACGTGCGACAGGATGCATCCCGCAGGCTAGTCGAGCAAAAACACGTGCGAGAGGATGCATCCCGCAGGCTAGTCGAGTAAAAACACGTGCGAGACGATGCATCCCGCTGGCTAGTCGAGCAAAAACACGTGCGAGAGGATGCATCCCGCAGGCTAGTCGAGTAAAAACACGTGCGAGACGATGCATCCCGCAGGCTAGTCGAGCAAAAACACGTGCGAGAGGATGCATCCCGCAGGCTAGTCGAGTAAAAACACGTGCGAGAGGATGCATCCCGCAGGCTAGTCGAGTAAAAACACGTGCGAGAGGATGCATCCCGCAGGGTAGTCGAGTAAAAACACGTGCGAGAGGATGCATCCCGCAGGCTAGTCGAGTAAAAACACGTGCGAGAGGATGCATCCCGCAGGCTAGTCGAGTAAAAACACGTGCGAGAGGATGCACGCCGCAGGCTAGTCGAGTAAAAATACGTGCGAGAGGATGCTTCCCGCAGGCTAGTCGAGTAAAAACACGTGCGAGAGGATGCATCCCGCAGGCTGGTCGAGTAAAAACACGTGCGAGAGGATGCATCCCGCAGGCTAGTCGAGTAAAAACACGTGCGAGAGGATGCATCCCGCAGGCTGGTCGAGTAAAAACACGTGCGAGAGGATGCACCCCGCAGGCTAGTCGAGTAAAAACACGTGCGAGTGGATGCATCCCGCAGGCTAGTCGAGTAAAAAACGTGCGAGAGGATGCATCCGCAGGCTAGTCGAGTGAAAAACACGTGCGAGAGGATGCATCCCGCAGGCTGGTCGAGTAAAAACACGTGCGAGAGGATGCACCCCGCAGGCTAGTCGAGTAAAACACGTGCGAGTGGATGCATCCCGCAGGCTAGTCGAGTAAAAACAAGTGCGAGAGGATGCATCCCGCAGGCTAGTCGAGTAAAAACACGTGCGAGAGGATGCATCCCGCAGGCTAGTCGAGTAAAAACACGTGCGAGAGGATGCGTCCCGCAGGCTAGTCGAGTAAAAACACGTGCGAGAGGATGCATCCCGCAGGCTAGTCGAGTTAAAAACACGTCCGAGAGGATGCATCCCGCAGGCTAGTCGAGTAAAATCACGTGCGAGAGGATGCATCCCGCAGGCTAGTCGTGTAAAAACACGTGCGAGAGGATGCATCCCGCAGGCTAGTCGAGCAAAAACACGTGCGAGAGGATGCATCCCGCAGGCTAGTCGTGTAAAAACACGTGCGAGAGGATGCATCCCGCAGGCTAGCGAGCAAAAACACGTGCGAGAGGATGCATCCCGCAGGCTAGTCGTGTAAAAACACGTGCGAGAGGATGCAATCCCGCAGGCTAGTCGAGTACAAACACGTTTGAGAGGATGCATCCGCAGGCTAGTCGAGTAAAAACACGTGCGAGAGGATGCATCCCGCAGGCTAGTCGAGTAAAAACACGTGCGAGAAGATGCATCCCGCAGGCTAGTCGAGTGAAAAACACGTGCGAGAGGATGCGTCCCGCAGGCTAGTCGAGTAAAAACACGTGCGAGAGGATGCATCCCGCAGGCTAGTCGAGTAAAAACACGTGCGAGAGGATGCACCCCGCAGGCTAGTCGAGTAAAAACACGTGCGAGGGGATGCATCCCGCAGGCTAGTCGAGTAAAAACCACGTGCGAGAGGATGCATCCCGCAGGCTAGTCGAGTAAAAACACGTGCGAGAGGATGCATCCCGCAGGCTAGTCGAGTAGAAACACGTGCGAGAAGATGCATCCGGCAGGCTATTCGAGTAAAAACACGTGCGAGAGGATGCATCCCGCAGGCTAGTCGAGCAAAAACACGTGCGAGAGGATGCACCCCGCAGGCTAGTCGAGTAAAAACACGTGCGAGAGGATGCATCCCGCAGGCTAGTCGAGTAGAAACACGTGCGAGAGGATGCACCCCGCAGGCTAGTCGAGTAAAAACACGTGCGAGAGGATGCATCCGCAGGCTAGTCGAGTGAAAAACACGTGCGAGAGGATGCGTCCCGCAGGCTAGTCGAGTAAAAACACGTGCGAGAGGATGCATCCGCAGGCTAGTCGAGTAAAAACACGTGCGAGAGGATGCACCCCGCAGGCTAGTCGAGTAAAAACACGTGCGAGGGGATGCATCCCGCAGGCTAGTCGAGTAAAAACCACGTGCGAGAGGATGCATCCGCAGGCTAGTCGAGTAAAAACACGTGCGAGAGGATGCATCCCGCAGGCTAGTCGAGTAGAAACACGTGCGAGAAGATGCATCCGGCAGGCTATTCGAGTAAAAACACGTGCGAGAGGATGCATCCCGCAGGCTAGTCGAGCAAAAAACACGTGCGAGAGGATGCACCCCGCAGGCTAGTCGAGTAAAAACACGTGCGAGAGGATGCATCCCGCAGGCTAGTCGAGTAGAAACACGTGCGAGAGGATGCACCCCGCAGGCTAGTCGAGTAAAAACACGTGCGAGAGGATGCATCCCGCAGGCTAGTCGAGTAAAAACACGTGCGAGAGGATGCATCCCGCAGGCTAGTCGAGTAAAAACACGTGCGAGAGGATGCATCCCGCAGGCTAGTCGAGCAAAAACACGTGCGAGAGGATGCATCCCGCAGGCTAGTCGAGCAAAAACACGTGCGAGAGGATGCATCCCGCAGGCTAGTCGTGTAAAAACACGTGCGAGAGGATGCAATCCCGCAGGCTAGTCGAGTACAAACACGTTTGAGAGGATGCATCCCGCAGGCTAGTCGAGTAAAAACACGTGCGAGAGGATGCATCCCGCAGGCTAGTCGAGTAAAAACACGTGCGAGAAGATGCATCCCGCAGGCTAGTCGAGTGAAAAACACGTGCGAGAGGATGCGTCCCGCAGGCTAGTCGAGTAAAAACACGTGCGAGAGGATGCATCCCGCAGGCTAGTCGAGTAAAAACACGTGCGAGAGGATGCATCCCGAAGGCTAGTCGAGTAAAAACACGTGCGAGAGGATGCACCCCGCAGGCTAGTCGAGTAAAAACACGTGCGAGGGGATGCATCCCGCAGGCTAGTCCGAGTAAAAACCACGTGCGAGAGGATGCATCCCGCAGGCTAGTCGAGTAAAAACACGTGCGAGAGGATGCATCCCGCAGGCTAGTCGAGTAGAAACACGTGCGAGAGGATGCATCCGGCAGGCTATTCGAGTAAAAACACGTGCGAGAGGATGCATCCCGCAGGCTAGTCGAGCAAAAACACGTGCGAGAGGATGCACCCCGCAGGCTAGTCGAGTAAAAACACGTGCGAGAGGATGCATCCCGCAGGCTAGTCGAGTAGAAACACGTGCGAGAGGATGCATCCGGCAGGCTATTCGAGTAAAAACACGTGCGAGAGGATGCATCCCGCAGGCTAGTCGTGTAAAAACACGTACGAGAGGATGCATCCCGCAGGCTAGTCGAGTAGAAACACGTGCGAGAGGATGCATCCCGCAGGCTATTCGAGTAAAAACACGTGCGAGAGGATGCATCCCGCTGGCTAGTCGAGCAAAAACACGTGCGAGAGGATGCATCCCGCAGGGTAGTCGAGTAAAAACACGTGCGAGAGGATGCATCCCGCAGGCTAGTCGAGTAAAAACACGTGCGAGAGGATGCACGCCGCAGGCTAGTCGAGTAAAAATACGTGCGAGAGGATGCTTCCCGCAGGCTGGTCGAGTAAAAACACGTGCGAGAGGATGCACCCCGCAGGCTAGTCGAGTAAAAACACGTGCGAGTGCATGCATCCCGCAGGCTAGTCGAGTAAAAACACGTGCGAGAGGATGCATCCCGCAGGCTAGTCGAGTGAAAAACACGTGCGAGTGCATGCATCCCGCAGGCTAGTCGAGTAAAAACACGTACGAGAGGATGCATCCCGCAGGCTAGTCGAGTGAAAAACACGTGCGAGAGGATGCATCCCGCAGGCTGGTCGAGCAAAAACACGTGCGAGAGGATGCACCCCGCAGGCTAGTCGAGTAAAAACACGTGCGAGTGGATGCATCCCGCAGGCTAGTCGAGTAAAAACACGTGCGAGAGGATGCAGCCCGCAGGCTAGTCGAGTAAAAACACGTGCGAGAGGATGCATCCCGCAGGCTAGTCGAGTAAAAACACGTGCGTGAGGATGCATCCCGCAGGCTAGTCGAGTAAAAACACGTGCGAGAGGATGCACGCCGCAGGCTAGTCGAGTAAAAATACGTGCGAGAGGATGCTTCCCGCAGGCTAGTCGAGTAAAAATACGTGCGAGAGGATGCATCCCGCAGGCTAGTCGAGTAAAAACACGTGCGAGAGGATGCATCCCGCAGGCTGGTCGAGTAAAAACACGTGCGAGAGGATGCATCCCGCAGGCTGGTCGAGTAAAAACACGTGCGAGAGGATGCATCCCGCAGGCTAGTCGAGTAAAAACACGTGCGAGAGGATGCATCCCGCAGGCTGGTCGAGTAAAAACACGTGCGAGAGGATGCATCCCGCAGGCTGGTCGAGTAAAAACACGTGCGAGAGGATGCATCCCACAGGCTAGTCGAGTAAAAACACGTGCGAGTGGATGCATCCCGCAGGCTAGTCGAGTAAAAACACGTGCGAGAGGATGCATGCCGCAGGCTAGTCGAGTAAAAACACGTGCGAGAGGATGCATCCCGCAGGCTAGTCGAGTAAAAACACGTGCGAGAGGATGCATCCCGCGGGCTAGTCGAGTAAAAACACGTGCGAGAGGATGCATCCCGCAGGCTAGTCGAGTAAAAACACGTGCGAGAGGATGCATCCCGCAGGCTAGTCGAGTGAAAAACACGTGCGAGAGGATGCATCCCGCAGGCTAGTCGAGTAAAAACACGTGCGAGAGGATGCACGCCGCAGGCTAGTCGAGTAAAAATACGTGCGAGAGGATGCTTCCCGCAGGCTAGTCGAGTAAAAACACGTGCGAGAGGATGCATCCCGCAGGCTGGTCGAGTAAAAACACGTGCGAGAGGATGCATCCCGCAGGCTAGTCGAGTAAAAACACGTGCGAGAGGATGCATCCCGCAGGCTGGTCGAGTAAAAACACGTGCGAGAGGATGCACCCCGCAGGCTAGTCGAGTAAAAACACGTGCGAGTGGATGCATCCCGCAGGCTAGTCGAGTAAAAAACGTGCGAGAGGATGCATCCCGCAGGCTAGTCGAGTGAAAAACACGTGCGAGAGGATGCATCCCGCAGGCTGGTCGAGTAAAAACACGTGCGAGAGGATGCACCCCGCAGGCTAGTCGAGTAAAAACACGTGCGAGTGGATGCATCCCGCAGGCTAGTCGAGTAAAAACAAGTGCGAGAGGATGCATCCCGCAGGCTAGTCGAGTAAAAACACGTGCGAGAGGATGCATCCCGCAGGCTAGTCGAGTAAAAACACGTGCGAGAGGATGCGTCCCGCAGGCTAGTCGAGTAAAAACACGTGCGAGAGGATGCATCCCGCAGGCTAGTCGAGTAAAAACACGTCCGAGAGGATGCATCCCGCAGGCTAGTCGAGCAAAAACACGTGCGAGAGGATGCATCCCGCAGGCTAGTCGTGTAAAAACACGTGCGATAGGATGCATCCCGCAGGCTAGTCGAGCAAAAACACGTGCGAGAGGATGCAATCCCGCAGGCTAGTCGAGTACAAACACGTTTGAGAGGATGCATCCCGCAGGCTAGTCGAGTAAAAACACGTGCGAGAGGATGCATCCCGCAGGCTAGTCGAGTAAAAACACGTGCGAGAAGATGCATCCCGCAGGCTAGTCGAGTGAAAAACACGTGCGAGAGGATGCGTCCCGCAGGCTAGTCGAGTAAAAACACGTGCGAGAGGATGCATCCCGCAGGCTAGTCGAGTAAAAACACGTGCGAGAGGATGCACCCCGCAGGCTAGTCGAGTAAAAACACGTGCGAGGGGATGCATCCCGCAGGCTAGTCGAGTAAAAACCACGTGCGAGAGGATGCATCCCGCAGGCTAGTCGAGTAAAAACACGTGCGAGAGGATGCATCCCGCAGACTAGTCGAGTAGAAACACGTGCGAGAGGATGCATCCCGCAGGCTAGTCGAGTAAAAACACGTGCGAGAGGATGCATGCCGCAGGCTAGTCGAGTAAAAACACGTGCGAGAGGATGCATCCCGCAGGCTAGTCGAGTAAAAACACGTGCGAGAGGATGCATCCCGCGGGCTAGTCGAGTAAAAACACGTGCGAGAGGATGCATCCCGCAGGCTAGTCGAGTAAAAACACGTGCGAGAGGATGCATCCCGCAGGCTAGTCGAGTGAAAAACACGTGCGAGAGGATGCATCCCGCAGGCTAGTCGAGTAAAAATACGTGCGAGAGGATGCTTCCCGCAGGCTAGTCGAGTAAAAATACGTGCGAGAGGATGCATCCCGCAGGCTAGTCGAGTAAAAACACGTGCGAGAGGATGCATCCCGCAGGCTGGTCGAGTAAAAACACGTGCGAGAGGATGCATCCCGCAGGCTGGTCGAGTAAAAACACGTGCGAGAGGATGCATCCCGCAGGCTAGTCGAGTAAAAACACGTGCGAGAGGATGCATCCCGCAGGCTGGTCGAGTAAAAACACGTGCGAGAGGATGCATCCCGCAGGCTGGTCGAGTAAAAACACGTGCGAGAGGATGCATCCCACAGGCTAGTCGAGTAAAAACACGTGCGAGTGGATGCATCCCGCAGGCTAGTCGAGTAAAAACACGTGCGAGAGGATGCATGCCGCAGGCTAGTCGAGTAAAAACACGTGCGAGAGGATGCATCCCGCAGGCTAGTCGAGTAAAAACACGTGCGAGAGGATGCATCCCGCGGGCTAGTCGAGTAAAAACACGTGCGAGAGGATGCATCCCGCAGGCTAGTCGAGTAAAAACACGTGCGAGAGGATGCATCCCGCAGGCTAGTCGAGTGAAAAACACGTGCGAGAGGATGCATCCCGCAGGCTAGTCGAGTAAAAACACGTGCGAGAGGATGCACGCCGCAGGCTAGTCGAGTAAAAATACGTGCGAGAGGATGCTTCCCGCAGGCTAGTCGAGTAAAAACACGTGCGAGAGGATGCATCCCGCAGGCTGGTCGAGTAAAAACACGTGCGAGAGGATGCATCCCGCAGGCTAGTCGAGTAAAAACACGTGCGAGTGGATGCATCCCGCAGGCTAGTCGAGTAAAAAACGTGCGAGAGGATGCATCCCGCAGGCTAGTCGAGTGAAAAACACGTGCGAGAGGATGCATCCCGCAGGCTAGTCGAGCAAAAACACGTGCGAGAGGATGCATCCCACAGGCTAGTCGAGTAAAAACACGTGCGAGTGGATGCATCCCGCAGGCTAGTCGAGTAAAAACACGTGCGAGAGGATGCATGCCGCAGGCTAGTCGAGTAAAAACACGTGCGAGAGGATGCGTCCCGCAGGCTGGTCGAGTAAAAACACGTGCGAGAGGATGCATCCCGCAGGCTAGTCGAGTAAAAACACGTCCGAGAGGATGCATCCCGCAGGCTAGTCGAGCAAAAACACGTGCGAGAGGATGCATCCCGCTGGCTAGTCGTGTAAAAACACGTGCGAGAGGATGCATCCCGCAGGCTAGTCGAGCAAAAACACGTGCGAGAGGATGCAATCCCGCAGGCTAGTCGAGTACAAACACGTTTGAGAGGATGCATCCCGCAGGCTAGTCGAGTAAAAACACGTGCGAGAGGATGCATCCCGCAGGCTAGTCGAGTAAAAACACGTGCGAGAAGATGCATCCCGCAGGCTAGTCGAGTGAAAAACACGTGCCAGAGGATGCGTCCCGCAGGCTAGTCGAGTAAAAACACGTGCGAGAGGATGCATCCCGCAGGCTAGTCGAGTAAAAACACGTGCGAGAGGATGCACCCCGCAGGCTAGTCGAGTAAAAACACGTGCGAGGGGATGCATCCCGCAGGCTAGTCGAGTAAAAACCACGTGCGAGAGGATGCATCCCGCAGGCTAGTCGAGTAAAAACACGTGCGAGAGGATGCATCCCGCAGGCTAGTCGAGTAGAAACACGTGCGAGAGGATGCATCCCGCAGGCTAGTCGAGTAAAAACACGTGCGAGAGGATGCATCCCGCAGGCTAGTCGAGTGAAAAACACGTGCGAGAGGATGCATCCCGCAGGCTAGTTGAGTAAAAACACGTGCGAGAGGATGCATCTCGCAGGCTAGTCGAGTAAAAACACGTGCGAGAGGATGCATCCCGCAGGCTAGTCGAGCAAAAACACGTGCGAGAGGATGCATCCCGCAGGCTAGTCGAGTAAAAACACGTGCGAGAGGATGCATCCCGCAGGCTAGTCGAGTAAAAACACGTGCGAGAGGATGCATCCCGCAGGCTAGTCGAGTAAAAACACGTGCGAGAGGATGCATCCCGCAGGCTAGTCGAGTAAAATCACGTGCGAGAGGATGCATCCCTCAGGCTAGACGAGTAAAAACACGTGCGAGAGGATGCATCCCGCAGGCTAGTCGAGCAAAAACACGTGCGAGAGGATGCATCCCGCAGGCTAGTCGAGTAAAAACACGTGCGAGAGGATGCATCCCGCAGGCTAGTCGAGTAAAAACACGTGCGAGGGGATGCATCCCGCAGGCTAGTCGAGCAAAAACACGTGCGAGAGGATGCACCCCGCAGGCTAGTCGAGTAAAAAACGTGCGAGTGGATGCATCCCGCAGGCTAGTCGAGCAAAAACACGTGCGAGAGGATGCATCCCGCAGGCTAAACGTGTAAAAACACGTGCGAGAGGATGCACCCCGCAGGCTAGTCGAGTAGAAACACGTGCGAGAGGATGCATCCCGCAGGCTATTCGAGTAAAACCACGTGCGACAGGATGCATCCCGCAGGCTAGTCGAGCAAAAACACGTGCGAGAGGATGCATCCCGCAGGCTAGTCGAGTAAAAACACGTGCGAGACGATGCATCCCGCTGGCTAGTCGAGCAAAAACACGTGCGAGAGGATGCATCCCGCAGGCTAGTCGAGTAAAAACACGTGCGAGACGATGCATCCCGCAGGCTAGTCGAGCAAAAACACGTGCGAGAGGATGCATCCCGCAGGCTAGTCGAGTAAAAACACGTGCGAGAGGATGCATCCCGCAGGCTAGTCGAGTAAAAACACGTGCGAGAGGATGCATCCCGCAGGGTAGTCGAGTAAAAACACGTGCGAGAGGATGCATCCCGCAGGCTAGTCGAGTAAAAACACGTGCGAGAGGATGCATCCCGCAGGCTAGTCGAGTAAAAACACGTGCGAGAGGATGCACGCCGCAGGCTAGTCGAGTAAAAATACGTGCGAGAGGATGCTTCCCGCAGGCTAGTCGAGTAAAAACACGTGCGAGAGGATGCATCCCGCAGGCTGGTCGAGTAAAAACACGTGCGAGAGGATGCATCCCGCAGGCTAGTCGAGTAAAAACACGTGCGAGAGGATGCATCCCGCAGGCTGGTCGAGTAAAAACACGTGCGAGAGGATGCACCCCGCAGGCTAGTCGAGTAAAAACACGTGCGAGTGGATGCATCCCGCAGGCTAGTCGAGTAAAAAACGTGCGAGAGGATGCATCCCGCAGGCTAGTCGAGTGAAAAACACGTGCGAGAGGATGCATCCCGCAGGCTGGTCGAGTAAAAACACGTGCGAGAGGATGCACCCCGCAGGCTAGTCGAGTAAAAACACGTGCGAGTGGATGCATCCCGCAGGCTAGTCGAGTAAAAACAAGTGCGAGAGGATGCATCCCGCAGGCTAGTCGAGTAAAAACACGTGCGAGAGGATGCATCCCGCAGGCTAGTCGAGTAAAAACACGTGCGAGAGGATGCGTCCCGCAGGCTAGTCGAGTAAAAACACGTGCGAGAGGATGCATCCCGCAGGCTAGTCGAGTAAAAACACGTCCGAGAGGATGCATCCCGCAGGCTAGTCGAGTAAAATCACGTGCGAGAGGATGCATCCCGCAGGCTAGTCGTGTAAAAACACGTGCGAGAGGATGCATCCCGCAGGCTAGTCGAGCAAAAACACGTGCGAGAGGATGCATCCCGCAGGCTAGTCGTGTAAAAACACGTGCGAGAGGATGCATCCCGCAGGCTAGTCGAGCAAAAACACGTGCGAGAGGATGCATCCCGCAGGCTAGTCGTGTAAAAACACGTGCGAGAGGATGCAATCCCGCAGGCTAGTCGAGTA
The DNA here is from genome assembly GCF_051020765.1 of Lasioglossum baleicum. Lineage (NCBI taxonomy): Eukaryota > Metazoa > Arthropoda > Insecta > Hymenoptera > Halictidae > Lasioglossum > Lasioglossum baleicum. The sequence continues at coordinate 1,031,499 of NW_027469110.1, read as the reverse complement.
CAAACACGTTTGAGAGGATGCATCCCGCAGGCTAGTCGAGTAAAAACACGTGCGAGAGGATGCATCCCGCAGGCTAGTCGAGTAAAAACACGTGCGAGAAGATGCATCCCGCAGGCTAGTCGAGTGAAAAACACGTGCGAGAGGATGCGTCCCGCAGGCTAGTCGAGTAAAAACACGTGCGAGAGGATGCATCCCGCAGGCTAGTCGAGTAAAAACACGTGCGAGAGGATGCACCCCGCAGGCTAGTCGAGTAAAAACACGTGCGAGGGGATGCATCCCGCAGGCTAGTCGAGTAAAAACCACGTGCGAGAGGATGCATCCCGCAGGCTAGTCGAGTAAAAACACGTGCGAGAGGATGCATCCCGCAGGCTAGTCGAGTAGAAACACGTGCGAGAAGATGCATCCGGCAGGCTATTCGAGTAAAAACACGTGCGAGAGGATGCATCCCGCAGGCTAGTCGAGCAAAAACACGTGCGAGAGGATGCACCCCGCAGGCTAGTCGAGTAAAAACACGTGCGAGAGGATGCATCCCGCAGGCTAGTCGAGTAGAAACACGTGCGAGAGGATGCACCCCGCAGGCTAGTCGAGTAAAAACACGTGCGAGAGGATGCATCCCGCAGGCTAGTCGAGTGAAAAACACGTGCGAGAGGATGCGTCCCGCAGGCTAGTCGAGTAAAAACACGTGCGAGAGGATGCATCCCGCAGGCTAGTCGAGTAAAAACACGTGCGAGAGGATGCACCCCGCAGGCTAGTCGAGTAAAAACACGTGCGAGGGGATGCATCCCGCAGGCTAGTCGAGTAAAAACCACGTGCGAGAGGATGCATCCCGCAGGCTAGTCGAGTAAAAACACGTGCGAGAGGATGCATCCCGCAGGCTAGTCGAGTAGAAACACGTGCGAGAAGATGCATCCGGCAGGCTATTCGAGTAAAAACACGTGCGAGAGGATGCATCCCGCAGGCTAGTCGAGCAAAAACACGTGCGAGAGGATGCACCCCGCAGGCTAGTCGAGTAAAAACACGTGCGAGAGGATGCATCCCGCAGGCTAGTCGAGTAGAAACACGTGCGAGAGGATGCACCCCGCAGGCTAGTCGAGTAAAAACACGTGCGAGAGGATGCATCCCGCAGGCTAGTCGAGTAAAAACACGTGCGAGAGGATGCATCCCGCAGGCTAGTCGAGTAAAAACACGTGCGAGAGGATGCATCCCGCAGGCTAGTCGAGCAAAAACACGTGCGAGAGGATGCATCCCGCAGGCTAGTCGAGTAAAAACACGTGCGAGCGGATGCATCCCGCAGGCTAGTCGAGCGAAAACACGTGCGAGAGGATGCACCCCGCAGGCTAGTCGAGTAAAAACACGTGCGAGAGGATGCATCCCGCAGGCTAGTCGAGCAAAAACACGTGCGAGAGGATGCATCCCGCAGGCTAGTCGAGTAAAAACACGTGCGAGAGGATGCATCCCGCAGGCTAGTCGAGTAAAAACACGTGCGAGAGGATGCACCCCGCAGGCTAGTCGAGTAAAAACACGTGCGAGGGGATGCATCCCGCAGGCTAGTCGAGTAAAAACCACGTGAAAGAGGATGCATCCCGCAGGCTAGTCGAGTAAAAACACGTGCGAGAGGATGCATCCCGCAGGCTAGTCGAGTAGAAACACGTGCGAGAGGATGCATCCCGCAGGCTAGTCGAGTAAAAACACGTGCGAGAGGATGCATCCCGCAGGCTAGTCGAGTGAAAAACACGTGCGAGAGGATGCATCCCGCAGGCTAGTCGAGTAAAAACACGTGCGAGAGGATGCATCTCGCAGGCTAGTCGAGTAAAAACACGTGCGAGAGGATGCATCCCGCAGGCTAGTCGAGCAAAAACACGTGCGAGAGGATGCATCCCGCAGGCTAGTCGAGTAAACACACGTGCGAGAGGATGCATCCCGCAGGCTAGTCGAGTAAAAACACGTGCGAGAGGATGCATCCCGCAGGCTAGTCGAGTAAAAACACGTGCGAGAGGATGCATCCCGCAGGCTAGTCGAGTAAAATCACGTGCGAGAGGATGCATCCCTCAGGCTAGACGAGTAAAAACACGTGCGAGAGGATGCATCCCGCAGGCTAGTCGAGCAAAAACACGTGCGAGAGGATGCATCCCGCAGGCTAGTCGAGTAAAAACACGTGCGAGAGGATGCATCCCGCAGGCTAGTCGAGTAAAAACACGTGCGAGGGGATGCATCCCGCAGGCTAGTCGAGCAAAAACACGTGCGAGAGGATGCACCCCGCAGGCTAGTCGAGTAAAAAACGTGCGAGTGGATGCATCCCGCAGGCTAGTCGAGCAAAAACACGTGCGAGAGGATGCATCCCGCAGGCTAAACGTGTAAAAACACGTGCGAGAGGATGCACCCCGCAGGCTAGTCGAGTAGAAACACGTGCGAGAGGATGCATCCCGCAGGCTATTCGAGTAAAACCACGTGCGACAGGATGCATCCCGCAGGCTAGTCGAGCAAAAACACGTGCGAGAGGATGCATCCCGCAGGCTAGTCGAGTAAAAACACGTGCGAGACGATGCATCCCGCTGGCTAGTCGAGCAAAAACACGTGCGAGAGGATGCATCCCGCAGGCTAGTCGAGTAAAAACACGTGCGAGAGGATGCATCCCGCAGGGTAGTCGAGTAAAACACGTGCGAGAGGATGCATCCCGCAGGCTAGTCGAGTAAAAACACGTGCGAGAGGATGCATCCCGCAGGCTAGTCGAGTAAAAACACGTGCGAGAGGATGCACGCCGCAGGCTAGTCGAGTAAAAATACGTGCGAGAGGATGCTTCCCGCAGGCTAGTCGAGTAAAAACACGTGCGAGAGGATGCATCCCGCAGGCTGGTCGAGTAAAAACACGTGCGAGAGGATGCATCCCGCAGGCTAGTCGAGTAAAAACACGTGCGAGAGGATGCATCCCGCAGGCTGGTCGAGTAAAAACACGTGCGAGAGGATGCACCCCGCAGGCTAGTCGAGTAAAAACACGTGCGAGTGGATGCATCCCGCAGGCTAGTCGAGTAAAAAACGTGCGAGAGGATGCATCCCGCAGGCTAGTCGAGTGAAAAACACGTGCGAGAGGATGCATCCCGCAGGCTGGTCGAGTAAAAACACGTGCGAGAGGATGCACCCCGCAGGCTAGTCGAGTAAAAACACGTGCGAGTGGATGCATCCCGCAGGCTAGTCGAGTAAAAACAAGTGCGAGAGGATGCATCCCGCAGGCTAGTCGAGTAAAAACACGTGCGAGAGGATGCATCCCGCAGGCTAGTCGAGTAAAAACACGTGCGAGAGGATGCGTCCCGCAGGCTAGTCGAGTAAAAACACGTGCGAGAGGATGCATCCCGCAGGCTAGTCGAGTAAAAACACGTCCGAGAGGATGCATCCCGCAGGCTAGTCGAGTAAAATCACGTGCGAGAGGATGCATCCCGCAGGCTAGTCGTGTAAAAACACGTGCGAGAGGATGCATCCCGCAGGCTAGTCGAGCAAAAACACGTGCGAGAGGATGCATCCCGCAGGCTAGTCGTGTAAAAACACGTGCGAGAGGATGCATCCCGCAGGCTAGTCGAGCAAAAACACGTGCGAGGGGATGCATCCCGCAGGCTAGTCGTGTAAAAACACGTGCGAGAGGATGCACCCCGCAGGCTAGTCGAGTAAAAAACGTGCGAGTGGATGCATCCCGCAGGCTAGTCGAGCAAAAACACGTGCGAGAGGATGCATCCCGCAGGCTAAACGTGTAAAAACACGTGCGAGAGGATGCACCCCGCAGGCTAGTCGAGTAGAAACACGTGCGAGAGGATGCATCCCGCAGGCTATTCGAGTAAAACCACGTGCGACAGGATGCATCCCGCAAGCTAGTCGAGCAAAAACACGTGCGAGAGGATGCATCCCGCAGGCTAGTCGAGTAAAAACACGTGCGAGACGATGCATCCCGCTGGCTAGTCGAGCAAAAACACGTGCGAGAGGATGCATCCCGCAGGCTAGTCGAGTAAAAACACGTGCGAGAGGATGCATCCCGCAGGGTAGTCGAGTAAAAACACGTGCGAGAGGATGCATCCCGCAGGCTAGTCGAGTAAAAACACGTGCGAGAGGATGCATCCCGCAGGCTAGTCGAGTAAAAACACGTGCGAGAGGATGCACGCCGCAGGCTAGTCGAGTAAAAATACGTGCGAGAGGATGCTTCCCGCAGGCTAGTCGAGTAAAAACACGTGCGAGAGGATGCATCCCGCAGGCTGGTCGAGTAAAAACACGTGCGAGAGGATGCATCCCGCAGGCTAGTCGAGTAAAAACACGTGCGAGAGGATGCATCCCGCAGGCTGGTCGAGTAAAAACACGTGCGAGAGGATGCACCCCGCAGGCTAGTCGAGTAAAAACACGTGCGAGTGGATGCATCCCGCAGGCTAGTCGAGTAAAAAACGTGCGAGAGGATGCATCCCGCAGGCTAGTCGAGTGAAAAACACGTGCGAGAGGATGCATCCCGCAGGCTGGTCGAGTAAAAACACGTGCGAGAGGATGCACCCCGCAGGCTAGTCGAGTAAAAACACGTGCGAGAGGATGCATCCCGCAGGCTAGTCGAGTAAAAACACGTGCGAGAGGATGCGTCCGCAGGCTAGTCGAGTAAAAACACGTGCGAGAGGATGCATCCCGCAGGCTAGTCGAGTAAAAACACGTCCGAGAGGATGCATCCCGCAGGCTAGTCGAGTAAAATCACGTGCGAGAGGATGCATCCCGCAGGCTAGTCGTGTAAAAACACGTGCGAGAGGATGCATCCCGCAGGCTAGTCGAGCAAAAACACGTGCGAGAGGATGCATCCCGCAGGCTAGTCGTGTAAAAACACGTGCGAGAGGATGCATCCCGCAGGCTAGTCGAGCAAAAACACGTGCGAGAGGATGCATCCCGCAGGCTAGTCGTGTAAAACACGTGCGAGAGGATGCAATCCCGCAGGCTAGTCGAGTACAAACACGTTTGAGAGGATGCATCCCGCAGGCTAGTCGAGTAAAAACACGTGCGAGAGGATGCATCCCGCAGGCTAGTCGAGTAAAAACACGTGCGAGAAGATGCATCCCGCAGGCTAGTCGAGTGAAAAACACGTGCGAGAGGATGCGTCCCGCAGGCTAGTCGAGTAAAAACACGTGCGAGAGGATGCATCCCGCAGGCTAGTCGAGTAAAAACACGTGCGAGAGGATGCACCCCGCAGGCTAGTCGAGTAAAAACACGTGCGAGGGGATGCATCCGCAGGCTAGTCGAGTAAAAACCACGTGCGAGAGGATGCATCCCGCAGGCTAGTCGAGTAAAAACACGTGCGAGAGGATGCATCCCGCAGGCTAGTCGAGTAGAAACACGTGCGAGAGGATGCATCCGGCAGGCTATTCGAGTAAAAACACGTGCGAGAGGATGCATCCCGCAGGCTAGTCGAGCAAAAACACGTGCGAGAGGATGCATCCCGCAGGCTAGTCGAGTAAAAACACGTGCGAGAGGATGCATCCCGCAGGCTAGTCGAGTAGAAACACGTGCGAGAGGATGCATCCGGCAGGCTATTCGAGTAAAAACACGTGCGAGAGGATGCATCCCGCAGGCTAGTCGAGCAAAGACACGTGCGAGAGGATGCACCCCGCAGGCTAGTCGAGTAAAAACACGTGCGAGAGGATGCATCCCGCAGGCTAGTCGAGTAAAAACACGTGCGAGAGGATGCATCCCGCAGGCTAGTCGAGTAAAAACACATGCGAGAGGATGCATCCCGCAGGCTAGTCGAGCAAAAACACGTGCGAGAGGATGCATCCCGCAGGCTAGTCGAGTAAAAACACGTGCGAGCGGATGCATCCCGCAGGCTAGTCGAGCGAAAACACGTGCGAGAGGATGCACCCCGCAGGCTAGTCGAGTAAAAACACGTGCGAGTGGATGCATCCCGCAGGCTAGTCGAGCAAAAACACGTGCGAGAGGATGCATCCCGCAGGCTAGTCGAGTAAAAACACGTGCGGGAGGATGCATCCCGCAGGCTGGTCGAGTAAAAAACACGTGCGAGAGGATGCATCCCGCAGGCTAGTCGAGTAAAAACACGTGCGGGAGGATGCATCCCGCAGGCTGGTCGAGTAAAAACACGTGCGAGAGGATGCATCCCGCAGGCTAGTCGAGTAAAAACACGTGCGAGAGGATGCACCCCGCAGGCTAGTCGAGTAAAAACACGTGCGAGAGGATGCGTCCCGCAGGCTAGTCGAGTAAAAACACGTGCGAGAGGATGCATCCCGCAGGCTAGTCGAGTAAAAACACGTGCGAGAGGATGCATCCCGCAGGCTAGTCGAGTAAAAACACGTGCGATAGGATGCATCGCGCAGGCTAGTCGAGCAAAAACACGTGCGAGAGGATGCATCCCGCAGGCTAGTCGTGTAAAAACACGTGCGAGAGGTTGCATCCCGCAGGCTAGCCGAGCAAAAACACGTGCGAGAGGATGCATCCCGCAGGCTAGTCGTGTAAAAACACGTGCGAGAGGATGCATCCCGCAGGCTAGTCGAGCAAAAACACGTGCGAGAGGATGCATCCCGCAGGCTAGTCGTGTAAAAACACGTGCGAGAGGATGCAATCCCGCAGGCTAGTCGAGTACAAACGCGTTTGAGAGGATGCATCCCGCAGGCTATTCGAGTAAAAACACGTGCGAGAGGATGCATCCCGCAGGCAAGTCGAGTAAAAACACGTGCGAGAGGATGCATCCCGCAGACTAGTCGAGTGAAAAACACGTGCGAGAGGATGCGTCCCGCAGGCTAGTCGAGCAAAAACACGTGCGAGAGGATGCATCCCGCAGGCTAGTCGAGTAAAAACACGTGCGAGCGGATGCATCCCGCAGGCTAGTCGAGCGAAAACACGTGCGAGAGGATGCACCCCGCAGGCTAGTCGAGTAAAAACACGTGCGAGTGGATGCATCCCGCAGGCTAGTCGAGCAAAAACACGTGCGAGAGGATGCATCCCGCAGGCTAGTCGAGTAAAAACACGTGCGGGAGGATGCATCCCGCAGGCTGGTCGAGTAAAAACACGTGCGAGAGGATGCATCCCGCAGGCTAGTCGAGTAAAAACACGTGCGGGAGGATGCATCCCGCAGGCTGGTCGAGTAAAAACACGTGCGAGAGGATGCATCCCGCAGGCTAGTCGAGTAAAAACACGTGCGAGAGGATGCACCCCGCAGGCTAGTCGAGTAAAAACACGTGCGAGAGGATGCGTCCCGCAGGCTAGTCGAGTAAAAACACGTGCGAGAGGATGCATCCCGCAGGCTAGTCGAGTAAAAACACGTGCGAGAGGATGCATCCCGCAGGCTAGTCGAGTAAAAACACGTGCGATAGGATGCATCGCGCAGGCTAGTCGAGCAAAAACACGTGCGAGAGGATGCATCCCGCAGGCTAGTCGTGTAAAAACACGTGCGAGAGGTTGCATCCCGCAGGCTAGCCGAGCAAAAACACGTGCGAGAGGATGCATCCCGCAGGCTAGTCGTGTAAAAACACGTGCGAGAGGATGCATCCCGCAGGCTAGTCGAGCAAAAACACGTGCGAGAGGATGCATCCCGCAGGCTAGTCGTGTAAAAACACGTGCGAGAGGATGCAATCCCGCAGGCTAGTCGAGTACAAACGCGTTTGAGAGGATGCATCCCGCAGGCTATTCGAGTAAAAACACGTGCGAGAGGATGCATCCCGCAGGCAAGTCGAGTAAAAACACGTGCGAGAGGATGCATCCCGCAGACTAGTCGAGTGAAAAACACGTGCGAGAGGATGCGTCCCGCAGGCTAGTCGAGTAAAAACACGTGCGAGAGGATGCATCCCACAGGCTAGTCGTGTAAAAACACGTGCGAGAGGATGCATCCCGCAGGCTAGTCGAGCAAAAACACGTGCGAGAGGATGCATCCCGCAGGCTAGTCGTGTAAAAACACGTGCGAGAGGATGCAATCCCGCAGGCTAGTCGAGTACAAACGCGTTTGAGAGGATGCATCCCGCAGGCTAGTCGAGTAAAAACACGTGCGAGAGGATGCATCCCGCAGGCAAGACGAGTAAAAACACGTGCGAGAGGATGCATCCCGCAGGCTAGTCGAGTGAAAAACACGTGCGAGAGGATGCGTCCCGCAGGCTAGTCGAGTAAAAACACGTGCGAGAGGATGCATCCCACAGGCTAGTCGAGTAAAAACACGTGCGAGAGGATGCACCCCGCAGGCTAGTCGAGTAAAAACACGTGCGAGAGGATGCATCCCGCAGGCTAGTCGAGTAAAAACACGTGCGAGAGGATGCATCCCGCAGGCTAGTCGAGTAAAAACACGTGCGAGAGGATGCATCCCGCAGGCTAGTCGAGCAAAAACACGTGCGAGAGGATGCAACCCGCAGGCTAGTCGTGTAAAAACACGTGCGAGAGGATGCATCCCGCAGGCTAGTCGAGCAAAAACACGTGCGAGAGGATGCACCCCGCAGGCTAGTCGAGTAAAAACACGTGCGAGTGGATGCATCCCGCAGGCTAGTCGAGCAAAAACACGTGCGAGAGGATGCATCCCGCAGGCTAGTCGTGTAAAAACACGTACGAGAGGATGCATCCCGCAGGCTAGTCGAGTAGAAACACGTGCGAGAGGATGCATCCCGCAGGCTATTCGAGTAAAAACACGTGCGAGAGGATGCATCCCGCTGGCTAGTCGAGCAAAAACACGTGCGAGTGGATGCATCCCGCAGGCTAGTCGAGTAAAAAACGTGCGAGAGGATGCATCCCGCAGGCTAGTCGAGTGAAAAACACGTGCGAGAGGATGCATCCCGCAGGCTGGTCGAGTAAAAACACGTGCGAGAGGATGCACCCCGCAGGCTAGTCGAGTAAAAACACGTGCGAGTGGATGCATCCCGCAGGCTAGTCGAGTAAAAACAAGTGCGAGAGGATGCATCCCGCAGGCTAGTCGAGTAAAAACACGTGCGAGAGGATGCATCCCGCAGGCTAGTCGAGTAAAAACACGTGCGAGAGGATGCGTCCCGCAGGCTAGTCGAGTAAAAACACGTGCGAGAGGATGCATCCCGCAGGCTAGTCGAGTAAAAAACACGTCCGAGAGGATGCATCCCGCAGGCTAGTCGAGTAAAATCACGTGCGAGAGGATGCATCCCGCAGGCTAGTCGTGTAAAAACACGTGCGAGAGGATGCATCCCGCAGGCTAGTCGAGCAAAAACACGTGCGAGAGGATGCATCCCGCAGGCTAGTCGTGTAAAAACACGTGCGAGAGGATGCATCCCGCAGGCTAGTCGAGCAAAAACACGTGCGAGAGGATGCATCCCGCAGGCTAGTCGTGTAAAAACACGTGCGAGAGGATGCAATCCCGCAGGCTAGTCGAGTACAAACACGTTTGAGAGGATGCATCCCGCAGGCTAGTCGAGTAAAAACACGTGCGAGAGGATGCATCCCGCAGGCTAGTCGAGTAAAAACACGTGCGAGAAGATGCATCCCGCAGGCTAGTCGAGTGAAAAACACGTGCGAGAGGATGCTTCCCGCAGGCTAGTCGAGTAAAAACACGTGCGAGAGGATGCATCCCGCAGGCTGGTCGAGTAAAAACACGTGCGAGAGGATGCATCCCGCAGGCTAGTCGAGTAAAAACACGTGCGAGAGGATGCATCCCGCAGGCTGGTCGAGTAAAAACACGTGCGAGAGGATGCACCCCGCAGGCTAGTCGAGTAAAAACACGTGCGAGTGGATGCATCCCGCAGGCTAGTCGAGTAAAAAACGTGCGAGAGGATGCATCCCGCAGGCTAGTCGAGTGAAAAACACGTGCGAGAGGATGCATCCCGCAGGCTGGTCGAGTAAAAACACGTGCGAGAGGATGCACCCCGCAGGCTAGTCGAGTAAAAACACGTGCGAGTGGATGCATCCCGCAGGCTAGTCGAGTAAAAACAAGTGCGAGAGGATGCATCCCGCAGGCTAGTCGAGTAAAAACACGTGCGAGAGGATGCATCCCGCAGGCTAGTCGAGTAAAAACACGTGCGAGAGGATGCGTCCCGCAGGCTAGTCGAGTAAAAACACGTGCGAGAGGATGCATCCCGCAGGCTAGTCGAGTAAAAACACGTCCGAGAGGATGCATCCCGCAGGCTAGTCGAGTAAAATCACGTGCGAGAGGATGCATCCCGCAGGCTAGTCGTGTAAAAACACGTGCGAGAGGATGCATCCCGCAGGCTAGTCGAGCAAAAACACGTGCGAGAGGATGCATCCCGCGGCTAGTCGTGTAAAAACACGTGCGAGAGGATGCATCCCGCAGGCTAGTCGAGCAAAAACACGTGCGAGAGGATGCAATCCCGCAGGCTAGTCGAGTACAAACACGTTTGAGAGGATGCATCCCGCAGGCTAGTCGAGTAAAAACACGTGCGAGAGGATGCATCCCGCAGGCTAGTCGAGTAAAAACACGTGCGAGAAGATGCACCCCGCAGGCTAGTCGAGTGAAAAACACGTGCGAGAGGATGCGTCCCGCAGGCTAGTCGAGTAAAAACACGTGCGAGAGGATGCATCCCGCAGGCTAGTCGAGTAAAAACACGTGCGAGAGGATGCACCCCGCAGGCTAGTCGAGTAAAAACACGTGCGAGGGGATGCATCCCGCAGGCTAGTCGAGTAAAAACCACGTGCGAGAGGATGCATCCCGCAGGCTAGTCGAGTAAAAACACGTGCGAGAGGATGCATCCCGCAGGCTAGTCGAGTAGAAACACGTGCGAGAGGATGCATCCGGCAGGCTATTCGAGTAAAAACACGTGCGAGAGGATGCATCCCGCAGGCTAGTCGAGCAAAAACACGTGCGAGAGGATGCACCCCGCAGGCTAGTCGAGTAAAAACACGTGCGAGAGGATGCATCCCGCAGGCTAGTCGAGTAGAAACACGTGCGAGAGGATGCATCCGGCAGGCTATTCGAGTAAAAACACGTGCGAGAGGATGCATCGCGCAGGCTAGTCGAGCAAAAACACGTGCGAGAGGATGCACCCCGCAGGCTAGTCGAGTAAAAACACGTGCGAGAGGATGCATCCCGCAGGCTAGTCGAGTAAAAACACGTGCGAGAGGATGCATCCCGCAGGCTAGTCGAGTAAAAACACGTGCGAGAGGATGCATCCCGCAGGCTAGTCGAGCAAAAACACGTGCGAGAGGATGCATCCCGCAGGCTAGTCGAGTAAAAACACGTGCGAGCGGATGCATCCCGCAGGCTAGTCGAGCGAAAACACGTGCGAGAGGATGCACCCCGCAGGCTGGTCGAGTAAAAACACGTGCGAGAGGATGCATCCCGCAGGCTAGTCGAGTAAAAACACGTGCGGGAGGATGCATCCCGCAGGCTGGTCGAGTAAAAACACGTGCGAGAGGATGCATCCCGCAGGCTAGTCGAGTAAAAACACGTGCGAGAGGATGCACCCCGCAGGCTAGTCGAGTAAAAACACGTGCGAGAGGATGCGTCCCGCAGGCTAGTCGAGTAAAAACACGTGCGAGAGGATGCATCCCGCAGGCTAGTCGAGTAAAAACACGTGCGAGAGGATGCATCCCGCAGGCTAGTCGAGTAAAAACACGTGCGATAGGATGCATCGCGCAGGCTAGTCGAGCAAAAACACGTGCGAGAGGATGCATCCCGCAGGCTAGTCGTGTAAAAACACGTGCGAGAGGTTGCATCCCGCAGGCTAGCCGAGCAAAAACACGTGCGAGAGGATGCATCCCGCAGGCTAGCCGAGCAAAAACACGTGCGAGAGGATGCATCCCGCAGGCTAGTCGTGTAAAAACACGTGCGAGAGGATGCATCCCGCAGGCTAGTCGAGCAAAAACACGTGCGAGAGGATGCAATCCCGCAGGCTAGTCGTGTAAAAACACGTGCGAGAGGATGCAATCCCGCAGGCTAGTCGAGTACAAACGCGTTTGAGAGGATGCATCCCGCAGGCTATTCGAGTAAAAACACGTGCGAGAGGATGCATCCCGCAGGCAAGTCGAGTAAAAACACGTGCGAGAGGATGCATCCCGCAGACTAGTCGAGTGAAAAACACGTGCGAGAGGATGCGTCCCGCAGGCTAGTCGAGTAAAAACACGTGCGAGAGGATGCATCCCACAGGCTAGTCGTGTAAAAACACGTGCGAGAGGATGCATCCCGCAGGCTAGTCGAGCAAAAACACGTGCGAGAGGATGCATCCCGCAGGCTAGTCGTGTAAAAACACGTGCGAGAGGATGCAATCCCGCAGGCTAGTCGAGTACAAACGCGTTTGAGAGGATGCATCCCGCAGGCTAGTCGAGTAAAAACACGTGCGAGAGGATGCATCCCGCAGGCAAGTCGAGTAAAAACACGTGCGAGAGGATGCATCCCGCAGGCTAGTCGAGTGAAAAACACGTGCGAGAGGATGCGTCCCGCAGGCTAGTCGAGTAAAAACACGTGCGAGAGGATGCATCCCACAGGCTAGTCGAGTAAAAACACGTGCGAGAGGATGCACCCCGCAGGCTAGTCGAGTAAAAACACGTGCGAGAGGATGCATCCCGCAGGCTAGTCGAGTAAAAACACGTGCGAGAGGATGCATCCCGCAGGCTAGTCGAGTAAAAACACGTGCGAGAGGATGCATCCCGCAGGCTAGTCGAGCAAAAACACGTGCGAGAGGATGCAACCCGCAGGCTAGTCGTGTAAAAACACGTGCGAGAGGATGCATCCCGCAGGCTAGTCGAGCAAAAACACGTGCGAGAGGATGCACCCCGCAGGCTAGTCGAGTAAAAACACGTGCGAGTGGATGCATCCCGCAGGCTAGTCGAGCAAAAACACGTGCGAGAGGATGCATCCCGCAGGCTAGTCGTGTAAAAACACGTACGAGAGGATGCATCCCGCAGGCTAGTCGAGTAGAAACACGTGCGAGAGGATGCATCCCGCAGGCTATTCGAGTAAAAACACGTGCGAGAGGATGCATCCCGCTGGCTAGTCGAGCAAAAACACGTGCGAGTGGATGCATCCCGCAGGCTAGTCGAGTAAAAAACGTGCGAGAGGATGCATCCCGCAGGCTAGTCGAGTGAAAAACACGTGCGAGAGGATGCATCCCGCAGGCTGGCCGAGTAAAAACACGTGCGAGAGGATGCACCCCGCAGGCTAGTCGAGTAAAAACACGTGCGAGTGGATGCATCCCGCAGGCTAGTCGAGTAAAAACAAGTGCGAGAGGATGCATCCCGCAGGCTAGTCGAGTAAAAACACGTGCGAGAGGATGCGTCCCGCAGGCTAGTCGAGTAAAAACACGTGCGAGAGGATGCATCCCGCAGGCTAGTCGAGTAAAAACACGTCCGAGAGGATGCATCCCGCAGGCTAGTCGAGTAAAATCACGTGCGAGAGGATGCATCCCGCAGGCTAGTCGTGTAAAAACACGTGCGAGAGGATGCATCCCGCAGGCTAGTCGAGCAAAAACACGTGCGAGAGGATGCATCCCGCAGGCTAGTCGTGTAAAAACACGTGCGAGAGGATGCATCCCGCAGGCTAGTCGAGCAAAAACACGTGCGAGAGGATGCATCCCGCAGGCTAGTCGTGTAAAAACACGTGCGAGAGGATGCAATCCCGCAGGCTAGTCGAGTACAAACACGTTTGAGAGGATGCATCCCGCAGGCTAGTCGAGTAAAAACACGTGCGAGAGGATGCATCCCGCAGGCTAGTCGAGTAAAAACACGTGCGAGAAGATGCATCCCGCAGGCTAGTCGAGTGAAAAACACGTGCGAGAGGATGCTTCCCGCAGGCTAGTCGAGTAAAAACACGTGCGAGAGGATGCATCCCGCAGGCTGGTCGAGTAAAAACACGTGCGAGAGGATGCATCCCGCAGGCTAGTCGAGTAAAAACACGTGCGAGAGGATGCATCCCGCAGGCTGGTCGAGTAAAAACACGTGCGAGAGGATGCACCCCGCAGGCTAGTCGAGTAAAAACACGTGCGAGTGGATGCATCCCGCAGGCTAGTCGAGTAAAAAACGTGCGAGAGGATGCATCCCGCAGGCTAGTCGAGTGAAAAACACGTGCGAGAGGATGCATCCCGCAGGCTGGTCGAGTAAAAACACGTGCGAGAGGATGCACCCCGCAGGCTAGTCGAGTAAAAACACGTGCGAGTGGATGCATCCCGCAGGCTAGTCGAGTAAAAACAAGTGCGAGAGGATGCATCCCGCAGGCTAGTCGAGTAAAAACACGTGCGAGAGGATGCATCCCGCAGGCTAGTCGAGTAAAAACACGTGCGAGAGGATGCGTCCCGCAGGCTAGTCGAGTAAAAACACGTGCGAGAGGATGCATCCCGCAGGCTAGTCGAGTAAAAACACGTCCGAGAGGATGCATCCCGCAGGCTAGTCGAGTAAAATCACGTGCGAGAGGATGCATCCCGCAGGCTAGTCGTGTAAAAACACGTGCGAGAGGATGCATCCCGCAGGCTAGTCGAGCAAAAACACGTGCGAGAGGATGCATCCCGCAGGCTAGTCGTGTAAAAACACGTGCGAGAGGATGCATCCCGCAGGCTAGTCGAGCAAAAACACGTGCGAGAGGATGCAATCCCGCAGGCTAGTCGAGTACAAACACGTTTGAGAGGATGCATCCCGCAGGCTAGTCGAGTAAAAACACGTGCGAGAGGATGCATCCCGCAGGCTAGTCGAGTAAAAACACGTGCGAGAAGATGCACCCCGCAGGCTAGTCGAGTGAAAAACACGTGCGAGAGGATGCGTCCCGCAGGCTAGTCGAGTAAAAACACGTGCGAGAGGATGCATCCCGCAGGCTAGTCGAGTAAAAACACGTGCGAGAGGATGCACCCCGCAGGCTAGTCGAGTAAAAACACGTGCGAGGGGATGCATCCCGCAGGCTAGTCGAGTAAAAACCACGTGCGAGAGGATGCATCCCGCAGGCTAGTCGAGTAAAAACACGTGCGAGAGGATGCATCCCGCAGGCTAGTCGAGTAGAAACACGTGCGAGAGGATGCATCCGGCAGGCTATTCGAGTAAAAACACGTGCGAGAGGATGCATCCCGCAGGCTAGTCGAGCAAAAACACGTGCGAGAGGATGCACCCCGCAGGCTAGTCGAGTAAAAACACGTGCGAGAGGATGCATCCCGCAGGCTAGTCGAGTAGAAACACGTGCGAGAGGATGCATCCGGCAGGCTATTCGAGTAAAAACACGTGCGAGAGGATGCATCGCGCAGGCTAGTCGAGCAAAAACACGTGCGAGAGGATGCACCCCGCAGGCTAGTCGAGTAAAAACACGTGCGAGAGGATGCATCCCGCAGGCTAGTCGAGTAAAAACACGTGCGAGAGGATGCATCCCGCAGGCTAGTCGAGTAAAAACACGTGCGAGAGGATGCATCCCGCAGGCTAGTCGAGCAAAAACACGTGCGAGAGGATGCATCCCGCAGGCTAGTCGAGTAAAAACACGTGCGAGCGGATGCATCCCGCAGGCTAGTCGAGCGAAAACACGTGCGAGAGGATGCACCCCGCAGGCTGGTCGAGTAAAAACACGTGCGAGAGGATGCACCCCGCAGGCTAGTCGAGTAAAAACACGTGCGAGTGGATGCATCCCGCAGGCTAGTCGAGTAAAAAACGTGCGAGAGGATGCATCCGGCAGGCTAGTCGAGTGAAAAACACGTGCGAGAGGATGCATCCCGCAGGCTGGTCGAGTAAAAACACGTGCGAGAGGATGCACCCCGCAGGCTAGTCGAGTAAAAACACGTGCGAGTGGATGCATCCCGCAGGCTAGTCGAGTAAAAACAAGTGCGAGAGGATGCATCCCGCAGGCTAGTCGAGTAAAAACACGTGCGAGAGGATGCATCCCGCAGGCTAGTCGAGTAAAAACACGTGCGAGAGGATGCGTCCCGCAGGCTAGTCGAGTAAAAACACGTGCGAGAGGATGCATCCCGCAGGCTAGTCGAGTAAAAACACGTCCGAGAGGATGCATCCCGCAGGCTAGTCGAGTAAAATCACGTGCGAGAGGATGCATCCCGCAGGCTAGTCGTGTAAAAACACGTGCGAGAGGATGCATCCCGCAGGCTAGTCGAGCAAAAACACGTGCGAGAGGATGCATCCCGCGGCTAGTCGTGTAAAAACACGTGCGAGAGGATGCATCCCGCAGGCTAGTCGAGCAAAAACACGTGCGAGAGGATGCAATCCCGCAGGCTAGTCGAGTACAAACACGTTTGAGAGGATGCATCCCGCAGGCTAGTCGAGTAAAAACACGTGCGAGAGGATGCATCCCGCAGGCTAGTCGAGTAAAAACACGTGCGAGAAGATGCACCCCGCAGGCTAGTCGAGTGAAAAACACGTGCGAGAGGATGCGTCCCGCAGGCTAGTCGAGTAAAAACACGTGCGAGAGGATGCATCCCGCAGGCTAGTCGAGTAAAAACACGTGCGAGAGGATGCACCCCGCAGGCTAGTCGAGTAAAAACACGTGCGAGGGGATGCATCCCGCAGGCTAGTCGAGTAAAAACCACGTGCGAGAGGATGCATCCCGCAGGCTAGTCGAGTAAAAACACGTGCGAGAGGATGCATCCCGCAGGCTAGTCGAGTAGAAACACGTGCGAGAGGATGCATCCGGCAGGCTATTCGAGTAAAAACACGTGCGAGAGGATGCATCCCGCAGGCTAGTCGAGCAAAAACACGTGCGAGAGGATGCACCCCGCAGGCTAGTCGAGTAAAAACACGTGCGAGAGGATGCATCCCGCAGGCTAGTCGAGTAGAAACACGTGCGAGAGGATGCATCCGGC
The DNA here is from genome assembly GCF_051020765.1 of Lasioglossum baleicum. Taxonomy (NCBI): domain Eukaryota; kingdom Metazoa; phylum Arthropoda; class Insecta; order Hymenoptera; family Halictidae; genus Lasioglossum; species Lasioglossum baleicum. The sequence continues at coordinate 1,014,812 of NW_027469110.1, read as the reverse complement.
AGGCTATTCGAGTAAAAACACGTGCGAGAGGATGCATCGCGCAGGCTAGTCGAGCAAAAACACGTGCGAGAGGATGCACCCCGCAGGCTAGTCGAGTAAAAACACGTGCGAGAGGATGCATCCCGCAGGCTAGTCGAGTAAAAACACGTGCGAGAGGATGCATCCCGCAGGCTAGTCGAGTAAAAACACGTGCGAGAGGATGCATCCCGCAGGCTAGTCGAGCAAAAACACGTGCGAGAGGATGCATCCCGCAGGCTAGTCGAGTAAAAACACGTGCGAGCGGATGCATCCCGCAGGCTAGTCGAGCGAAAACACGTGCGAGAGGATGCACCCCGCAGGCTGGTCGAGTAAAAACACGTGCGAGAGGATGCATCCCGCAGGCTAGTCGAGTAAAAACACGTGCGGGAGGATGCATCCCGCAGGCTGGTCGAGTAAAAACACGTGCGAGAGGATGCATCCCGCAGGCTAGTCGAGTAAAAACACGTGCGAGAGGATGCACCCCGCAGGCTAGTCGAGTAAAAACACGTGCGAGAGGATGCGTCCCGCAGGCCAGTCGAGTAAAAACACGTGCGAGAGGATGCATCCCGCAGGCTAGTCGAGTAAAAACACGTGCGAGAGGATGCATCCCGCAGGCTAGTCGAGTAAAAACACGTGCGATAGGATGCATCGCGCAGGCTAGTCGAGCAAAAACACGTGCGAGAGGATGCATCCCGCAGGCTAGTCGTGTAAAAACACGTGCGAGAGGTTGCATCCCGCAGGCTAGCCGAGCAAAAACACGTGCGAGAGGATGCATCCCGCAGGCTAGTCGTGTAAAAACACGTGCGAGAGGATGCATCCCGCAGGCTAGTCGAGCAAAAACACGTGCGAGAGGATGCATCCCGCAGGCTAGTCGTGTAAAAACACGTGCGAGAGGATGCAATCCCGCAGGCTAGTCGAGTACAAACGCGTTTGAGAGGATGCATCCCGCAGGCTATTCGAGTAAAAACACGTGCGAGAGGATGCATCCCGCAGGCAAGTCGAGTAAAAACACGTGCGAGAGGATGCATCCCGCAGACTAGTCGAGTGAAAAACACGTGCGAGAGGATGCGTCCCGCAGGCTAGTCGAGTAAAAACACGTGCGAGAGGATGCATCCCACAGGCTAGTCGAGTAAAAACACGTGCGAGAGGATGCATCCCGCAGACTAGTCGAGTGAAAAACACGTGCGAGAGGATGCGTCCCGCAGGCTAGTCGAGTAAAAACACGTGCGAGAGGATGCATCCCACAGGCTAGTCGTGTAAAAACACGTGCGAGAGGATGCATCCCGCAGGCTAGTCGAGCAAAAACACGTGCGAGAGGATGCATCCCGCAGGCTAGTCGTGTAAAAACACGTGCGAGAGGATGCAATCCCGCAGGCTAGTCGAGTACAAACGCGTTTGAGAGGATGCATCCCGCAGGCTAGTCGAGTAAAAACACGTGCGAGAGGATGCATCCCGCAGGCAAGTCGAGTAAAAACACGTGCGAGAGGATGCATCCCGCAGGCTAGTCGAGTGAAAAACACGTGCGAGAGGATGCGTCCCGCAGGCTAGTCGAGTAAAAACACGTGCGAGAGGATGCATCCCACAGGCTAGTCGAGTAAAAACACGTGCGAGAGGATGCACCCCGCAGGCTAGTCGAGTAAAAACACGTGCGAGAGGATGCATCCCGCAGGCTAGTCGAGTAAAAACACGTGCGAGAGGATGCATCCCGCAGGCTAGTCGAGTAAAAACACGTGCGAGAGGATGCATCCCGCAGGCTAGTCGTGTAAAAACACGTGCGAGAGGATGCAATCCCGCAGGCTAGTCGAGTACAAACACGTTTGAGAGGATGCATCCCGCAGGCTAGTCGAGTAAAAACACGTGCGAGAGGATGCATCCCGCAGGCTAGTCGAGTAAAAACACGTGCGAGAAGATGCATCCCGCAGGCTAGTCGAGTGAAAAACACGTGCGAGAGGATGCTTCCCGCAGGCTAGTCGAGTAAAAACACGTGCGAGAGGATGCATCCCGCAGGCTGGTCGAGTAAAAACACGTGCGAGAGGATGCATCCCGCAGGCTAGTCGAGTAAAAACACGTGCGAGAGGATGCATCCCGCAGGCTGGTCGAGTAAAAACACGTGCGAGAGGATGCACCCCGCAGGCTAGTCGAGTAAAAACACGTGCGAGTGGATGCATCCCGCAGGCTAGTCGAGTAAAAAACGTGCGAGAGGATGCATCCCGCAGGCTAGTCGAGTGAAAAACACGTGCGAGAGGATGCATCCCGCAGGCTGGTCGAGTAAAAACACGTGCGAGAGGATGCACCCCGCAGGCTAGTCGAGTAAAAACACGTGCGAGTGGATGCATCCCGCAGGCTAGTCGAGTAAAAACAAGTGCGAGAGGATGCATCCCGCAGGCTAGTCGAGTAAAAACACGTGCGAGAGGATGCATCCCGCAGGCTAGTCGAGTAAAAACACGTGCGAGAGGATGCGTCCCGCAGGCTAGTCGAGTAAAAACACGTGCGAGAGGATGCATCCCGCAGGCTAGTCGAGTAAAAACACGTCCGAGAGGATGCATCCCGCAGGCTAGTCGAGTAAAATCACGTGCGAGAGGATGCATCCCGCAGGCTAGTCGTGTAAAAACACGTGCGAGAGGATGCATCCCGCAGGCTAGTCGAGCAAAAACACGTGCGAGAGGATGCATCCCGCAGGCTAGTCGTGTAAAAACACGTGCGAGAGGATGCATCCCGCAGGCTAGTCGAGCAAAAACACGTGCGAGAGGATGCAATCCCGCAGGCTAGTCGAGTACAAACACGTTTGAGAGGATGCATCCCGCAGGCTAGTCGAGTAAAAACACGTGCGAGAGGATGCATCCCGCAGGCTAGTCGAGTAAAAACACGTGCGAGAAGATGCACCCCGCAGGCTAGTCGAGTGAAAAACACGTGCGAGAGGATGCGTCCCGCAGGCTAGTCGAGTAAAAACACGTGCGAGAGGATGCATCCCGCAGGCTAGTCGAGTAAAAACACGTGCGAGAGGATGCACCCCGCAGGCTAGTCGAGTAAAAACACGTGCGAGGGGATGCATCCCGCAGGCTAGTCGAGTAAAAACCACGTGCGAGAGGATGCATCCCGCAGGCTAGTCGAGTAAAAACACGTGCGAGAGGATGCATCCCGCAGGCTAGTCGAGTAGAAACACGTGCGAGAGGATGCATCCGGCAGGCTATTCGAGTAAAAACACGTGCGAGAGGATGCATCCCGCAGGCTAGTCGAGCAAAAACACGTGCGAGAGGATGCACCCCGCAGGCTAGTCGAGTAAAAACACGTGCGAGAGGATGCATCCCGCAGGCTAGTCGAGTAGAAACACGTGCGAGAGGATGCATCCGGCAGGCTATTCGAGTAAAAACACGTGCGAGAGGATGCATCGCGCAGGCTAGTCGAGCAAAAACACGTGCGAGAGGATGCACCCCGCAGGCTAGTCGAGTAAAAACACGTGCGAGAGGATGCATCCCGCAGGCTAGTCGAGTAAAAACACGTGCGAGAGGATGCATCCCGCAGGCTAGTCGAGTAAAAACACGTGCGAGAGGATGCATCCCGCAGGCTAGTCGAGCAAAAACACGTGCGAGAGGATGCATCCCGCAGGCTAGTCGAGTAAAAACACGTGCGAGCGGATGCATCCCGCAGGCTAGTCGAGCGAAAACACGTGCGAGAGGATGCACCCCGCAGGCTGGTCGAGTAAAAACACGTGCGAGAGGATGCATCCCGCAGGCTAGTCGAGTAAAAACACGTGCGGGAGGATGCATCCCGCAGGCTGGTCGAGTAAAAACACGTGCGAGAGGATGCATCCCGCAGGCTAGTCGAGTAAAAACACGTGCGAGAGGATGCACCCCGCAGGCTAGTCGAGTAAAAACACGTGCGAGAGGATGCGTCCCGCAGGCTAGTCGAGTAAAAACACGTGCGAGAGGATGCATCCCGCAGGCTAGTCGAGTAAAAACACGTGCGAGAGGATGCATCCCGCAGGCTAGTCGAGTAAAAACACGTGCGATAGGATGCATCGCGCAGGCTAGTCGAGCAAAAACACGTGCGAGAGGATGCATCCCGCAGGCTAGTCGTGTAAAAACACGTGCGAGAGGTTGCATCCCGCAGGCTAGCCGAGCAAAAACACGTGCGAGAGGATGCATCCCGCAGGCTAGTCGTGTAAAAACACGTGCGAGAGGATGCATCCCGCAGGCTAGTCGAGCAAAAACACGTGCGAGAGGATGCATCCCGCAGGATAGTCGTGTAAAAACACGTGCGAGAGGATGCAATCCCGCAGGCTAGTCGAGTACAAACGCGTTTGAGAGGATGCATCCCGCAGGCTATTCGAGTAAAAACACGTGCGAGAGGATGCATCCCGCAGGCAAGTCGAGTAAAAACACGTGCGAGAGGATGCATCCCGCAGACTAGTCGAGTGAAAAACACGTGCGAGAGGATGCGTCCCGCAGGCTAGTCGAGTAAAAACACGTGCGAGAGGATGCATCCCACAGGCTAGTCGTGTAAAAACACGTGCGAGAGGATGCATCCCGCAGGCTAGTCGAGCAAAAACACGTGCGAGAGGATGCATCCCGCAGGCTAGTCGTGTAAAAACACGTGCGAGAGGATGCAATCCCGCAGGCTAGTCGAGTACAAACGCGTTTGAGAGGATGCATCCCGCAGGCTAGTCGAGTAAAAACACGTGCGAGAGGATGCATCCCGCAGGCAAGTCGAGTAAAAACACGTGCGAGAGGATGCATCCCGCAGGCTAGTCGAGTGAAAAACACGTGCGAGAGGATGCGTCCCGCAGGCTAGTCGAGTAAAAACACGTGCGAGAGGATGCATCCCACAGGCTAGTCGAGTAAAAACACGTGCGAGAGGATGCACCCCGCAGGCTAGTCGAGTAAAAACACGTGCGAGAGGATGCATCCCGCAGGCTAGTCGAGTAAAAACACGTGCGAGAGGATGCATCCCGCAGGCTAGTCGAGTAAAAACACGTGCGAGAGGATGCATCCCGCAGGCTAGTCGAGCAAAAACACGTGCGAGAGGATGCAACCCGCAGGCTAGTCGTGTAAAAACACGTGCGAGAGGATGCATCCCGCAGGCTAGTCGAGCAAAAACACGTGCGAGAGGATGCACCCCGCAGGCTAGTCGAGTAAAAACACGTGCGAGTGGATGCATCCCGCAGGCTAGTCGAGCAAAAACACGTGCGAGAGGATGCATCCCGCAGGCTAGTCGTGTAAAAACACGTACGAGAGGATGCATCCCGCAGGCTAGTCGAGTAGAAACACGTGCGAGAGGATGCATCCCGCAGGCTATTCGAGTAAAAACACGTGCGAGAGGATGCATCCCGCTGGCTAGTCGAGCAAAAACACGTGCGAGAGGATGCATCCGGCAGGGTAGTCGAGTAAAAACACGTGCGAGAGGATGCATCCCGCAGGCTAGTCGAGTAAAAACACGTGCGAGAGGATGCACGCCGCAGGCTAGTCGAGTAAAAATACGTGCGAGAGGATGCTTCCCGCAGGCTGGTCGAGTAAAAACACGTGCGAGAGGATGCACCCCGCAGGCTAGTCGAGTAAAAACACGTGCGAGTGCATGCATCCCGCAGGCTAGTCGAGTAAAAACACGTGCGAGAGGATGCATCCCGCAGGCTAGTCGAGTGAAAAACACGTGCGAGTGCATGCATCCCGCAGGCTAGTCGAGTAAAAACACGTGCGAGAGGATGCACCCCGCAGGCTAGTCGAGTAAAAACACGTGCGAGGGGATGCATCCCGCAGGCTAGTCGAGTAAAAACCACGTGCGAGAGGATGCATCCCGCAGGCTAGTCGAGTAAAAACACGTGCGAGAGGATGCATCCCGCAGGCTAGTCGAGTAGAAACACGTGCGAGAGGATGCATCCCGCAGGCTAGTCGAGTAAAAACACGTGCGAGAGGATGCATCCCGCAGGCTAGTCGAGTGAAAAACACGTGCGAGAGGATGCATCCCGCAGGCTAGTCGAGTAAAAACACGTGCGAGAGGATGCATCTCGCAGGCTAGTCGAGTAAAAACACGTGCGAGAGGATGCATCCCGCAGGCTAGTCGAGCAAAAACACGTGCGAGAGGATGCATCCCGCAGGCTAGTCGAGTAAAAACACGTGCGAGAGGATGCATCCCGCAGGCTAGTCGAGTAAAAACACGTGCGAGAGGATGCATCCCGCAGGCTAGTCGAGTAAAAACACGTGCGAGAGGATGCATCCCGCAGGCTAGTCGAGTAAAATCACGTGCGAGAGGATGCATCCCTCAGGCTAGACGAGTAAAAACACGTGCGAGAGGATGCATCCCGCAGGCTAGTCGAGTAAAAACACGTGCGAGGGGATGCATCCCGCAGGCTAGTCGAGCAAAAACACGTGCGAGAGGATGCACCCCGCAGGCTAGTCGAGTAAAAAACGTGCGAGTGGATGCATCCCGCAGGCTAGTCGAGCAAAAACACGTGCGAGAGGATGCATCCCGCAGGCTAAACGTGTAAAAACACGTGCGAGAGGATGCACCCCGCAGGCTAGTCGAGTAGAAACACGTGCGAGAGGATGCATCCCGCAGGCTATTCGAGTAAAACCACGTGCGACAGGATGCATCCCGCAGGCTAGTCGAGCAAAAACACGTGCGAGAGGATGCATCCCGCAGGCTAGTCGAGTAAAAACACGTGCGAGACGATGCATCCCGCTGGCTAGTCGAGCAAAAACACGTGCGAGAGGATGCATCCCGCAGGCTAGTCGAGTAAAAACACGTGCGAGAGGATGCATCCCGCAGGGTAGTCGAGTAAAAACACGTGCGAGAGGATGCATCCCGCAGGCTAGTCGAGTAAAAACACGTGCGAGAGGATGCATCCCGCAGGCTAGTCGAGTAAAAACACGTGCGAGAGGATGCACGCCGCAGGCTAGTCGAGTAAAAATACGTGCGAGAGGATGCTTCCCGCAGGCTAGTCGAGTAAAAACACGTGCGAGAGGATGCATCCCGCAGGCTGGTCGAGTAAAAACACGTGCGAGAGGATGCATCCCGCAGGCTAGTCGAGTAAAAACACGTGCGAGAGGATGCATCCCGCAGGCTGGTCGAGTAAAAACACGTGCGAGAGGATGCACCCCGCAGGCTAGTCGAGTAAAAACACGTGCGAGTGGATGCATCCCGCAGGCTAGTCGAGTAAAAAACGTGCGAGAGGATGCATCCCGCAGGCTAGTCGAGTGAAAAACACGTGCGAGAGGATGCATCCCGCAGGCTGGTCGAGTAAAAACACGTGCGAGAGGATGCACCCCGCAGGCTAGTCGAGTAAAAACACGTGCGAGTGGATGCATCCCGCAGGCTAGTCGAGTAAAAACAAGTGCGAGAGGATGCATCCCGCAGGCTAGTCGAGTAAAAACACGTGCGAGAGGATGCATCCCGCAGGCTAGTCGAGTAAAAACACGTGCGAGAGGATGCGTCCCGCAGGCTAGTCGAGTAAAAACACGTGCGAGAGGATGCATCCCGCAGGCTAGTCGAGTAAAAACACGTCCGAGAGGATGCATCCCGCAGGCTAGTCGAGTAAAATCACGTGCGAGAGGATGCATCCCGCAGGCTAGTCGTGTAAAAACACGTGCGAGAGGATGCATCCCGCAGGCTAGTCGAGCAAAAACACGTGCGAGAGGATGCATCCCGCAGGCTAGTCGTGTAAAAACACGTGCGAGAGGATGCATCCCGCAGGCTAGTCGAGCAAAAACACGTGCGAGAGGATGCAATCCCGCAGGCTAGTCGAGTACAAACACGTTTGAGAGGATGCATCCCGCAGGCTAGTCGAGTAAAAACACGTGCGAGAGGATGCATCCCGCAGGCTAGTCGAGTAAAAACACGTGCGAGAAGATGCACCCCGCAGGCTAGTCGAGTGAAAAACACGTGCGAGAGGATGCGTCCCGCAGGCTAGTCGAGTAAAAACACGTGCGAGAGGATGCATCCCGCAGGCTAGTCGAGTAAAAACACGTGCGAGAGGATGCACCCCGCAGGCTAGTCGAGTAAAAACACGTGCGAGGGGATGCATCCCGCAGGCTAGTCGAGTAAAAACCACGTGCGAGAGGATGCATCCCGCAGGCTAGTCGAGTAAAAACACGTGCGAGAGGATGCATCCCGCAGGCTAGTCGAGTAGAAACACGTGCGAGAGGATGCATCCGGCAGGCTATTCGAGTAAAAACACGTGCGAGAGGATGCATCCCGCAGGCTAGTCGAGCAAAAACACGTGCGAGAGGATGCACCCCGCAGGCTAGTCGAGTAAAAACACGTGCGAGAGGATGCATCCCGCAGGCTAGTCGAGTAGAAACACGTGCGAGAGGATGCATCCGGCAGGCTATTCGAGTAAAAACACGTGCGAGAGGATGCATCGCGCAGGCTAGTCGAGCAAAAACACGTGCGAGAGGATGCACCCCGCAGGCTAGTCGAGTAAAAACACGTGCGAGAGGATGCATCCCGCAGGCTAGTCGAGTAAAAACACGTGCGAGAGGATGCATCCCGCAGGCTAGTCGAGTAAAAACACGTGCGAGAGGATGCATCCCGCAGGCTAGTCGAGCAAAAACACGTGCGAGAGGATGCATCCCGCAGGCTAGTCGAGTAAAAACACGTGCGAGCGGATGCATCCCGCAGGCTAGTCGAGCGAAAACACGTGCGAGAGGATGCACCCCGCAGGCTAGTCGAGTAAAAACACGTGCGAGTGGATGCATCCCGCAGGCTAGTCGAGCAAAAACACGTGCGAGAGGATGCATCCCGCAGGCTAGTCGAGTAAAAACACGTGCGGGAGGATGCATCCCGCAGGCTGGTCGAGTAAAAACACGTGCGAGAGGATGCATCCCGCAGACTAGTCGAGTGAAAAACACGTGCGAGAGGATGCGTCCCGCAGGCTAGTCGAGTAAAAACACGTGCGAGAGGATGCATCCCGCAGACTAGTCGAGTGAAAAACACGTGCGAGAGGATGCGTCCCGCAGGCTAGTCGAGTAAAAACACGTGCGAGAGGATGCATCCCACAGGCTAGTCGTGTAAAAACACGTGCGAGAGGATGCATCCCGCAGGCTAGTCGAGCAAAAACACGTGCGAGAGGATGCATCCCGCAGGCTAGTCGTGTAAAAACACGTGCGAGAGGATGCAATCCCGCAGGCTAGTCGAGTACAAACGCGTTTGAGAGGATGCATCCCGCAGGCTAGTCGAGTAAAAACACGTGCGAGAGGATGCATCCCGCAGGCAAGTCGAGTAAAAACACGTGCGAGAGGATGCATCCCGCAGGCTAGTCGAGTGAAAAACACGTGCGAGAGGATGCGTCCCGCAGGCTAGTCGAGTAAAAACACGTGCGAGAGGATGCATCCCACAGGCTAGTCGAGTAAAAACACGTGCGAGAGGATGCATCCCGCAGGCTAGTCGAGTAAAAACACGTGCGAGAGGATGCATCCCGCAGGCTAGTCGAGCAAAAACACGTGCGAGAGGATGCAACCCGCAGGCTAGTCGTGTAAAAACACGTGCGAGAGGATGCATCCCGCAGGCTAGTCGAGCAAAAACACGTGCGAGAGGATGCACCCCGCAGGCTAGTCGAGTAAAAACACGTGCGAGTGGATGCATCCCGCAGGCTAGTCGAGCAAAAACACGTGCGAGAGGATGCATCCCGCAGGCTAGTCGTGTAAAAACACGTACGAGAGGATGCATCCCGCAGGCTAGTCGAGTAGAAACACGTGCGAGAGGATGCATCCCGCAGGCTATTCGAGTAAAAACACGTGCGAGAGGATGCATCCCGCTGGCTAGTCGAGCAAAAACACGTGCGAGAGGATGCATCCGGCAGGGTAGTCGAGTAAAAACACGTGCGAGAGGATGCATCCCGCAGGCTAGTCGAGTAAAAACACGTGCGAGAGGATGCACGCCGCAGGCTAGTCGAGTAAAAATACGTGCGAGAGGATGCTTCCCGCAGGCTGGTCGAGTAAAAACACGTGCGAGAGGATGCACCCCGCAGGCTAGTCGAGTAAAAACACGTGCGAGAGGATGCATCCCGCAGGCTAGTCGAGTGAAAAACACGTGCGAGTGCATGCATCCCGCAGGCTAGTCGAGTAAAAACACGTACGAGAGGATGCATCCCGCAGGCTAGTCGAGTGAAAAACACGTGCGAGAGGATGCATCCCGCAGGCTGGTCGAGCAAAAACACGTGCGAGAGGATGCACCCCGCAGGCTAGTCGAGTAAAAACACGTGCGAGTGGATGCATCCCGCAGGCTAGTCGAGTGAAAAACACGTACGAGAGGATGCATCCCGCAGGCTAGTCGAGTAAAAACACGTGCGAGAGGATGCGTCCCGCAGGCTAGTCGAGTAAAAACACGTGCGAGAGGATGCAGCCCGCAGGCTAGTCGAGTAAAAACACGTGCGAGAGGATGCATCCCGCAGGCTAGTCGAGTAAAATCACGTGTGAGAGGATGCATCCCTCAGGCTAGACGAGTAAAAACACGTGCGAGAGGATGCATCCCGCAGGCTAGTCGTGGAGAAACACGTGCGAGAGGATGCATCCCGCAGGCTAGTCGAGTAAAAACACGTGCGAGAGGATGCATCCCGCAGGCTAGTCGAGTAAAAACACGTGCGTGAGGATGCATCCCGCAGGCTAGTCGAGTAAAAAACACGTGCGAGAGGATGCACGCCGCAGGCTAGTCGAGTAAAAATACGTGCGAGAGGATGCTTCCCGCAGGCTAGTCGAGTAAAAACACGTGCGAGTGGATGCATCCCGCAGGCTAGTCGAGTAAAAACACGTGCGAGAGGATGCATGCCGCAGGCTAGTCGAGTAAAAACACGTGCGAGAGGATGCATCCCGCAGGCTAGTCGAGTAAAAACACGTGCGAGAGGATGCATCCCGCGGGCTAGTCGAGTAAAAACACGTGCGAGAGGATGCATCCCGCAGGCTAGTCGAGTAAAAACACGTGCGAGAGGATGCATCCCGCAGGCTAGTCGAGTGAAAAACACGTGCGAGAGGATGCATCCCGCAGGCTAGTCGAGTAAAAACACGTGCGAGATGATGGACGCCGCAGGCTAGTCGAGTAAAAATACGTGCGAGAGGATGCTTCCCGCAGGCTAGTCGAGTAAAAACACGTGCGAGAGGATGCATCCCGCAGGCTGGTCGAGTAAAAACACGTGCGAGAGGATGCATCCCGCAGGCTAGTCGAGTAAAAACACGTGCGAGAGGATGCATCCCGCAGGCTGGTCGAGTAAAAACACGTGCGAGAGGATGCACCCCGCAGGCTAGTCGAGTAAAAACACGTGCGAGTGGATGCATCCCGCAGGCTAGTCGAGTAAAAAACGTGCGAGAGGATGCATCCCGCAGGCTAGTCGAGTGAAAAACACGTGCGAGAGGATGCATCCCGCAGGCTGGTCGAGTAAAAACACGTGCGAGAGGATGCACCCCGCAGGCTAGTCGAGTAAAAACACGTGCGAGTGGATGCATCCCGCAGGCTAGTCGAGTAAAAACAAGTGCGAGAGGATGCATCCCGCAGGCTAGTCGAGTAAAAACACGTGCGAGAGGATGCATCCCGCAGGCTAGTCGAGTAAAAACACGTGCGAGAGGATGCGTCCCGCAGGCTAGTCGAGTAAAAAACACGTGCGATAGGATGCATCCCGCAGGCTAGTCGAGTAAAAACACGTCCGAGAGGATGCATCCCGCAGGCTAGTCGAGCAAAAACACGTGCGAGAGGATGCATCCCGCAGGCTAGTCGTGTAAAAACACGTGCGAGAGGATGCATCCCGCAGGCTAGTCGAGCAAAAACACGTGCGAGAGGATGCAATCCCGCAGGCTAGTCGAGTACAAACACGTTTGAGAGGATGCATCCCGCAGGCTAGTCGAGTAAAAACACGTGCGAGAGGATGCATCCCGCAGGCTAGTCGAGTAAAAACACGTGCGAGAAGATGCATCCCGCAGGCTAGTCGAGTGAAAAACACGTGCGAGAGGATGCGTCCCGCAGGCTAGTCGAGTAAAAACACGTGCGAGAGGATGCATCCCACAGGCTAGTCGAGTAAAAACACGTGCGAGAGGATGCACGCCGCAGGCTAGTCGAGTAAAAATACGTGCGAGAGGATGCTTCCCGCAGGCTGGTCGAGTAAAAACACGTGCGAGAGGATGCACCCCGCAGGCTAGTCGAGTAAAAACACGTGCGAGAGGATGCATCCCGCAGGCTAGTCGAGTGAAAAACACGTGCGAGTGCATGCATCCCGCAGGCTAGTCGAGTAAAAACACGTACGAGAGGATGCATCCCGCAGGCTAGTCGAGTGAAAAACACGTGCGAGAGGATGCATCCCGCAGGCTGGTCGAGCAAAAACACGTGCGAGAGGATGCACCCCGCAGGCTAGTCGAGTAAAAACACGTGCGAGTGGATGCATCCCGCAGGCTAGTCGAGTGAAAAACACGTACGAGAGGATGCATCCCGCAGGCTAGTCGAGTAAAAACACGTGCGAGAGGATGCGTCCCGCAGGCTAGTCGAGTAAAAACACGTGCGAGAGGATGCAGCCCGCAGGCTAGTCGAGTAAAAACACGTGCGAGAGGATGCATCCCGCAGGCTAGTCGAGTAAAATCACGTGTGAGAGGATGCATCCCTCAGGCTAGACGAGTAAAAACACGTGCGAGAGGATGCATTCCGCAGGCTAGTCGTGGAGAAACACGTGCGAGAGGATGCATCCCGCAGGCTAGTCGAGTAAAAACACGTGCGAGAGGATGCATCCCGCAGGCTAGTCGAGTAAAAACACGTGCGTGAGGATGCATCCCGCAGGCTAGTCGAGTAAAAACACGTGCGAGAGGATGCACGCCGCAGGCTAGTCGAGTAAAAATACGTGCGAGAGGATGCTTCCCGCAGGCTAGTCGAGTAAAAATACGTGCGAGAGGATGCATCCCGCAGGCTAGTCGAGTAAAAACACGTGCGAGAGGATGCATCCCGCAGGCTGGTCGAGTAAAAACACGTGCGAGAGGATGCATCCCGCAGGCTGGTCGAGTAAAAACACGTGCGAGAGGATGCATCCCGCAGGCTAGTCGAGTAAAAACACGTGCGAGAGGATGCATCCCGCAGGCTGGTCGAGTAAAAACACGTGCGAGAGGATGCATCCCGCAGGCTGGTCGAGTAAAAACACGTGCGAGAGGATGCATCCCACAGGCTAGTCGAGTAAAAACACGTGCGAGTGGATGCATCCCGCAGGCTAGTCGAGTAAAAACACGTGCGAGAGGATGCATGCCGCAGGCTAGTCGAGTAAAAACACGTGCGAGAGGATGCATCCCGCAGGCTAGTCGAGTAAAAACACGTGCGAGAGGATGCATCCCGCGGGCTAGTCGAGTAAAAACACGTGCGAGAGGATGCATCCCGCAGGCTAGTCGAGTAAAAACACGTGCGAGAGGATGCATCCCGCAGGCTAGTCGAGTGAAAAACACGTGCGAGAGGATGCATCCCGCAGGCTAGTCGAGTAAAAACACGTGCGAGAGGATGCACGCCGCAGGCTAGTCGAGTAAAAATACGTGCGAGAGGATGCTTCCCGCAGGCTAGTCGAGTAAAAACACGTGCGAGAGGATGCATCCCGCAGGCTGGTCGAGTAAAAACACGTGCGAGAGGATGCATCCCGCAGGCTAGTCGAGTAAAAACACGTGCGAGAGGATGCATCCCGCAGGCTGGTCGAGTAAAAACACGTGCGAGAGGATGCACCCCGCAGGCTAGTCGAGTAAAAACACGTGCGAGTGGATGCATCCCGCAGGCTAGTCGAGTAAAAAACGTGCGAGAGGATGCATCCCGCAGGCTAGTCGAGTGAAAAACACGTGCGAGAGGATGCATCCCGCAGGCTGGTCGAGTAAAAACACGTGCGAGAGGATGCACCCCGCAGGCTAGTCGAGTAAAAACACGTGCGAGTGGATGCATCCCGCAGGCTAGTCGAGTAAAAACAAGTGCGAGAGGATGCATCCCGCAGGCTAGTCGAGTAAAAACACGTGCGAGAGGATGCATCCCGCAGGCTAGTCGAGTAAAAACACGTGCGAGAGGATGCGTCCCGCAGGCTAGTCGAGTAAAAACACGTGCGAGAGGATGCATCCCGCAGGCTAGTCGAGTAAAAACACGTCCGAGAGGATGCATCCCGCAGGCTAGTCGAGCAAAAACACGTGCGAGAGGATGCATCCCGCAGGCTAGTCGTGTAAAAACACGTGCGAGAGGATGCATCCCGCAGGCTAGTCGAGCAAAAACACGTGCGAGAGGATGCAATCCCGCAGGCTAGTCGAGTACAAACACGTTTGAGAGGATGCATCCCGCAGGCTAGTCGAGTAAAAACACGTGCGAGAGGATGCATCCCGCAGGCTAGTCGAGTAAAAACACGTGCGAGAAGATGCATCCCGCAGGCTAGTCGAGTGAAAAACACGTGCGAGAGGATGCGTCCCGCAGGCTAGTCGAGTAAAAACACGTGCGAGAGGATGCATCCCACAGGCTAGTCGAGTAAAAACACGTGCGAGAGGATGCACCCCGCAGGCTAGTCGAGTAAAAACACGTGCGAGGGGATGCATCCCGCAGGCTAGTCGAGTAAAAACCACGTGCGAGAGGATGCATCCCGCAGGCTAGTCGAGTAAAAACACGTGCGAGAGGATGCATCCCGCAGGCTAGTCGAGTAGAAACACGTGCGAGAGGATGCATCCGGCAGGCTATTCGAGTAAAAACACGTGCGGGAGGATGCATCCCGCAGGCTAGTCGAGCAAAAACACGTGCGAGAGGATGCACCCCGCAGGCTAGTCGAGTAAAAACACGTGCGAGAGGATGCATCCCGCAGGCTAGTCGAGTAAAAACACGTGCGAGAGGATGCATCCCGCAGGCTAGTCGAGTAAAAACACGTGCGAGAGGATGCATCCCGCAGGCTAGTCGAGCAAAAACACGTGCGAGAGGATGCATCCCGCAGGCTAGTCGAGTAAAAACACGTGCGAGGGGATGCATCCCGCAGGCTAGTCGAGTAAAAACACGTGCGAGAGGATGCACCCCGCAGGCTAGTCGAGTAAAAACACGTGCGAGAGGATGCATCCCGCAGGCTGGTCGAGCAAAAACACGTGCGAGACGATGCATCCCGCAGGCTGGTCGAGTAAAAACACGTGCGAGAGGATGCATCCCGCAGGCTAGTCGAGTAAAAACACGTGCGAGAGGATGCATCCCGCAGGCTGGTCGAGTAAAAACACGTGCGAGAGGATGCACCCCGCAGGCTAGTCGAGTAAAAACACGTGCGAGTGGATGCATCCCGCAGGCTAGTCGAGTGAAAAACACGTACGAGAGGATGCATCCCGCAGGCTAGTCGAGTAAAAACACGTGCGAGAGGATGCATCCCGCAGGCTAGTCGAGTGAAAAACACGTGCGAGAGGATGCACCCCGCAGGCTAGTCGAGTAAAAACACGTGCGAGTGGATGCATCCCGCAGGCTAGTCGAGCAAAAACACGTGCGAGAGGATGCATCCCGCAGGCTAGTCGAGTAAAAACACGTGCGGGAGGATGCATCCCGCAGGCTAGTCGAGTAAAAACACGTGCGAGGGGATGCATCCCGCAGGCTAGTCGAGTAAAAACACGTGCGAGAGGATGCATCCCGCAGGCTAGTCGAGTAAAAACACGTGCGAGAGGATGCATCCCGCAGGCTAGTCGAGTAAAAACACGTGCGAGAGGATGCATCCCGCAGGCTAGTCGAGTGAAAAACACGTGCGAGAGGATGCGTCCCGCAGGCTAGTCGAGTAAAAACACGTGCGAAAGGATGCATCCCGCAGGCTAGTCGAGTAAAAACACGTGCGAGAGGATGCATCCCGCAGGCTAGTCGAGTAAAAACACGTGCGATAGGATGCATCGCGCAGGCTAGTCGAGCAAAAACACGTGCGAGAGGATGCATCCCGCAGGCTAGTCGTGTAAAAACACGTGCGAGAGGATGCATCCCGCAGGCTAGCCGAGCAAAAACACGTGCGAGAGGATGCATCCCGCAGGCTAGTCGTGTAAAAACACGTGCGAGAGGATGCATCCCGCAGGCTAGTCGAGCAAAAACACGTGCGAGAGGATGCATCCCGCAGGCTAGTCGTGTAAAAACACGTGCGAGAGGATGCAATCCCGCAGGCTAGTCGAGTACAAACGCGTTTGAGAGGATGCATCCCGCAGGCTAGTCGAGTAAAAACACGAACGAGAGGATGCATCCCGCAGGCTAGTCGAGTAAAAACACGTGCGAGAGGATGCATCGCGCAGGCTAGTCGAGTAAAAACACGTGCGAGAGGATGCATCCCGCAGGCTAGTCGAGTAAAAACACGTGCGAGAGGATGCATCCCGCGGGCTAGTCGAGTAAAAACACGTGCGAGAGGATGCATCCCGCAGGCTAGTCGAGTAAAAACACGTGCGAGAGGATGCATCCCGCAGGCTAGTCGAGTGAAAAACACGTGCGAGAGGATGCATCCCGCAGGCTAGTCGAGTAAAAACACGTGCGGGAGGATGCATCCCGCAGGCTAGTCGAGTAAAAACACGTGCGAGGGGATGCATCCCGCAGGCTAGTCGAGTAAAAACACGTGCGAGAGGATGCATCCCGCAGGCTAGTCGAGTAAAAACACGTGCGAGAGGATGCATCCCGCAGGCTAGTCGAGTAAAAACACGTGCGAGAGGATGCATCCCGCAGGCTAGTCGAGTGAAAAACACGTGCGAGAGGATGCGTCCCGCAGGCTAGTCGAGTAAAAACACGTGCGAAAGGATGCATCCCGCAGGCTAGTCGAGTAAAAACACGTGCGAGAGGATGCATCCCGCAGGCTAGTCGAGTAAAAACACGTGCGATAGGATGCATCGCGCAGGCTAGTCGAGCAAAAACACGTGCGAGAGGATGCATCCCGCAGGCTAGTCGTGTAAAAACACGTGCGAGAGGATGCATCCCGCAGGCTAGCCGAGCAAAAACACGTGCGAGAGGATGCATCCCGCAGGCTAGTCGTGTAAAAACACGTGCGAGAGGATGCATCCCGCAGGCTAGTCGAGCAAAAACACGTGCGAGAGGATGCATCCCGCAGGCTAGTCGTGTAAAAACACGTGCGAGAGGATGCAATCCCGCAGGCTAGTCGAGTACAAACGCGTTTGAGAGGATGCATCCCGCAGGCTAGTCGAGTAAAAACACGAACGAGAGGATGCATCCCGCAGGCTAGTCGAGTAAAAACACGTGCGAGAGGATGCATCGCGCAGGCTAGTCGAGTAAAAACACGTGCGAGAGGATGCACCCCGCAGGCTAGTCGAGTAAAAACACGTGCGAGTGCATGCATCCCGCAGGCTAGTCGAGTAAAAACACGTGCGAGAGGATGCATCCCGCAGGCTAGTCGAGTGAAAAACACGTGCGAGAGGATGCATCCCGCAGGCTGGTCGAGTAAAAACACGTGCGAGAGGATGCACCCCGCAGGCTAGTCGAGTAAAAACACGTGCGAGTGGATGCATCCCGCAGGCTAGTCGAGTGAAAAACACGTACGAGAGGATGCATACCGCAGGCTAGTCGAGTAAAAACACGTGCGAGAGGATGCAGACCGCAGGCTAGTCGAGTAAAAACACGTGCGAGACGATGCATCCCGCAGGCTAGTCGAGTAAAAACACGTGCGAGAGGATGCATCCCGCAGGCTAGTCGAGTGAAAAACACGTGCGAGAGGATGCATCCCGCAGGCTAGTCGAGTAAAAACACGTGCGAGAGGATGCATCCCGCAGGCTAGTCGAGTAAAAACACGTGCGAGAGGATGCATCCCGCAGGCTAGTCGAGCAAAAACACGTGCGAGAGGATGCATCCCGCAGGCTAGTCGAGCAAAAACACGTGCGAGAGGATGCATCCCGCAGGCTAGTCGAGTAAAAACACGTGCGAGAGGATGCATCCCGCAGGCTAGTCGAGTAAAAACACGTGCGAGAGGATGCATCCCGCAGGCTAGTCGAGTAAAAACACGTGCGAGAGGATGCATCCCGCAGGCTAGTCGAGTAAACTCACGTGCGAGAGGATGCATCCCTCAGGCTAGACGAGTAAAAACACCTGCGAGAGGATGCATCCCGCAGGCTAGTCGAGCAAAAACACGTGCGAGAGGATGCATCCCGCAGGCTAGTCGAGTAAAAACACGTGCGAGAGGATGCATCCCGCAGGCTAGTCGAGTAAAAACACGTGCGAGGGGATGCATCCCGCAGGCTAGTCGAGTAAAAACACGCGCGAGAGGATGCACCCCGCAGGCTAGTCGAGTAAAAACACGTGCGAGAGGATGCATCGCGCAGGCTGGTCGAGCAAAAACACGTGCGAGACGATGCATCCCGCAGGCTGGTCGAGTAAAAACACGTGCGAGAGGATGCATCCCGCAGGCTAGTCGAGTAAAAACACGTGCGAGAGGATGCATCCCGCAGGCTGGTCGAGTAAAAACACGTGCGAGAGGATGCACCCCGCAGGCTAGTCGAGTAAAAACACGTGCGAGTGGATGCATCCCGCAGGCTAGTCGAGTGAAAAACACGTACGAGAGGATGCATCCCGCAGGCTAGTCGAGTAAAAACACGTGCGAGAGGATGCATCCCGCAGGCTAGTCGAGTGAAAAACACGTGCGAGAGGATGCATCCCGCAGGCTGGTCGAGTAAAAACACGTGCGAGAGGATGCACCCCGCAGGCTAGTCGAGTAAAAACACGTGCGAGTGGATGCATCCCGCAGGCTAGTCGAGTGAAAAACACGTACGAGAGGATGCATCCCGCAGGCTAGTCGAGTAAAAACACGTGCGAGAGGATGCGTCCCGCAGGCTAGTCGAGTAAAAACACGTGCGAGAGGATGCAGCCCGCAGGCTAGTCGAGTAAAAACACGTGCGTGAGGATGCATCCCGCAGGCTAGTCGAGTAAAAACACGTGCGAGAGGATGCACGCCGCAGGCTAGTCGAGTAAAAATACGTGCGAGAGGATGCTTCCCGCAGGCTAGTCGAGTAAAAATACGTGCGAGAGGATGCATCCCGCAGGCTAGTCGAGTAAAAACACGTGCGAGAGGATGCATCCCGCAGGCTGGTCGAGTAAAAACACGTGCGAGAGGATGCATCCCGCAGGCTGGTCGAGTAAAAACACGTGCGAGAGGATGCATCCCGCAGGCTAGTCGAGTAAAAACACGTGCGAGAGGATGCATCCCGCAGGCTGGTCGAGTAAAAACACGTGCGAGAGGATGCATCCCACAGGCTAGTCGAGTAAAAACACGTGCGAGAGGATGCATGCCGCAGGCTAGTCGAGTAAAAACACGTGCGAGAGGATGCATCCCGCAGGCTAGTCGAGTAAAAACACGTGCGAGAGGATGCATCCCGCAGGCTAGTCGAGTAAAAACACGTGCGAGAGGATGCATCCCGCGGGCTAGTCGAGTAAAAACACGTGCGAGAGGATGCATCCCGCAGGCTAGTCGAGTAAAAACACGTGCGAGAGGATGCATCCCGCAGGCTAGTCGAGTGAAAAACACGTGCGAGAGGATGCATCCCGCAGGCTAGTCGAGTAAAAACACGTGCGAGAGGATGCATCTCGCAGGCTAGTCGAGTAAAAACACGTGCGAGAGGATGCATCCCGCAGGCTAGTCGAGCAAAAACACGTGCGAGAGGATGCATCCCGCAGGCTAGTCGAGTAAAAACACGTGCGAGAGGATGCATCCCGCAGGCTAGTCGAGTAAAAACACGTGCGAGAGGATGCATCCCGCAGGCTAGTCGAGTAAAAACACGTGCGAGAGGATGCATCCCGCAGGCTAGTCGAGTAAAATCACGTGCGAGAGGATGCATCCCTCAGGCTAGACGAGTAAAAACACGTGCGAGAGGATGCATCCCGCAGGCTAGTCGAGCAAAAACACGTGCGAGAGGATGCATCCCGCAGGCTAGTCGAGTAAAAACACGTGCGAGAGGATGCATCCCGCAGGCTGGTCGAGTAAAAACACGTGCGAGGGGATGCATCCCGCAGGCTAGTCGAGCAAAAACACGTGCGAGAGGATGCACCCCGCAGGCTAGTCGAGTAAAAAACGTGCGAGTGGATGCATCCCGCCGGCTAGTCGAGCAAAAACACGTGCGAGAGGATGCATCCCGCAGGTTAGTCGTGTAAAAACACGTGCGAGAGGATGCACCCCGCAGGCTAGTCGAGTAGAAACACGTGCGAGAGGATGCATCCCGCAGGCTATTCGAGTAAAAACACGTGCGACAGGATGCATCCCGCAGGCTAGTCGAGCAAAAACACGTGCGAGAGGATGCATCCCGCAGGCTAGTCGAGTAAAAACACGTGCGAGACGATGCATCCCGCTGGCTAGTCGAGCAAAAACACGTGCGAGAGGATGCATCCCGCAGGCTAGTCGAGTAAAAACACGTGCGAGACGATGCATCCCGCAGGCTAGTCGAGCAAAAACACGTGCGAGAGGATGCATCCCGCAGGCTAGTCGAGTAAAAACACGTGCGAGAGGATGCATCCCGCAGGCTAGTCGAGTAAAAACACGTGCGAGAGGATGCATCCCGCAGGGTAGTCGAGTAAAAACACGTGCGAGAGGATGCATCCCGCAGGCTAGTCGAGTAAAAACACGTGCGAGAGGATGCATCCCGCAGGCTAGTCGAGTAAAAACACGTGCGAGAGGATGCTCGCCGCAGGCTAGTCGAGTAAAAACACGTGCGAGAGGATGCATCCCGCAGGCTAGTCGAGTAAAAACACGTGCGAGAGGATGCATCCCGCAGGCTGGTCGAGTAAAAACACGTGCGAGAGGATGCACCCCGCAGGCTAGTCGAGTAAAAACACGTGCGAGTGGATGCATCCCGCAGGCTAGTCGAGTAAAAAACGTGCGAGAGGATGCATCCCGCAGGCTAGTCGAGTGAAAAACACGTGCGAGAGGATGCATCCCGCAGGCTGGTCGAGTAAAAACACGTGCGAGAGGATGCACCCCGCAGGCTAGTCGAGTAAAAACACGTGCGAGTGGATGCATCCCGCAGGCTAGTCGAGTAAAAACAAGTGCGAGAGGATGCATCCCGCAGGCTAGTCGAGTAAAAACACGTGCGAGAGGATGCATCCCGCAGGCTAGTCGAGTAAAAACACGTGCGAGAGGATGCGCCCCGCAGGCTAGTCGAGTAAAAACACGTGCGAGAGGATGCATCCCGCAGGCTAGTCGAGTAAAAACACGTCCGAGAGGATGCATCCCGCAGGCTAGTCGAGTAAAATCACGTGCGAGAGGATGCATCCCGCAGGCTAGTCGTGTAAAAACACGTGCGAGAGGATGCATCCCGCAGGCTAGTCGAGCAAAAACACGTGCGAGAGGATGCATCCCGCAGGCTAGTCGTGTAAAAACACGTGCGAGAGGATGCATCCCGCAGGCTAGTCGAGCAAAAACACGTGCGAGAGGATGCATCCCGCAGGCTAGTCGTGTAAAAACACGTGCGAGAGGATGCAATCCCGCAGGCTAGTCGAGTACAAACACGTTTGAGAGGATGCATCCCGCAGGCTAGTCGAGTAAAAACACGTGCGAGAGGATGCATCCCGCAGGCTAGTCGAGTAAAAACACGTGCGAGAAGATGCATCCCGCAGGCTAGTCGAGTGAAAAACACGTGCGAGAGGATGCGTCCCGCAGGCTAGTCGAGTAAAAACACGTGCGAGAGGATGCATCCCGCAGGCTAGTCGAGTAAAAACACGTGCGAGAGGATGCACCCCGCAGGCTAGTCGAGTAAAAACACGTGCGAGGGGATGCATCCCGCAGGCTAGTCGAGTAAAAACCACGTGCGAGAGGATGCATCCCGCAGGCTAGTCGAGTAAAAACACGTGCGAGAGGATGCATCCCGCAGGCTAGTCGAGTAGAAACACGTGCGAGAGGATGCATCCGGCAGGCTATTCGAGTAAAAACACGTGCGAGAGGATGCATCCCGCAGGCTAGTCGAGCAAAAACACGTGCGAGAGGATGCACCCCGCAGGCTAGTCGAGTAAAAACACGTGCGAGAGGATGCATCCCGCAGGCTAGTCGAGTAAAAACACGTGCGAGAGGATGCATCCCGCAGGCTAGTCGAGTAAAAACACGTGCGAGAGGATGCATCCCGCAGGCTAGTCGAGCAAAAACACGTGCGAGAGGATGCATCCCGCAGGCTAGTCGAGTAAAAACACGTGCGAGCGGATGCATCCCGCAGGCTAGTCGAGCGAAAACACGTGCGAGAGGATGCACCCCGCAGGCTAGTCGAGTAAAAACACGTGCGAGTGGATGCATCCCGCAGGCTAGTCGAGCAAAAACACGTGCGAGAGGATGCATCCCGCAGGCTAGTCGAGTAAAAACACGTGCGGGAGGATGCATCCCGCAGGCTGGTCGAGTAAAAACACGTGCGAGAGGATGCATCCCGCAGGCTAGTCGAGTAAAAACACGTGCGGGAGGATGCATCCCGCAGGCTGGTCGAGTAAAAACACGTGCGAGAGGATGCATCCCGCAGGCTAGTCGTGTAAAAACACGTGCGAGAGGATGCATCCCGCAGGCTAGTCGAGCAAAAACACGTGCGAGAGGATGCATCCCGCAGGCTAGTCGTGTAAAAACACGTGCGAGAGGATGCAATCCCGCAGGCTAGTCGAGTACAAACGCGTTTGAGAGGATGCATCCCGCAGGCTAGTCGAGTAAAAACACGTGCGAGAGGATGCATCCCGCAGGCAAGTCGAGTAAAAACACGTGCGAGAGGATGCATCCCGCAGGCTAGTCGAGTGAAAAACACGTGCGAGAGGATGCGTCCCGCAGGCTAGTCGAGTAAAAACACGTGCGAGAGGATGCATCCCACAGGCTAGTCGAGTAAAAACACGTGCGAGAGGATGCACCCCGCAGGCTAGTCGAGTAAAAACACGTGCGAGAGGATGCATCCCGCAGGCTAGTCGAGTAAAAACACGTGCGAGAGGATGCATCCCGCAGGCTAGTCGAGTAAAAACACGTGCGAGAGGATGCATCCCGCAGGCTAGTCGAGCAAAAACACGTGCGAGAGGATGCAACCCGCAGGCTAGTCGTGTAAAAACACGTGCGAGAGGATGCATCCCGCAGGCTAGTCGAGCAAAAACACGTGCGAGAGGATGCACCCCGCAGGCTAGTCGAGTAAAAACACGTGCGAGTGGATGCATCCCGCAGGCTAGTCGAGCAAAAACACGTGCGAGAGGATGCATCCCGCAGGCTAGTCGTGTAAAAACACGTACGAGAGGATGCATCCCGCAGGCTAGTCGAGTAGAAACACGTGCGAGAGGATGCATCCCGCAGGCTATTCGAGTAAAAACACGTGCGAGAGGATGCATCCCGCTGGCTAGTCGAGCAAAAACACGTGCGAGAGGATGCATCCCGCAGGGTAGTCGAGTAAAAACACGTGCGAGAGGATGCATCCCGCAGGCTAGTCGAGTAAAAACACGTGCGAGAGGATGCACGCCGCAGGCTAGTCGAGTAAAAATACGTGCGAGAGGATGCTTCCCGCAGGCTAGTCGAGTAAAAACACGTGCGAGAGGATGCTTCCCGCAGGCTGGTCGAGTAAAAACACGTGCGAGAGGATGCATCCCGCAGGCTAGTCGAGTAAAAACACGTGCGAGAGGATGCATCCCGCAGGCTGGTCGAGTAAAAACACGTGCGAGAGGATGCACCCCGCAGGCTAGTCGAGTAAAAACACGTGCGAGTGGATGCATCCCGCAGGCTAGTCGAGTAAAAACACGTGCGAGAGGATGCATCCCGCAGTCTAGTCGAGTGAAAAACACGTGCGAGAGGATGCATCCCGCAGGTTAGTCGAGTAAAAACAAGTGCGAGAGGATGCATCCCGCAGGCTAGTCGAGTAAAAACACGTGCGAGAGGATGCATCCCGCAGGCTATTCGAGTAAAAACACGTGCGAGAGGATGCATCCCGCAGGCTAGTCGAGCAAAAACACGTGCGAGAGGATGCATCCCCCAGGCTAGTCGAGTGAAAAACACGTGCGAGAGGATGCGTCCCGCAGGCTAGTCGAGTAAAAACACGTGCGAGAGGATGCATCCCGCAGGCTAGTCGAGTAAAAACACGTGCGAGAGGATGCACCCCGCAGGCTAGTCGAGTAAAAACACGTGCAAGAGGATGCATCCCGCAGGCTAGTCGAGTAAAAACACGTGCGAGAGGATGCATCCCGCAGGCTAGTCGAGTAAAAACACGTGCGGAAGGATGCATCCCGCAGGCTGGTCGAGTAAAAACACGTGCGAGAGGATGCATCCCGCAGGCTAGTCGAGTAAAAACACGTGCGAGAGGATACATCCCGCAGGCTAGTCGAGTAAAAACACGTGCGAGAGGATACATCCCGCAGGCTAGTCGAGTAAAAACACGTGCGAGAGGATGCATCCCGCAGGCTAGTCGAGTGAAGAACACGTGCGAGAGGATGCGTCCCGCAGGCTAGTCGAGCAAAAACACGTGCGAGAGGATGCATCCCGCAGGCTAGTCGAGTAAAAACACGTGCGAGAGGATGCATCCCGCAGGCTAGTCGAGTAAAAACAAGTGCGAGAGGATGCATCCCGCAGGCTAGTCGAGTAAAAGCACGTGCGAGAGGATGCATCCCGCAGGCTAGTCGAGTAAAAACACGTGCGAGAGGATGCACCCCGCAGGCTAGTCGAGTAAAAACACGTGCGAGAGGATGCATGCCGCAGGCTAGTCGAGTAAAAACACGTGCGAGAGGATGCATCCCGCAGGCTACTCGAGTAAAAACACGTGCGAGAGGATGCACCCCGCAGGCTAGTCGAGTAAAAACACGTGCGAGAGGATGCATCCCGCAGGCTAGTCGAGTAAAAACACGTGCGAGAGGATGCATCCCGCAGGCTAGTCGAGTGAAAAACACGTGCGAGAGGATGCGTCCCGCAGGCTAGTCGAGTAAAAACACGTGCGAGAGGATGCATCCCGCAGGCTAGTCGAGTAAAAACACGTGCGAGAGGATGCATCCCGCAGGCTAGTCGAGTAAAAACACGTGCGAGAGGATGCATCGCGCAGGCTAGTCGAGTAAAAACACGTGCGAGAGGATGCATCCCGCAGGCTGGTCGAGTAAAAACACGTGCGAGAGGATGCATCCCGCAGGCTAGTCGAGTAAAAACACGTGCGAGAGGATGCATCCCGCAGGCTAGTCGAGTAAAAACACGTGCGAGAGGATGCATCAGGCAGGCTAGTCGAGCAAAAACACGTGCGAGAGGATGCATCCCGCAGGCTAGTCGAGTAAAAACCACGTGCGAGAGGATGCATCCCGCAGGCTAGTCGAGCAAAAACACGTGCGAGAGGATGCACCCCGCAGGCTAGTCGAGTAAAAACACGTGCGAGAGGATGCATACCGCAGGCTAGTCGAGCAAAAACACGTGCGAGAGGATGCATCCCGCAGGCTAGTCGAGTAAAAACACGTGCGAAAGGATGCATCCCGCAGGCTAGTCGAGCGAAAACACGTGCGAGAGGATGCACCCCGCAGGCTAGTCGAGTAAAAACACGTGCGAGTGGATGCATCCCGCAGGCTAGTCGAGCAAAAACACGTGCGAGAGGATGCATCCCGCAGGCTAGTCGAGTAAAAACACGTGCGAGAGGATGCATCCCGCAGGCTAGTCGAGCAAAAACACGTGCAAGAGGATGCAACCCGCAGGCTAGTCGAGTAAAAACACGTGCGAGAGGATGCATCCCGCAGGCTAGTCGAGCAAAAACACGTGCGAGAGGATGCACCCCGCAGGCTAGTCGAGTAAAAACACGTGCGAGTGGATGCATCCCGCAGGCTAGTCGAGCAAAAACACGTGCGAGAGGATGCATCCCGCAGGCTAGTCGTGTAAAAACACGTGCGAGAGGATGCATCCCGCAGGCTAGTCGAGTAGAAACACGTGCGAGAGGATGCATCCCGCAGGCTAGTCGAGTGAAAAACACGTGCGAGAGGATGCGTCCCGCAGGCTAGTCGAGTAAAAACACGTGCGAGAGGATGCATCCCGCAGGCTAGTCGAGTAAAAACACGTGCGAGAGGATGCACCCCGCAGGCTAGTCGAGTAAAAACACGTGCGAGAGGATGCATCCCGCAGGCTAGTCGAGTAAAAACACGTGCGAGAGGATGCATCCCGCAGGCTAGTCGAGTAAAAACACGTGCGAGAGGATGCATCCCGCAGGCTAGTCGAGTAAAAACACGTGCGGGAGGATGCATCCCGCAGGCTAGTCGAGTAAAAACACGTGCGAGAGGATACATCCCGCAGGCTAGTCGAGTAAAAACACGTGCGAGAGGATGCATCCCGCAGGCTAGTCGAGTAAAAACACGTGCGAGAGGATGCATCCCGCAGGCTAGTCGAGCAAAAACACGTGCGAGAGGATGCACCCCGCAGGCTAGTCGAGTAAAAACACGTGCGAGTGGATGCATCCCGCAGGCTAGTCGAGCAAAAACACGTGCGAGAGGATGCATCCCGCAGGCTAGTCGAGTAAAAACACGTGCGAGAGGATGCATCCCGCAGGCTAGTCGAGTAAAAACACGTGCGAGAGGATGCATCCCGCAGGCTAGTCGAGTAAAAACACGTGCGAGAGGATGCATCCCGCAGGCTAGTCGAGTAAAAACACGTGCGAGAGGATGCATCCCGCAGGCTAGTCGAGCAAAAACACGTGCGAGAGGATGCATCCCGCAGGCTAGTCGAGTAAAAACACGTGCGAGAGGATGCATCCCGCAGGCTAGTCGAGCAAAAACACGTGCGAGAGGATGCATCCCGCAGGCTAGTCGAGTAAAAACACGTGCGAGAGGATGCATCCCGCAGGCTAGTCGAGCAAAAACACGTGCGAGAGGATGCACCCCGCAGGCTAGTCGAGTAAAAACACGTGCGAGTGGATGCATCCCGCAGGCTAGTCGAGCAAAAACACGTGCGAGAGGATGCATCCCGCAGGCTAGTCGTGTAAAAACACGTGCGAGAGGATGCATCCCGCAGGCTAGTCGAGTAGAAACACGTGCGAGAGGATGCATCCCGCAGGCTATTCGAGTAAAAACACGTGCGAGAGGATGCATCCCGCAGGCTAGTCGAGCAAAAACACGTGCGAGAGGATGCATCCCGCAGGCTAGTCGAGTAAAAACACGTGCGAGAGGATGCATCCCGCAGGCTAGTCGAGTAAAAACACGTGCGAGAGGATACATCCCGCAGGCTAGTCGAGTAAAAACACGTGCGAGAGGATACATCCCGCAGGCTAGTCGAGTAAAAACACGTGCGAGAGGATGCATCCCGCAGGCTAGTCGAGTGAAGAACACGTGCGAGAGGATGCATCCCGCAGGCTAGTCGAGTAAAAACACGTGCGAGAGGATGCATCAGGCAGGCTAGTCGAGCAAAAACACGTGCGAGAGGATGCATCCCGCAGGCTAGTCGAGCAAAAACACGTGCGAGAGGATGCATCCCGCAGGCTAGTCGAGTAAAAACACGTGCGAGAGGATGCATCCCGCAGGCTAGTCGAGTAAAAACACGTGCGAGAGGATGCATCCCGCAGGCTAGTCGAGCAAAAACACGTGCGAGAGGATGCATCCCGCAGGCTAGTCGAGTAAAAACACGTGCGAGAGGATGCATCCCGCAGGCTAGTCGAGCAAAAACACGTGCGAGAGGATGCATCCCGCAGGCTAGTCGAGTAAAAACACGTGCGAGAGGATGCATCCCGCAGGCTAGTCGAGCAAAAACACGTGCGAGAGGATGCATCCCGCAGGCTAGTCGTGTAAAAACACGTGCGAGAGGATGCATCCCGCAGGCTAGTCGAGTAGAAACACGTGCGAGAGGATGCATCCCGCAGGCTATTCGAGTAAAAACACGTGCGAGAGGATGCATCCCGCAGGCTAGTCGAGCAAAAACACGTGCGAGAGGATGCATCCCGCAGGCTAGTCGAGTGAAAAACACGTGCGAGAGGATGCGTCCCGCAGGCTAGTCGAGTAAAAACACGTGCGAGAGGATGCATCCCGCAGGCTAGTCGAGTAAAAACACGTGCGAGAGGATGCACCCCGCAGGCTAGTCGAGTAAAAACACGTGCGAGAGGATGCATCCCGCAGGCTAGTCGAGTAAAAACACGTGCGAGAGGATACATCCCGCAGGCTAGTCGAGTAAAAACACGTGCGAGAGGATACATCCCGCAGGCTAGTCGAGTAAAAACACGTGCGAGAGGATGCATCCCGCAGGCTAGTCGAGTGAAGAACACGTGCGAGAGGATGCATCCCGCAGGCTAGTCGAGTAAAAACACGTGCGAGAGGATGCATCAGGCAGGCTAGTCGAGCAAAAACACGTGCGAGAGGATGCATCCCGCAGGCTAGTCGAGTAAAAACACGTGCGAGAGGATGCATCCCTCAGGCTAGTCGAGCAAAAACACGTGCGAGAGGATGCATCTCGTAGGCTAGTCGTGTAAAAACACGTGCGAGAGGATGCATCCCGCAGGCTAGTCGAGCAAAAACACGTGCGAGAGGATGCATCCCGCAGGCTAGTCGTGTAAAAACACTTGCGAGAGGATGCATCCCGCAGGCTAGTCGAGTAGAAACACGTGCTAGAGGATGCATCCCGCAGGCTACTCGAGTAAAAACACGTGCGAGAGGATGCATCCCGCAGGCTAGTCGAGTAAAAACACGTGCGAGAGGATGCATCCCGCAGGCTAGTCGAGTAAAAACACGTGCGAGAGGATACATCCCGCAGGCTAGTCGAGTAAAAACACGTGCGAGAGGATGCATCCCGCAGGCTAGTTGAGTGAAGAACACGTGCGAGAGGATGCGTCCCGCAGGCTAGTCGAGCAAAAACACGTGCGAGAGGATGCATCCCGCAGGCTAGTCGAGTAAATCCACGTGCGAGAGGATGCGTCCCGCAGGCTAGTCGAGTAAAAACACGTGCGAGAGGATGCATCCCGCAGGCTAGTCGAGTAAAAACACGTGCGAGGGGATGCATCCCGCAGGCTAGTCGAGTAAAAACACGTGCGAGAGGATGCATCCCGCAGGCTAGTCGAGTAAAAACACGTGCGAGAGGATGCATCCCGCAGGCTAGTCGAGTAAAAACACGTGCGAGAGGATGCATCCCGCAGGCTAGTCGAGTAAAAACATGTGCGAGAGGATGCACGCCGCAGGCTAGTCGAGTAAAAATACGTGCGAGAGGATGCTTCCCGCAGGCTAGTCGAGTAAAAACACGTGCGAGAGGATGCATCCCGCAGGCTAGTCGAGTAAAAACACGTGCGAGAGGAAGCATCCCGCAGGCTGGTCGAGTAAAAACACGTGCGAGAGGATGCGTCCCGCAGGCTAGTCGAGTAAAAACACGTGCGAGAGGATGCATCCCGCAGGCTAGTCGAGTAAAAACACGTGCGAGAGGATGCACCCCGCAGGCTAGTCGAGTAAAAACACGTGCGAGTGGATGCATCCCGCAGGCTAGTCGAGCAAAAACACGTGCGAGAGGATGCATCCCGCAGGCTAGTCGAGTAAAAACACGTGCGAGAGGATGCATCCCGCAGGCTGGTCGAGTAAAAACACGTGCGAGAGGATGCATCCCGCAGGCTAGTCGAGTAAAAACACGTGCGAGAGGATGCACCCCGCAGGCTAGTCGAGTAAAAACACGTGCGAGAGGATGCATCCCGCAGGCTAGTCGAGTAAAAACACGTGCGAGAGGATGCATGCCGCAGGCTAGTCGAGTAAAAACACGTGCGATAGGATGCATCGCGCAGGCTAGTCGAGCAAAAACACGTGCGAGAGGATGCATCCCGCAGGCTAGTCGTGTAAAAACACGTGCGAGAGGATGCATCCCGCAGGCTAGCCGAGCAAAAACACGTGCGAGAGGATGCATCCCGCAGGCTAGTCGTGTAAAAACACGTGCGAGAGGATGCATCCCGCAGGCTAGTCGAGCAAAAACACGTGCGAGAGGATGCATCCCGCATGCTAGTCGTGTAAAAACACGTGCGAGAGGATGCAATCCCGCAGGCTAGTCGAGTACAAACGCGTTTGAGAGGATGCATCCCGCAGGCTAGTCGAGTAAAAACACGTGCGGGAGGATGCATCCCGCAGGCTAGTCGAGTAA
This sequence comes from Lasioglossum baleicum, assembly GCF_051020765.1. NCBI lineage: Eukaryota > Metazoa > Arthropoda > Insecta > Hymenoptera > Halictidae > Lasioglossum > Lasioglossum baleicum. The sequence goes on along the minus strand of NW_027469110.1, from coordinate 984,868 downwards.
AAACACGTGCGAGAGGATGCATCCCACAGGCTAGTCGAGTAAAAACACGTGCGAGAGGATGCACCCCGCAGGCTAGTCGAGTAAAAACACGTGCGAGAGGATGCATCCCGCAGGCTAGTCGAGCAAAAACACGTGCGAGAGGATGCATCCCGCAGGCTAGTCGAGTAAAAACACGTGCGAGAGGATGCACCCCGCAGGCTAGTCGAGTAAAAACACGTGCGAGAGGATGCATCCCGCAGGCTAGTCGAGCAAAAACACGTGCGAGAGGATGCAATCCCGCAGGCTAGTCGAGTACAAACGCGTTTGAGAGGATGCATCCCGCAGGCTAGTCGAGTAAAAACACGTGCGGGAGGATGCATCCCGCAGGCTAGTCGAGTAAAAACACGTGCGAGAGGATGCATCCCGCAGGCTAGTCGAGTGAAAAACACGTGCGAGAGGATGCGTCCCGCAGGCTAGTCGAGTAAAAACACGTGCGAGAGGATGCATCCCACAGGCTAGTCGAGTAAAAACACGTGCGAGAGGATGCATCCCGCAGGCTAGTCGAGCAAAAACACGTGCGAGAGGATGCATCCCGCATGCTAGTCGTGTAAAAACACGTGCGAGAGGATGCAATCCCGCAGGCTAGTCGAGTACAAACGCGTTTGAGAGGATGCATCCCGCAGGCTAGTCGAGTAAAAACACGTGCGGGAGGATGCATCCCGCAGGCTAGTCGAGTAAAAACACGTGCGAGAGGATGCATCCCACAGGCTAGTCGAGTAAAAACACGTGCGAGAGGATGCACCCCGCAGGCTAGTCGAGTAAAAACACGTGCGAGAGGATGCATCCCGCAGGCTAGTCGAGCAAAAACACGTGCGAGAGGATGCATCCCGCAGGCTAGTCGAGTAAAAACACGTGCGAGAGGATGCACCCCGCAGGCTAGTCGAGTAAAAACACGTGCGAGAGGATGCATCCCGCAGGCTAGTCGAGCAAAAACACGTGCGAGAGGATGCACCCCGCAGGCTAGTCGAGTAAAAACACGTGCGAGTGGATGCATCCCGCAGGCTAGTCGAGTGAAAAACACGTGCGAGAGGATGCGTCCCGCAGGCTAGTCGAGTAAAAACACGTGCGAGAGGATGCATCCCACAGGCTAGTCGAGTAAAAACACGTGCGAGAGGATGCACCCCGCAGGCTAGTCGAGCAAAAACACGTGCGAGAGGATGCATCCCGCAGGCTAGTCGAGTAAAAACACGTGCGAGAGGATGCATCCCGCAGGCTAGTCGAGTAAAAACACGTGCGAGAGGATGCATCCCGCAGGCTAGTCGAGCAAAAACACGTGCGAGAGGATGCACCCCGCAGGCTAGTCGAGTAAAAACACGTGGGAGAGGATGCATCCCGCAGGCTAGTCGAGTGAAAAACACGTGCGAGAGGATGCGTCCCGCAGGCTAGTCGAGTAAAAACACGTGCGAGAGGATGCATCCCACAGGCTAGTCGAGTAAAAACACGTGCGAGAGGATGCACCCCGCAGGCTAGTCGAGCAAAAACACGTGCGAGAGGATGCATCCCGCAGGCTAGTCGAGTGAAAAACACGTGCGAGAGGATGCGTCCCGCAGGCTAGTCGAGTAAAAACACGTGCGAGAGGATGCATCCCGCAGGCTAGTCGAGTAAAAACACGTGCGAGAGGATGCATCCCGCAGGCTAGTCGAGCAAAAACACGTGCGAGAGGATGCACCCCGCAGGCTAGTCGAGTAAAAACACGTGGGAGAGGATGCATCCCGCAGGCTAGTCGAGTGAAAAACACGTGCGAGAGGATGCGTCCCGCAGGCTAGTCGAGTAAAAACACGTGCGAGAGGATGCATCCCACAGGCTAGTCGAGTAAAAACACGTGCGAGAGGATGCACCCCGCAGGCTAGTCGAGCAAAAACACGTGCGAGAGGATGCATCCCGCAGGCTAGTCGAGTAAAAACACGTGCGAGAGGATGCATCCCGCAGGCTAGTCGAGTAAAAACACGTGCGAGAGGATGCATCCCGCAGGCTAGTCGAGCAAAAACACGTGCGAGAGGATGCACCCCGCAGGCTAGTCGAGTAAAAACACGTGGGAGAGGATGCATCCCGCAGGCTAGTCGAGTGAAAAACACGTGCGAGAGGATGCGTCCCGCAGGCTAGTCGAGTAAAAACACGTGCGAGAGGATGCATCCCACAGGCTAGTCGAGTAAAAACACGTGCGAGAGGATGCACCCCGCAGGCTAGTCGAGTAAAAACACGTGCGAGAGGATGCATCCCGCAGGCTGGTCGAGTAAAAACACGTGCGAGAGGATGCGTCCCGCAGGCTAGTCGAGTAAAAACACGTGCGAGAGGATGCATCCCGCAGGCTAGTCGAGCAAAAACACGTGCGAGAGGATGCATCCCGCAGGCTAGTCGAGTAAAAACACGTGCGAGAGGATGCACCCCGCAGGCTAGTCGAGTAAAAACACGTGCGAGAGGATGCATCCCGCAGGCTAGTCGAGCAAAAACACGTGCGAGAGGATGCACCCCGCAGGCTAGTCGAGTAAAAACACGTGCGAGAGGATGCACCCCGCAGGCTAGTCGAGCAAAAACACGTGCGAGAGGATGCATCCCGCAGGCTAGTCGAGTAAAAACACGTGCGAGAGGATGCGTCCCGCAGGCTAGTCGAGTAAAAACACGTGCGAGAGGATGCATCCCACAGGCTAGTCGAGTAAAAACACGTGCGAGAGGATGCACCCCGCAGGCTAGTCGAGCAAAAACACGTGCGAGAGGATGCATCCCGCAGGCTAGTCGAGTAAAAACACGTGCGAGAGGATGCATCCCGCAGGCTAGTCGAGTAAAAACACGTGCGAGAGGATGCATCCCGCAGGCTAGTCGAGCAAAAACACGTGCGAGAGGATGCACCCCGCAGGCTAGTCGAGTAAAAACACGTGCGAGAGGATGCATCCCGCAGGCTAGTCGAGTGAAAAACACGTGCGAGAGGATGCGTCCCGCAGGCTAGTCGAGTAAAAACACGTGCGAGAGGATGCATCCCACAGGCTAGTCGAGTAAAAACACGTGCGAGAGGATGCACCCCGCAGGCTAGTCGAGCGAAAACACGTGCGAGAGGATGCACCCCGCAGGCTAGTCGAGTAAAAACACGTGCGAGAGGATGCATCCCGCAGGCTAGTCGAGCAAAAACACGTGCGAGAGGATGCACCCCGCAGGCTAGTCGAGTAAAAACACGTGCGAGTGGATGCATCCCGCAGGCTAGTCGAGCAAAAACACGTGCGAGAGGATGCATCCCGCAGGCTAGTCGTGTAAAAACACGTGCGAGAGGATGCATCCCGCAGGCTAGTCGAGTAGAAACACGTGCGAGAGGATGCATCCCGCAGGCTATTCGAGTAAAAACACGTGCGAGAGGATGCATCCCGCAGGCTAGTCGAGCAAAAACACGTGCGAGAGGATGCATCCCGCAGGCTAGTCGAGTGAAAAACACGTGCGAGAGGATGCGTCCCGCAGGCTAGTCGAGTAAAAACACGTGCGAGAGGATGCATCCCGCAGGCTAGTCGAGTAAAAACACGTGCGAGAGGATGCACCCCGCAGGCTAGTCGAGTAAAAACACGTGCGAGAGGATGCATCCCGCAGGCTAGTCGAGTAAAAACACGTGCGAGAGGATGCATCCCGCAGGCTAGTCGAGTAAAAACACGTGCGGGAGGATGCATCCCGCAGGCTAGTCGAGTAGAAACACGTGCGAGAGGATGCATCCCGCAGGCTAGTCGTGTAAAAACACGTGCGAGAGGATGCATCCCGCAGGCTAGTCGAGCAAAAACACGTGCGAGAGGATGCATCCCGCAGGCTAGTCGAGTAAGAACACGTGCGAGAGGATGCATCCCGCAGGCTAGTCGAGTAAAAACACGTGCGAGGGGATGCATCCCGCAGGCTAGTCGAGTAAAAACACGTGCGAGAGGATGCATCCCGCAGGCTAGTCGAGTAAAAACACGTGCGAGAGGATGCATCCCGCAGGCTAGTCGAGTAAAAACACGTGCGAGAGGATGCATCCCGCAGGCTAGTCGAGTAAAAACACGTGCGAGAGGATGCATCCCGCAGGCTAGTCGAGTAAAAACACGTGCGAGAGGATGCATCCCGCAGGCTTGTCGAGTAAAAACATGTGCGAGAGGATGCACGCCGCAGGCTAGTCGAGTAAAAATACGTGCGAGAGGATGCTTCCCGCAGGCTAGTCGAGTAAAAACACGTGCGAGAGGATGCATCCCGCAGGCTAGTCGAGTAAAAACACGTGCGAGAGGAAGCATCCCGCAGGCTGGTCGAGTAAAAACACGTGCGAGAGGATGCGTCCCGCAGGCTAGTCGAGTAAAAACACGTGCGAGAGGATGCATCCCGCAGGCTAGTCGAGTAAAAACACGTGCGAGAGGATGCATCCCGCAGGCTAGTCGAGTAAAAACACGTGCGAGAGGATGCATCCCGCAGGCTAGTCGAGTAGAAACACGTGCGAGAGGATGCATCCGGCAGGCTATTCGAGTAAAAACACGTGCGAGAGGATGCATCACGCAGGCTAGTCGAGCAAAAACACGTGCGAGAGGATGCACCCCGCAGGCTAGTCGAGTAAAAACACGTGCGAGAGGATGCATCCCGCAGGCTAGTCGAGTAAAAACACGTGCGAGAGGATGCATCCCGCAGGCTAGTCGAGTAAAAACACGTGCGAGAGGATGCATCCCGCAGGCTAGTCGAGCAAAAACACGTGCGAGAGGATGCATCCCGCAGGCTAGTCGAGTAAAAACACGTGCGAAAGGATGCATCCCGCAGGCTAGTCGAGCGAAAACACGTGCGAGAGGATGCACCCCGCAGGCTAGTCGAGTAAAAACACGTGCGAGTGGATGCATCCCGCAGGCTAGTCGAGCAAAAATACGTGCGAGAGGATGCATCCCGCAGGCTAGTCGAGTAAAAACACGTGCGAGAGGATGCATCCCGCAGGCTGGTCGAGTAAAAACACGTGCGAGAGGATGCATCCCGCAGGCTAGTCGAGTAAAAACACGTGCGAGAGGATGCACCCCGCAGGCTAGTCGAGTAAAAACACGTGCGAGAGGATGCATCCCGCAGGCTAGTCGAGTAAAAACACGTGCGAGAGGATGCATCCCGCAGGCTAGTCGAGTGAAAAACACGTGCGAGAGGATGCGTCCCGCAGGCCAGTCGAGTAAAAACACGTGCGAGAGGATGCATCCCGCAGGCTAGTCGAGTAAAAACACGTGCGAGAGGATGCATCCCGCAGGCTATTCGAGTAAAAACACGTGCGATAGGATGCATCGCGCAGGCTAGTCGAGCAAAAACACGTGCGAGAGGATGCATCCCGCAGGCTAGTCGTGTAAAAACACGTGCGAGAGGATGCATCCCGCAGGCTAGCCGAGCAAAAACACGTGCGAGAGGATGCATCCCGCAGGCTAGTCGTGTAAAAACACGTGCGAGAGGATGCATCCCGCAGGCTAGTCGAGCAAAAACACGTGCGAGAGGATGCATCCCGCATGCTAGTCGTGTAAAAACACGTGCGAGAGGATGCAATCCCGCAGGCTAGTCGAGTACAAACGCGTTTGAGAGGGTGCATCCCGCAGGCTAGTCGAGTAAAAACACGTGCGAGAGGATGCATACCGCAGGCTAGTCGAGTAAAAACACGTGCGAGAGGATGCATCCCGCAGGCTAGTCGAGTGAAAAACACGTGCGAGAGGATGCGTCCCGCAGGCTAGTCGAGTAAAAACACGTGCGAGAGGATGCATCCCACAGGCTAGTCGAGTAAAAACACGTGCGAGAGGATGCACCCCGCAGGCTAGTCGAGTAAAAACACGTGCGAGAGGATGCATCCCGCAGGCTAGTCGAGTAAAAACACGTGCGAGAGGATGCATCCCGCAGGCTAGTCGAGTAAAAACACGTGCGAGAGGATGCATCCCGCAGGCTAGTCGAGCAAAAACACGTGCGAGAGGATGCATCCCGCAGGCTAGTCGAGTAAAAACACGTGCGAGAGGATGCACCCCGCAGGCTAGTCGAGTAAAAACACGTGCGAGAGGATGCATCCCGCAGGCTAGTCGAGCAAAAACACGTGCGAGAGGATGCACCCCGCAGGCTAGTCGAGTAAAAACACGTGCGAGTGGATGCATCCCGCAGGCTAGTCGAGTGAAAAACACGTGCGAGAGGATGCGTCCCGCAGGCTAGTCGAGTAAAACCACGTGCGAGAGGATGCATCCCGCAGGCTAGTCGAGTAAAAACACGTGCGAGAGGATGCATCCCGCAGGCTAGTCGAGCAAAAACACGTGCGAGAGGATGCATCCCGCAGGCTAGTCGAGTAAAAACACGTGCGAGAGGATGCATCCCGCAGGCTAGTAGAGTAAAAACACGTGCGAGAGGATGCATCCCGCAGGCTAGTCGAGCAAAAACACGTGCGAGAGGATGCACCCCGCAGGCTAGTCGAGTAAAAACACGTGGGAGAGGATGCATCCCGCAGGCTAGTCGAGTGAAAAACACGTGCGAGAGGATGCGTCCCGCAGGCTAGTCGAGTAAAAACACGTGCGAGAGGATGCATCCCACAGGCTAGTCGAGTAAAAACACGTGCGAGAGGATGCACCCCGCAGGCTAGTCGAGTAAAAACACGTGCGAGAGGATGCATCCCGCAGGCTAGTCGAGTAAAAACACGTGCGAGAGGATGCATCCCGCAGGCTAGTCGAGCAAAAACACGTGCGAGAGGATGCACCCCGCAGGCTAGTCGAGTAAAAACACGTGCGAGTGGCTGCATCCCGCAGGCTAGTCGAGCAAAAACACGTGCGAGAGGATGCATCCCGCAGGCTAGTCGTGTAAAAACACGTGCGAGAGGATGCATCCCGCAGGCTAGTCGAGTAAAAACACGTGCGAGAGGAAGCATCCCGCAGGCTGGTCGAGTAAAAACACGTGCGAGAGGATGCGTCCCGCAGGCTAGTCGAGTAAAAACACGTGCGAGAGGATGCATCCCGCAGGCTAGTCGAGCAAAAACACGTGCGAGAGGATGCATCCCGCAGGCTAGTCGAGTAAAAACACGTGCGAGAGGATGCACCCCGCAGGCTAGTCGAGTAAAAACACGTGCGAGAGGATGCATCCCGCAGGCTAGTCGAGCAAAAACACGTGCGAGAGGATGCACCCCGCAGGCTAGTCGAGTAAAAACACGTGCGAGAGGATGCACCCCGCAGGCTAGTCGAGCAAAAACACGTGCGAGAGGATGCATCCCGCAGGCTAGTCGAGTAAAAACACGTGCGAGAGGATGCGTCCCGCAGGCTAGTCGAGTAAAAACACGTGCGAGAGGATGCATCCCACAGGCTAGTCGAGTAAAAACACGTGCGAGAGGATGCACCCCGCAGGCTAGTCGAGCAAAAACACGTGCGAGAGGATGCATCCCGCAGGCTAGTCGAGTAAAAACACGTGCGAGAGGATGCATCCCGCAGGCTAGTCGAGTAAAAACACGTGCGAGAGGATGCATCCTGCAGGCTAGTCGAGCAAAAACACGTGCGAGAGGATGCACCCCGCAGGCTAGTCGAGTAAAAACACGTGCGAGAGGATGCATCCCGCAGGCTAGTCGAGCAAAAACACGTGCGAGAGGATGCATCCCGCAGGCTAGTCGAGCAAAAACACGTGCGAGAGGATGCATCCCGCAGGCTAGTCGAGTAAAAACACGTGCGAGAGGATGCATCCCGCAGGCTAGTCGAGTAAAAACACGTGCGAGAGGATGCATCCTGCAGGCTAGTCGAGCAAAAACACGTGCGAGAGGATGCACCCCGCAGGCTAGTCGAGTAAAAACACGTGCGAGAGGATGCATCCCGCAGGCTAGTCGAGCAAAAACACGTGCGAGAGGATGCATCCCGCAGGCTAGTCGAGCAAAAACACGTGCGAGAGGATGCATCCCGCAGGCTAGTCGAGTAAAAACACGTGCGAGAGGATGCATCCCGCAGGCTAGTCGAGCAAAAACACGTGCGAGAGGATGCATCCCGCAGGCTAGTCGAGTAAAAACACGTGCGAGAGGATGCACCCCGCAGGCTAGTCGAGTAAAAACACGTGCGAGTGGATGCATCCCGCAGGCTAGTCGAGCAAAAACACGTGCGAGAGGATGCATCCCGCAGGCTAGTCGAGTAAAAACACGTGCGAGAGGATGCATCCCGCAGGCTGGTCGAGTAAAAACACGTGCGAGAGGATGCATCCCGCAGGCTAGTCGAGTAAAAACACGTGCGAGAGGATGCACCCCGCAGGCTAGTCGAGTAAAAACACGTGCGAGAGGATGCATCCCGCAGGCTAGTCGAGTAAAAACACGTGCGAGAGGATGCATGCCGCAGGCTAGTCGAGTAAAAACACGTGCGATAGGATGCATCGCGCAGGCTAGTCGAGCAAAAACACGTGCGAGAGGATGCATCCCGCAGGCTAGTCGTGTAAAAACACGTGCGAGAGGATGCATCCCGCAGGCTAGCCGAGCAAAAACACGTGCGAGAGGATGCATCCCGCAGGCTAGTCGTGTAAAAACACGTGCGAGAGGATGCATCCCGCAGGCTAGTCGAGCAAAAACACGTGCGAGAGGATGCATCCCGCATGCTAGTCGTGTAAAAACACGTGCGAGAGGATGCAATCCCGCAGGCTAGTCGAGTACAAACGCGTTTGAGAGGATGCATCCCGCAGGCTAGTCGAGTAAAAACACGTGCGGGAGGATGCATCCCGCAGGCTAGTCGAGTAAAAACACGTGCGAGAGGATGCATCCCACAGGCTAGTCGAGTAAAAACACGTGCGAGAGGATGCACCCCGCAGGCTAGTCGAGTAAAAACACGTGCGAGAGGATGCATCCCGCAGGCTAGTCGAGCAAAAACACGTGCGAGAGGATGCATCCCGCAGGCTAGTCGAGTAAAAACACGTGCGAGAGGATGCACCCCGCAGGCTAGTCGAGTAAAAACACGTGCGAGAGGATGCATCCCGCAGGCTAGTCGAGCAAAAACACGTGCGAGAGGATGCAATCCCGCAGGCTAGTCGAGTACAAACGCGTTTGAGAGGATGCATCCCGCAGGCTAGTCGAGTAAAAACACGTGCGGGAGGATGCATCCCGCAGGCTAGTCGAGTAAAAACACGTGCGAGAGGATGCATCCCGCAGGCTAGTCGAGTGAAAAACACGTGCGAGAGGATGCGTCCCGCAGGCTAGTCGAGTAAAAACACGTGCGAGAGGATGCATCCCACAGGCTAGTCGAGTAAAAACACGTGCGAGAGGATGCATCCCGCAGGCTAGTCGAGCAAAAACACGTGCGAGAGGATGCATCCCGCATGCTAGTCGTGTAAAAACACGTGCGAGAGGATGCAATCCCGCAGGCTAGTCGAGTACAAACGCGTTTGAGAGGATGCATCCCGCAGGCTAGTCGAGTAAAAACACGTGCGAGAGGATGCATCCCGCAGGCTAGTCGAGTAAAAACACGTGCGAGAGGATGCATCCCGCAGGCTAGTCGAGCAAAAACACGTGCGAGAGGATGCACCCCGCAGGCTAGTCGAGTAAAAACACGTGGGAGAGGATGCATCCCGCAGGCTAGTCGAGTGAAAAACACGTGCGAGAGGATGCGTCCCGCAGGCTAGTCGAGTAAAAACACGTGCGAGAGGATGCATCCCACAGGCTAGTCGAGTAAAAACACGTGCGAGAGGATGCACCCCGCAGGCTAGTCGAGCAAAAACACGTGCGAGAGGATGCATCCCGCAGGCTAGTCGAGTGAAAAACACGTGCGAGAGGATGCGTCCCGCAGGCTAGTCGAGTAAAAACACGTGCGAGAGGATGCATCCCGCAGGCTAGTCGAGTAAAAACACGTGCGAGAGGATGCATCCCGCAGGCTAGTCGAGCAAAAACACGTGCGAGAGGATGCACCCCGCAGGCTAGTCGAGTAAAAAACACGTGGGAGAGGATGCATCCCGCAGGCTAGTCGAGTGAAAAACACGTGCGAGAGGATGCGTCCCGCAGGCTAGTCGAGTAAAAACACGTGCGAGAGGATGCATCCCACAGGCTAGTCGAGTAAAAACACGTGCGAGAGGATGCACCCCGCAGGCTAGTCGAGCAAAAACACGTGCGAGAGGATGCATCCCGCAGGCTAGTCGAGTAAAAACACGTGCGAGAGGATGCATCCCGCAGGCTAGTCGAGTAAAAACACGTGCGAGAGGATGCATCCCGCAGGCTAGTCGAGCAAAAACACGTGCGAGAGGATGCACCCCGCAGGCTAGTCGAGTAAAAACACGTGGGAGAGGATGCATCCCGCAGGCTAGTCGAGTGAAAAACACGTGCGAGAGGATGCGTCCCGCAGGCTAGTCGAGTAAAAACACGTGCGAGAGGATGCATCCCACAGGCTAGTCGAGTAAAAACACGTGCGAGAGGATGCACCCCGCAGGCTAGTCGAGTAAAAACACGTGCGAGAGGATGCATCCCGCAGGCTGGTCGAGTAAAAACACGTGCGAGAGGATGCGTCCCGCAGGCTAGTCGAGTAAAAACACGTGCGAGAGGATGCATCCCGCAGGCTAGTCGAGCAAAAACACGTGCGAGAGGATGCATCCCGCAGGCTAGTCGAGTAAAAACACGTGCGAGAGGATGCACCCCGCAGGCTAGTCGAGTAAAAACACGTGCGAGAGGATGCATCCCGCAGGCTAGTCGAGCAAAAACACGTGCGAGAGGATGCACCCCGCAGGCTAGTCGAGTAAAAACACGTGCGAGAGGATGCACCCCGCAGGCTAGTCGAGCAAAAACACGTGCGAGAGGATGCATCCCGCAGGCTAGTCGAGTAAAAACACGTGCGAGAGGATGCGTCCCGCAGGCTAGTCGAGTAAAAACACGTGCGAGAGGATGCATCCCACAGGCTAGTCGAGTAAAAACACGTGCGAGAGGATGCACCCCGCAGGCTAGTCGAGCAAAAACACGTGCGAGAGGATGCATCCCGCAGGCTAGTCGAGTAAAAACACGTGCGAGAGGATGCATCCCGCAGGCTAGTCGAGTAAAAACACGTGCGAGAGGATGCATCCCGCAGGCTAGTCGAGCAAAAACACGTGCGAGAGGATGCACCCCGCAGGCTAGTCGAGTAAAAACACGTGCGAGAGGATGCATCCCGCAGGCTAGTCGAGTGAAAAACACGTGCGAGAGGATGCGTCCCGCAGGCTAGTCGAGTAAAAACACGTGCGAGAGGATGCATCCCACAGGCTAGTCGAGTAAAAACACGTGCGAGAGGATGCACCCCGCAGGCTAGTCGAGCGAAAACACGTGCGAGAGGATGCACCCCGCAGGCTAGTCGAGTAAAAACACGTGCGAGAGGATGCATCCCGCAGGCTAGTCGAGCAAAAACACGTGCGAGAGGATGCACCCCGCAGGCTAGTCGAGTAAAAACACGTGCGAGTGGATGCATCCCGCAGGCTAGTCGAGCAAAAACACGTGCGAGAGGATGCATCCCGCAGGCTAGTCGTGTAAAAACACGTGCGAGAGGATGCATCCCGCAGGCTAGTCGAGTAGAAACACGTGCGAGAGGATGCATCCCGCAGGCTATTCGAGTAAAAACACGTGCGAGAGGATGCATCCCGCAGGCTAGTCGAGCAAAAACACGTGCGAGAGGATGCATCCCGCAGGCTAGTCGAGTGAAAAACACGTGCGAGAGGATGCGTCCCGCAGGCTAGTCGAGTAAAAACACGTGCGAGAGGATGCATCCCGCAGGCTAGTCGAGTAAAAACACGTGCGAGAGGATGCACCCCGCAGGCTAGTCGAGTAAAAACACGTGCGAGAGGATGCATCCCGCAGGCTAGTCGAGTAAAAACACGTGCGAGAGGATGCATCCCGCAGGCTAGTCGAGTAAAAACACGTGCGGGAGGATGCATCCCGCAGGCTAGTCGAGTAGAAACACGTGCGAGAGGATGCATCCCGCAGGCTAGTCGTGTAAAAACACGTGCGAGAGGATGCATCCCGCAGGCTAGTCGAGCAAAAACACGTGCGAGAGGATGCATCCCGCAGGCTAGTCGAGTAAGAACACGTGCGAGAGGATGCATCCCGCAGGCTAGTCGAGTAAAAACACGTGCGAGGGGATGCATCCCGCAGGCTAGTCGAGTAAAAACACGTGCGAGAGGATGCATCCCGCAGGCTAGTCGAGTAAAAACACGTGCGAGAGGATGCATCCCGCAGGCTAGTCGAGTAAAAACACGTGCGAGAGGATGCATCCCGCAGGCTAGTCGAGTAAAAACACGTGCGAGAGGATGCATCCCGCAGGCTAGTCGAGTAAAAACACGTGCGAGAGGATGCATCCCGCAGGCTTGTCGAGTAAAAACATGTGCGAGAGGATGCACGCCGCAGGCTAGTCGAGTAAAAATACGTGCGAGAGGATGCTTCCCGCAGGCTAGTCGAGTAAAAACACGTGCGAGAGGATGCATCCCGCAGGCTAGTCGAGTAAAAACACGTGCGAGAGGAAGCATCCCGCAGGCTGGTCGAGTAAAAACACGTGCGAGAGGATGCGTCCCGCAGGCTAGTCGAGTAAAAACACGTGCGAGAGGATGCATCCCGCAGGCTAGTCGAGTAAAAACACGTGCGAGAGGATGCATCCCGCAGGCTAGTCGAGTAAAAACACGTGCGAGAGGATGCATCCCGCAGGCTAGTCGAGTAGAAACACGTGCGAGAGGATGCATCCGGCAGGCTATTCGAGTAAAAACACGTGCGAGAGGATGCATCACGCAGGCTAGTCGAGCAAAAACACGTGCGAGAGGATGCACCCCGCAGGCTAGTCGAGTAAAAACACGTGCGAGAGGATGCATCCCGCAGGCTAGTCGAGTAAAAACACGTGCGAGAGGATGCATCCCGCAGGCTAGTCGAGTAAAAACACGTGCGAGAGGATGCATCCCGCAGGCTAGTCGAGCAAAAACACGTGCGAGAGGATGCATCCCGCAGGCTAGTCGAGTAAAAACACGTGCGAAAGGATGCATCCCGCAGGCTAGTCGAGCGAAAACACGTGCGAGAGGATGCACCCCGCAGGCTAGTCGAGTAAAAACACGTGCGAGTGGATGCATCCCGCAGGCTAGTCGAGCAAAAATACGTGCGAGAGGATGCATCCCGCAGGCTAGTCGAGTAAAAACACGTGCGAGAGGATGCATCCCGCAGGCTGGTCGAGTAAAAACACGTGCGAGAGGATGCATCCCGCAGGCTAGTCGAGTAAAAACACGTGCGAGAGGATGCACCCCGCAGGCTAGTCGAGTAAAAACACGTGCGAGAGGATGCATCCCGCAGGCTAGTCGAGTAAAAACACGTGCGAGAGGATGCATCCCGCAGGCTAGTCGAGTGAAAAACACGTGCGAGAGGATGCGTCCCGCAGGCCAGTCGAGTAAAAACACGTGCGAGAGGATGCATCCCGCAGGCTAGTCGAGTAAAAACACGTGCGAGAGGATGCATCCCGCAGGCTATTCGAGTAAAAACACGTGCGATAGGATGCATCGCGCAGGCTAGTCGAGCAAAAACACGTGCGAGAGGATGCATCCCGCAGGCTAGTCGTGTAAAAACACGTGCGAGAGGATGCATCCCGCAGGCTAGCCGAGCAAAAACACGTGCGAGAGGATGCATCCCGCAGGCTAGTCGTGTAAAAACACGTGCGAGAGGATGCATCCCGCAGGCTAGTCGAGCAAAAACACGTGCGAGAGGATGCATCCCGCATGCTAGTCGTGTAAAAACACGTGCGAGAGGATGCAATCCCGCAGGCTAGTCGAGTACAAACGCGTTTGAGAGGGTGCATCCCGCAGGCTAGTCGAGTAAAAACACGTGCGAGAGGATGCATACCGCAGGCTAGTCGAGTAAAAACACGTGCGAGAGGATGCATCCCGCAGGCTAGTCGAGTGAAAAACACGTGCGAGAGGATGCGTCCCGCAGGCTAGTCGAGTAAAAACACGTGCGAGAGGATGCATCCCACAGGCTAGTCGAGTAAAAACACGTGCGAGAGGATGCACCCCGCAGGCTAGTCGAGTAAAAACACGTGCGAGAGGATGCATCCCGCAGGCTAGTCGAGTAAAAACACGTGCGAGAGGATGCATCCCGCAGGCTAGTCGAGTAAAAACACGTGCGAGAGGATGCATCCCGCAGGCTAGTCGAGCAAAAACACGTGCGAGAGGATGCATCCCGCAGGCTAGTCGAGTAAAAACACGTGCGAGAGGATGCACCCCGCAGGCTAGTCGAGTAAAAACACGTGCGAGAGGATGCATCCCGCAGGCTAGTCGAGCAAAAACACGTGCGAGAGGATGCACCCCGCAGGCTAGTCGAGTAAAAACACGTGCGAGTGGATGCATCCCGCAGGCTAGTCGAGTGAAAAACACGTGCGAGAGGATGCGTCCCGCAGGCTAGTCGAGTAAAACCACGTGCGAGAGGATGCATCCCGCAGGCTAGTCGAGTAAAAACACGTGCGAGAGGATGCATCCCGCAGGCTAGTCGAGCAAAAACACGTGCGAGAGGATGCATCCCGCAGGCTAGTCGAGTAAAAACACGTGCGAGAGGATGCATCCCGCAGGCTAGTCGAGTAAAAACACGTGCGAGAGGATGCATCCCGCAGGCTAGTCGAGCAAAAACACGTGCGAGAGGATGCACCCCGCAGGCTAGTCGAGTAAAAACACGTGGGAGAGGATGCATCCCGCAGGCTAGTCGAGTGAAAAACACGTGCGAGAGGATGCGTCCCGCAGGCTAGTCGAGTAAAAACACGTGCGAGAGGATGCATCCCACAGGCTAGTCGAGTAAAAACACGTGCGAGAGGATGCACCCCGCAGGCTAGTCGAGTAAAAACACGTGCGAGAGGATGCATCCCGCAGGCTAGTCGAGTAAAAACACGTGCGAGAGGATGCATCCCGCAGGCTAGTCGAGCAAAAACACGTGCGAGAGGATGCACCCCGCAGGCTAGTCGAGTAAAAACACGTGCGAGTGGCTGCATCCCGCAGGCTAGTCGAGCAAAAACACGTGCGAGAGGATGCATCCCGCAGGCTAGTCGTGTAAAAACACGTGCGAGAGGATGCATCCCGCAGGCTAGTCGAGTAAAAACACGTGCGAGAGGAAGCATCCCGCAGGCTGGTCGAGTAAAAACACGTGCGAGAGGATGCGTCCCGCAGGCTAGTCGAGTAAAAACACGTGCGAGAGGATGCATCCCGCAGGCTAGTCGAGCAAAAACACGTGCGAGAGGATGCATCCCGCAGGCTAGTCGAGTAAAAACACGTGCGAGAGGATGCACCCCGCAGGCTAGTCGAGTAAAAACACGTGCGAGAGGATGCATCCCGCAGGCTAGTCGAGCAAAAACACGTGCGAGAGGATGCACCCCGCAGGCTAGTCGAGTAAAAACACGTGCGAGAGGATGCACCCCGCAGGCTAGTCGAGCAAAAACACGTGCGAGAGGATGCATCCCGCAGGCTAGTCGAGTAAAAACACGTGCGAGAGGATGCGTCCCGCAGGCTAGTCGAGTAAAAACACGTGCGAGAGGATGCATCCCACAGGCTAGTCGAGTAAAAACACGTGCGAGAGGATGCACCCCGCAGGCTAGTCGAGCAAAAACACGTGCGAGAGGATGCATCCCGCAGGCTAGTCGAGTAAAAACACGTGCGAGAGGATGCATCCCGCAGGCTAGTCGAGTAAAAACACGTGCGAGAGGATGCATCCTGCAGGCTAGTCGAGCAAAAACACGTGCGAGAGGATGCACCCCGCAGGCTAGTCGAGTAAAAACACGTGCGAGAGGATGCATCCCGCAGGCTAGTCGAGCAAAAACACGTGCGAGAGGATGCATCCCGCAGGCTAGTCGAGCAAAAACACGTGCGAGAGGATGCATCCCGCAGGCTAGTCGAGTAAAAACACGTGCGAGAGGATGCATCCCGCAGGCTAGTCGAGCAAAAACACGTGCGAGAGGATGCATCCCGCAGGCTAGTCGAGCAAAAACACGTGCGAGAGGATGCATCCCGCAGGCTAGTCGAGTAAAAACACGTGCGAGAGGATGCATCCCGCAGGCTAGTCGAGTAAAAACACGTGCGAGACGATGCATCCCGCAGGCTAGTCGAGTAAAAACACGTGCGAGAGGATGCATCCCGCAGGCTAGTCGAGTAAAAACACGTGCGAGAGGATGCATCCCGCAGGCTAGTCGAGTAAAAACACGTGCGAGGTTTTGTGGGATGCGCATGCGCAGGTTTTGTGGGATGCGCATGCGCAGGTTTTTTGGGATGCGCATGCCTAGTCGAGCAAAAACACGTGCGAGAGGATGCATCCCGCAGGCTAGTCGAGCAAAAACACGTGCGAGAGGATGCATCCCTCAGGCTAGTCGAGTAAAAACACGTGCGAGAGGATGCATCCCGCAGGCTAGTCGAGTAAAAACACGTGCGAGGTTTTGTGGGATGCGCATGCGCAGGTTTTGTGGGATGCGCATGCGCAGGTTTTTTGGGATGCGCATGCGCAGATTTTTTGGGATGCGCATGGCTAGTCGAGCAAAAACACGTGCGAGAGGATGCATCCCGCAGGCTAGTCGAGTAAAAACACGTGCGAGAGGATGCATCCTGCAGGCTAGTCGAGTAAAAACACGTGCGAGAGGATGCATCCCGCAGGCTAGTCGAGCAAAAACACGTGCGAGAGGATGCATCCCGCAGGCTAGTCGAGTAAAAACACGTGCGAAAGGATGCATCCCGCAGGCTAGTCGAGCACAAACACGTGCGAGGTTTTGTGGGATGCGCATGCGCAGGTTTTGTGGGATGCGCATGCGCAGGTTTTTTGGGATGCGCATGCGCAGGTTTTTTGGGATGCGCATGGCTAGTCGAGCAAAAACACGTGCGAGAGGATGCATCCCGCAGGCTAGCCGAGCAAAAACACGTGCGAGGGTATGCATCCCGCAGGCTAGTCGAGTAAAAACACGTGCGAGGTTTTGTGGGATGCGCATGCGCAGGTTTTTTGGTATGCGCATGTGCAGGTTTTTTGGGATGCGGATGGCTAGTCGAGCAAAAACACGTGCGAGAGGATGCATCCCGCAGGCTAGTCGAGTAAAAACACGTGCGAGAGGATGCATCCCGCAGGCTAGTCGAGCAAAAACACGTGCGAGAGGATGCATCCCGCAGGCTAGTCGAGTAAAAACACGTGCGAGAGGATGCATCCCGCAGGCTAGTCGAGTAAAAACACGTGCGAGGTTTTGTGGGATGCGCATGCGCAGGTTTTGTGGGATGCGCATGCGCAGGTCTTTTGGGATGCGCATGCGGAGGTTTTTTGGGATGCGCATGCCTAGTCGAGCAAAAACACGTGCGAGAGGATGCATCCCGCAGGCTAGTCGAGTAAAAACACGTGCGAGAGGATGCATCCCGCAGGCTAGTCGAGTAAAAACACGTGCGAGGTTTTGTGGGATGCGCATGCGCAGGTTTTGTGGGATGCGCATGCGCAGGTTTTATGGGATGCGCATGGCTAGTCGAGCAAAACACGTGCGAGAGGATGCATCACGCAGGGTAGTCGAGTAAAAACACGTGCGAGAGGATGCATCCCGCAGGCTAGTCGAGTAAAAACACGTGCGAGAGGATGCATCCCGCAGGCTAGTCGAGTAAAAACACGTGCGAGGTATTGTGGGATGCGCATGCGCAGGTTTTGTGGGATGCGCATGCGCAGGTTTTGTGGGATGCGCATGCGCAGGTTTTTTGGGATGCGCATGCGCAGGTTTTTTGGGATGCGCATGGCTAGTCGAGCATAAACACGTGCGAGAGGATGCATCCCGCAGGCTAGTCGAGCAAAAACACGTGCGAGAGGATGCATCCCGCAGGCTAGTCGAGCAAAAACACGTGCGAGAGGATGCATCCCGCAGGCTAGTCGAGTAAAAACACGTGCGAGAGGATGCATCCTGCAGGCTAGTCGAGTAAAAACACGTGCGAGAGGATGCATCCCGCAGGCTAGTCGAGTAAAAACACGTGCGAGAGGATGCATCCCGCAGGGTAGTCAAGTAAAAACACGTGCGAGAGGATGCATCCCGCAGGCTAGACGAGTAAAAACACGTGCGAGAGGATGCATCCCGCAGGCTAGTCGAGTAAAAACACGTGCGAGGTTTTGTGGGATGCGCATGCGCAGGTTTTGTGGGATGCGCATGCGCAGGTTTTATGGGATGCGCATGGCTAGTCGAGCAAAACACGTGCGAGAGGATGCATCCCGCAGGGTAGTCGAGTAAAAACACGTGCGAGAGGATGCATCCCGCAGGCTAGTCGAGTATAAACACGTGCGAGAGGATGCATCCCGCAGGCTAGTCGAGTAAAAACACGTGCGAGGTTTTGTGGGATGCGCATGCGCAGGTTTTGTGGGATGCGCATGCGCAGGTTTTATGGGATGCGCATGGCTAGTCGAGCAAAACACGTGCGAGAGGATGCATCCTGCAGGCTAGTCGAGTAAAAACACGTGCGAGAGGATGCATCCCGCAGGCTAGTCGAGCAAAAACACGTGCGAGAGGATGCATCCCGCAGGCTAGTCGAGCAAAAACACGTGCGAGAGGATGCATCCCGCAGGCTAGTCGAGTAAAAACACGTGCGAAAGGATGCATCCCGCAGGCTAGTCGAGCACAAACACGTGCGAGGTTTTGTGGGATGCGCATGCGCAGGTTTTTTGGGATGCGCATGCGCAGGTTTTTTGGGATGCGCATGGCTAGTCGAGCAAAAACACGTGCGAGAGGATGCATCCCGCAGGCTAGCCGAGCAAAAACACGTGCGCGAGTATGCATCCCGCAGGCTAGTCGAGTAAAAACACGTGCGAGGTTTTGTGGGATGCGCATGCGCAGGTTTTGTGGGATGCGCATGCGCAGGTTTTTTGGTATGCGCATGTGCAGGTTTTTTGGGATGCGCATGGCTAGTCGAGCAAAAACACGTGCGAGAGGATGCATCCCGCAGGCTAGTCGAGTAAAAACACGTGCGAGAGGATGCATCCCGCAGGCTAGTCGAGTAAAAACACGTGCGAGGTTTTGTGAGATGCGCATGCGCAGGTTTTGTGGGATGCGCATGCGCAGGTTTTTTGGGATGCGCATGCGCAGGTTTTTTGGGATGCGCATGCGCAGGTTTTTTGGGATGCGCATGGCTAGTCGAGCAAAAACACGTGCGAGAGGATGCATCCCGCAGGGTAGTCGAGTAAAAACACGTGCGAGAGGATGCATCCCGCAGGCTAGTCGAGTAAAAACACGTGCGAGAGGATGCATCCCGCAGGCTAGTCGAGCAAAAACACGTGCGAGAGGATGCATCCCGCAGGCTAGTCGAGCAAAAACACGTGCGAGAGGATGCATCCCGCAGGCTAGTCGAGTAAAAACACGTGCGAGAGGATGCATCCCGCAGGCTAGTCGAGTAAAAACACGTGCGAGACGATGCATCCCGCAGGCTAGTCGAGTAAAAACACGTGCGAGAGGATGCATCCCGCAGGCTAGTCGAGTAAAAACACGTGCGAGAGGATGCATCCCGCAGGCTAGTCGAGTAAAAACACGTGCGAGGTTTTGTGGGATGCGCATGCGCAGGTTTTGTGGGATGCGCATGCGCAGGTTTTTTGGGATGCGCATGCCTAGTCGAGCAAAAACACGTGCGAGAGGATGCATCCCGCAGGCTAGTCGAGCAAAAACACGTGCGAGAGGATGCATCCCTCAGGCTAGTCGAGTAAAAACACGTGCGAGAGGATGCATCCCGCAGGCTAGTCGAGTAAAAACACGTGCGAGGTTTTGTGGGATGCGCATACGCAGGTTTTGTGGGATGCGCATGCGCAGGTTTTTTGGGATGCGCATGCGCAGATTTTTTGGGATGCGCATGGCTAGTCGAGCAAAAACACGTGCAAGAGGATGCATCCCGCAGGCTAGTCGAGTAAAAACACGTGCGAGAGGATGCATCCTGCAGGCTAGTCGAGTAAAAACACGTGCGAGAGGATGCATCCCGCAGGCTAGTCGAGTAAAAACACGTGCGAGAGGATGCATCCCGCAGGCCAGTCGAGTAAAAACACGTGCGAGGTTTTGTGGGATGAGCATGCGCAGGTTTTGTGGGATGCGCATGCGCAGGTTTTTTGGGATGCGCATGCCTAGTCGAGCAAAAACACGTGCGAGAGGATGCATCCCGCAGGCTAGTCGAGCAAAAACACGTGCGAGAGGATGCATCCCGCAGGCTAGTCGAGTAAAAACACGTGCGAGAGGATGCATCCTGCAGGCTAGTCGAGTAAAAACACGTGCGAGAGGATGCATCCCGCAGGCTAGTCGAGTAAAAACACGTGCGAGAGGATGCATCCCGCAGGGTAGTCGAGTAAAAACACGTGCGAGAGGATGCATCCCGCAGGCTAGTCGAGTAAAAACACGTGCGAGAGGATGCATCCCGCAGGCTAGTCGAGTAAAAACACGTGCGAGGTTTTGTGGGATGCGCATGCGCAGGTTTTATGGGATGCGCATGGCTAGTCGAGCAAAACACGTGCGAGAGGATGCATCCCGCAGGGTAGTCGAGTAAAAACACGTGCGAGAGGATGCATCCCGCAGGCTAGTCGAGTAAAAACACGTGCGAGAGGATGCATCCCGCAGGCTAGTCGAGTAAAAACACGTGCGAGAGGATGCATCCCGCAGGCTAGTCGAGTAAAAACACGTGCGAGGTTTTGTGGGATGCGCATGCGCAGGTTTTTTGGGATGCGCATACGCAGGTTTTTTGGGATGCGCATGGCTAGTCGAGCAAAAACACGTGCGAGAGGATGCATCCCGCAGGCTAGTCGAGCAAAAACACGTGCGAGAGGATGCATCCCGCAGGCTAGTCGAGTAAAAACACGTGCGAGGTTTTGTGGGATGCGCATGCGCAGGTTTTGTGGGATGCGCATGCGCAGGTTTTTTGGGATGCGCATGTGCAGGTTTTTTGGGATGCGCATGGCTAGTCGAGCAAAAACACGTGCGAGAGGATGCATCCCGCAGGCTAGTCGAGTAAAAACACGTGCGAGAGGATGCATCCCGCAGGCTAGTCGAGTAAAAACACGTGCGAGGTTTTGTGGGATGCGCATACGCAGGTTTTGTGGGATGCGCATGCGCAGGTTTTTTGGGATGCGCATGCGCAGGTTTTTTGGGATGCGCATGGCTAGTCGAGCAAAAACACGTGCGAGAGGATGCATCCCGCAGGGTAGTCGAGTAAAAACACGTGCGAGAGGATGCATCCCGCAGGCTAGTCGAGCAAAAACACGTGCGAGAGGATGCATCCCGCAGGCTAGTCGAGCAAAAACACGTGCGAGAGGATGCATCCCGCAGGCTAGTCGAGTAAAAACACGTGCGAGAGGATGCATCCCGCAGGCTGGTCGAGCACAAACACGTGCGAGAGGATGCACCCCGCAGGCAAGTCGAGCAAAAACACGTGCGAGAGGATGCATCCCGCAGGCTAGTCGAGCAAAAACAAGTGCGAGAGGATGCATCCCGCAGGCTAGTCGAGTAAAAACACGTGCGAGAGGTTGCATCCCGCAGGCTAGTCGAGCAAAAACACGTGCGAGAGGATGCATCCCGCAGGCTAGTCGAGCAAAAACACGTGCGAGAGGATGCATCCCGCAGGCTAGTCGAGTAAAAACACGTGCGAGAGGATGCATCCCGCAGGCTAGTCGAGCAAAAACACGTGCGAGAGGATGCATCCCGCAGGCTAGTCGAGTAAAAACACGTGCGAAAGGATGCATCCCGCAGGCTAGTCGAGCACAAACACGTGCGAGGTTTTGTGGGATGCGCATGCGCAGGTTTTTTGGGATGCTCATGGCTAGTCGAGCAAAAACACGTGCGAGAGGATGCATCCCGCAGGCTAGTCGAGTAAAAACACGTGCGAGACGATGCATCCCGCAGGCTAGTCGAGTAAAAACACGTGCGAGAGGATGCATCCCGCAGGCTAGTCGAGTAAAAACACGTGCGAGAGGATGCATCCCGCAGGCTAGTCGAGTAAAAACACGTGCGAGGTTTTGTGGGATGCGCATGCGCAGGTTTTGTGGGATGCGCATGCGCAGGTTTTTTGGGATGCGCATGCGCAGGTTTTTTGGGATGCGCATGCCTAGTCGAGCAAAAACACGTGCGAGAGGATGCATCCCGCAGGCTAGTCGAGCAAAAACACGTGCGAGAGGATGCATCCCGCAGGCTAGTCGAGTAAAAACACGTGCGAGAGGATGCATCCTGCAGGCTAGTCGAGTAAAAACACGTGCGAGAGGATGCATCCCGCAGGCTAGTCGAGTAAAAACACGTGCGAGGTTTTGTGGGATGCGCATGCGCAGGTTTTGTGGGATGCGCATGCGCAGGTTTTATGGGATGCGCATGGCTAGTCGAGCAAAACACGTGCGAGAGGATGCATCCCGCAGGCTAGTCGAGTAAAAACACGTGCGAGGTTTTGTGGGATGCGCATGCGCAGGTTTTGTGGGATGCGCATGCGCAGGTTTTTTGGGATGCGCATGGCTAGTCGAGTAAAAACACGTGCGAGAGGATGCATCCCGCAGGCTAGTCGAGTAAAAACACGTGCGAGAGGATGCATCCCGCAGGCTAGTCGAGCAAAAACACGTGCGAGAGGATGCATCCCGCAGGCTAGTCGAGTAAAAACACGTGCGAGAGGATGCATCCCGCAGGCTAGTCGAGCACAAACACGTGCGAGAGGATGCATCCCGCAGGCTAGTCGAGCAAAAACACGTGCGAGAGGATGCATTCCGCAGGCTAGTCGAGTAAAAACACGTGCGAGAGGATGCATCCCGCAGGCTAGTCGAGTAAAAACACGTGCGAGGTTTTGTGGGATGCGCATGCGCAGGTTTTTTGGGATGCGCATACGCAGGTTTTTTGGGATGCGCATGGCTAGTCGAGCAAAAACACGTGCGAGAGGATGCATCCCGCAGGCTAGCCGAGCAAAAACACGTGCGAGAGGATGCATCCCGCAGGCTAGTCGAGTAAAAACACGTGCGAGGTTTTGTGGGATGCGCATGCGCAGGTTTTGTGGGATGCGCATGCGCAGGTTTTTTGGGATGCGCATGTGCAGGTTTTTTGGGATGCGCATGGCTAGTCGAGCAAAAACACGTGCGAGAGGATGCATCCCGCAGGCTAGTCGAGTAAAAACACGTGCGAGAGGATGCATCCCGCAGGCTAGTCGAGTAAAAACACGTGCGAGGTTTTGTGGGATGCGCATACGCAGGTTTTGTGGGATGCGCATGCGCAGGTTTTTTGGGATGCGCATGGGCAGGTTTTTTGGGATGCGCATGCGCAGGTTTTTTGGGATGCGCATGGCTAGTCGAGCAAAAACACGTGCGAGAGGATGCATCCCGCAGGGTAGTCGAGTAAAAACACGTGCGAGAGGATGCATCCCGCAGGCTAGTCGAGCAAAAACACGTGCGAGAGGATGCATCCCGCAGGCTAGTCGAGCAAAAACACGTGCGAGAGGATGCATCCCGCAGGCTAGTCGAGTAAAAACACGTGCGAGAGGATGCATCCCGCAGGCTGGTCGAGCACAAACACGTGCGAGAGGATGCACCCCGCAGGCAAGTCGAGCAAAAACACGTGCGAGAGGATGCATCCCGCAGGCTAGTCGAGCAAAAACAAGTGCGAGAGGATGCATCCCGCAGGCTAGTCGAGTAAAAACACGTGCGAGAGGTTGCATCCCGCAGGCTAGTCGAGCAAAAACACGTGCGAGAGGATGCATCCCGCAGGCTAGTCGAGCAAAAACACGTGCGAGAGGATGCATCCCGCAGGCTAGTCGAGTAAAAACACGTGCGAGAGGATGCATCCCGCAGGCTAGTCGAGCAAAAACACGTGCGAGGTTTTGTGGGATGCGCATGCGCAGGTTTTGTGGGATGCGCATGCGCAGGTTTTTTGGGATGCGCATGCGCAGGTTTTTTGGGATGCGCATGCCTAGTCGAGCAAAAACACGTGCGAGAGGATGCATCCCGCAGGCTAGTCGAGCAAAAACACGTGCGAGAGGATGCATCCCGCAGGCTAGTCGAGTAAAAACACGTGCGAGAGGATGCATCCTGCAGGCTAGTCGAGTAAAAACACGTGCGAGAGGATGCATCCCGCAGGCTAGTCGAGTAAAAACACGTGCGAGGTTTTGTGGGATGCGCATGCGCAGGTTTTGTGGGATGCGCATGCGCAGGTTTTATGGGATGCGCATGGCTAGTCGAGCAAAACACGTGCGAGAGGATGCATCCCGCAGGCTAGTCGAGTAAAAACACGTGCGAGAGGATGCATCCCGCAGGCTAGTCGAGCAAAAACACGTGCGAGAGGATGCATCCCGCAGGCTAGTCGAGTAAAAACACGTGCGAGAGGATGCATCCCGCAGGCTAGTCGAGCACAAACACGTGCGAGAGGATGCATCCCGCAGGCTAGTCGAGCAAAAACACGTGCGAGAGGATGCATCCCGCAGGCTAGTCGAGTAAAAACACGTGCGAAAGGATGCATCCCGCAGGCTAGTCGAGCACAAACACGTGCGAGGTTTTGTGGGATGCGCATGCGCAGGTTTTGTGGGATGCGCATGCGCAGTTTTTTTGGGATGCGCATGGCTAGTCGAGCAAAAACACGTGCGAGAGGATGCATCCCGCTGGATAGCCGAGCAAAAACACGTGCGAGAGGATGCATCCCGCAGGCTAGTCGAGTAAAAACACGTGCGAGAGGATGCATCCCGCAGGCTAGTCGAGTAAAAACACGTGCGAGAGGATGCATCCCGCAGGCTAGTCGAGTAAAAACACGTGCGAGGTTTTGTGGGATGCGCATGCGCAGGTTTTGTGGGATGCGCATGCGCAGGTTTTATGGGATGCGCATGGCTAGTCGAGCAAAAACACGTGCGAGAGGATGCATCCCGCAGGGTAGTCGAGTAAAAACACGTGCGAGAGGATGCATCCCGCAGGCTAGTCGAGTAAAAACACGTGCGAGAGGATGCATCCCGTAGGCTAGTCGAGTAAAAACACGTGCGAGGTTATGTGGGATGCGCATAGGCATGTTTTGTGGGATGGGCATGCGCAGGTTTTTTGGATGCGCATGGCTAGTCGAGCAAAAACACGTGCGAGAGGATGCATCCCGCAGGGTAGTCGAGTAAAAACACGTGCGAGAGGATGCATCCCGCAGGCTAGTCGCGTAAAAACACGTGCGAGAGGATGCATCCCGCAGGCTAGTCGAGCAAAAACACGTGCGAGAGGATGCATCCCGCAGGCTAGTCGAGCAAAAACACGTGCGAGAGGATGCATTCCGCAGGCTAGTCGAGTAAAAACACGTGCGAGAGGATGCATCCCGCAGGCTAGTCGAGCAAAAACACGTGCGAGAGGATGCATCCCGCAGGCTAGTCGAGCAAAAACACGTGCGAGAGGATGCATTCCGCAGGCTAGTCGAGTAAAAACACGTGCGAGAGGATGCATCCCGCAGGGTAGTCGAGTAAAAACACGTGCGAGAGGATGCATCCCGCAGGCTAGTCGAGTAAAAACACGTGCGAGAGGATGCATCCCGCAGGCTAGTCGAGCAAAAACACGTGCGAGAGGATGCATCCCGCAGGCTAGTCGAGCACAAACACGTGCGAGAGGATGCATCCCGCAGGCTAGTCGAGCAAAAACACGTGCGAGAGGATGCATCCCGCAGGCTAGTCGAGTAAAAACACGTGCGAAAGGATGCATCCCGCAGGCTAGTCGAGCACAAACACGTGCGAGGTTTTGTGGGATGCGCATGCGCAGGTTTTTTGGGATGCGCATGGCTAGTCGAGCAAAAACACGTGCGAGAGGATGCATCCCGCAGGCTAGCCGAGCAAAAACACGTGCGAGAGGATGCATCCCGCAGGCTAGTCGAGCAAAAACACGTGCGAGAGGATGCATCCCGCAGGCTAGTCGAGCAAAAACACGTGCGAGTGTATGCATCCCGCAGGCTAGTCGAGTAAAAACACGTGCGAGAGGATGCATCCCGCAGGCTAGTCGAGCAAAAACACGTGCGAGAGAATGCATCCCGCAGGCTAGTCGAGCAAAAACACGTGCGAGAGGATGCATCCCGCAGGCTAGTCGAGCAAAAACACGTGCGAGAGGATGCATCCCGCAGGCTAGTCGAGTAAAAACACGTGCGAGAGGATGCATCCTGCAGGCTAGTCGAGTAAAAACACGTGCGAGAGGATGCGTCCCGCAGGCTAGTCGAGCAAAAACACGTGCGAGAGGATGCATCCCGCAGGCTAGTCGAGTAAAAACACGTGCGAGAGGATGCTTCCCGCAGGCTAGTCGAGTAAAAACACGTGCGAGAGGATGCATCCCGCAGGCTAGTCGAGTAAAAACACGTGCGAGGTTTTGTGGGATGCGCATACGCAGGTTTTGTGGGATGCGCATACGCAGGTTTTGTGGGATGCGCATGCGCAGGTTTTATGGGATGCGCATGGCTAGTCGAGCAAAAGCACGTGCGAGAGTATGCATCCCGCAGGGTAGTCGAGTAAAAACACGTGCGAGAGGATGCTTCCCGCAGGCTTGTCGAGTAAAAACACGTGCGAGAGGATGCATCCCGCAGGCTAGTCGAGTAAAAACACGTGCGAGAGGATGCATCCCGCAGGGTAGTCGAGTAAAAACACGTGCGAGAGGATGCATCCCGCAGGCTAGTCGAGTAGAAACACGTGCGAGAGGATGCATCCCACAGGCTAGTCGAGTAAAAACACGTGCGAGGTTTTGTGGGATGCGCATGCGCAGGTTTTGTGGGATGCGCATGCGCAGGTTTTATGGGATGCGCATGGCTAGTCGAGCAAAACACGTACGAGAGGATGCATCCCGCAGGGTAGTCGAGTAAAAACACGTGCGAGAGGATGCATCCCGCAGGCTAGTCGAGTAAAAACACGTGCGAGAGGATGCATCCCGCAGGCTAGTCGAGTAAAAACACGTGCGAGGTTTTGTGGGATGCGCGTGCGCAGGTTTTGTGGGATGCGCATGCGCAGGTTTTGTGGGATGCGCATTCGCAGGTTTTTTGGGATGCGCATGGCTAGTCGAGCTAAAACACGTGCGAGAGGATGCATCCCGCAGGCAAGTCGAGTAAAAACACGTGCGAGAGGATGCATCCCGCAGGCTAGTCGAGCAAAAACACGTGCGAGTGTATGCATCCCGCAGGCTAGTCGAGTAAAAACACGTGCGAGAGGATGCATCCCGCAGGCTAGTCGAGCAAAAACACGTGCGAGAGAATGCATCCCGCAGGCTAGTCGAGCAAAAACACGTGCGAGAGGATGCATCCCGCAGGCTAGTCGAGCAAAAACACGTGCGAGAGGATGCATCCCGCAGGCTAGTCGAGTAAAAACACGTGCGAGAGGATGCATCCTGCAGGCTAGTCGAGTAAAAACACGTGCGAGAGGATGCGTCCCGCAGGCTAGTCGAGCAAAAACACGTGCGAGAGGATGCATCCCGCAGGCTAGTCGAGTAAAAACACGTGCGAGAGGATGCTTCCCGCAGGCTAGTCGAGTAAAAACACGTGCGAGAGGATGCATCCCGCAGGCTAGTCGAGTAAAAACACGTGCGAGGTTTTGTGGGATGCGCATACGCAGGTTTTGTGGGATGCGCATACGCAGGTTTTGTGGGATGCGCATGCGCAGGTTTTATGAGATGCGCATGGCTAGTCGAGCAAAAGCACGTGCGAGAGTATGCATCCCGCAGGGTAGTCGAGTAAAAACACGTGCGAGAGGATGCTTCCCGCAGGCTTGTCGAGTAAAAACACGTGCGAGAGGATGCATCCCGCAGGCTAGTCGAGTAAAAACACGTGCGAGAGGATGCATCCCGCAGGGTAGTCGAGTAAAAACACGTGCGAGAGGATGCATCCCGCAGGCTAGTCGAGTAAAAACACGTGCGAGAGGATGCATCCCGCAGGCTAGTCGAGTAAAAACACGTGCGAGGTTTTGTGGGATGCGCATGCGCAGGTTTTGTGGGATGCGCATGCGCAGGTTTTATGGGATGCGCATGGCTAGTCGAGCAAAACACGTGCGAGAGGATGCATCCCGCAGGGTAGTCGAGTAAAAACACGTGCGAGAGGATGCATCCCGCAGGCTAGTCGAGTAAAAACACGTGCGAGAGGATGCATCCCGCAGGCTAGTCGTGTAAAAACACGTGCGAGGTTTTGTGGGATGCGCGTGCGCAGGTTTTGTGGGATGCGCATGCGCAGGTTTTGTGGGATGCGCATTCGCAGGTTTTTTGGGATGCGCATGGCTAGTCGAGCTAAAACACGTGCGAGAGGATGCATCCCGCAGGCAAGTCGAGTAAAAACACGTGCGAGAGGATGCATCCGGCAGGCTAGTCGAGTAAAAATACGTGCGAGAGGATGCATCCTGCAGGCTAGTCGAGTAAAAACACGTGCGAGAGGATGCATCCCGCAGGCTAGTCGAGTAAAAACACGTGCGAGGTTTTGTGGGATGCGCATGCGCAGGTTTTGTGGGATGCGCATGCGCAGGTTTTTTGGGATGCGCATGCGCAGGTTTTTTGGGATGCGCATGCCTAGTCGAGCAAAAACACGTGCGAGAGGACACATCCCGCAGGCTAGTCGAGCAAAAACACGTGCGAGAGATTGCATCCCGCAGGCTAGTCGAGCAAAAACACGTGCGAGAGGATGCATCCCGCAGGCTAGTCGAGTAAAAACACGTGCGAGAGGATGCATCCCGCAGGCTAGTCGAGCACAAACACGTGCGAGAGGATGCATCCCGCAGGCTAGTCGAGCAAAAACACGTGCGAGAGGATGCATCCCGCAGGCTAGTCGAGTAAAAACACGTGCGAAAGGATGCATCCCGCAGGCTAGTCGAGCACAAACACGTGCGAGGTTTTGTGGGATGCGCATGCGCAGGTTTTGTGGGATGCGCATGCGCAGGTTTTTTGGGATGCGCATGGCTAGTCGAGCAAAAACACGTGCGAGAGGATGCATCCCGCTGGCTAGCCGAGCAAAAACACGTGCGAGAGGATGCATCCCGCAGGCTAGTCGAGTAAAAACACGTGCGAGAGGATGCATCCCGCAGGCTAGTCGAGTAAAAACACGTGCGAGAGGATGCATCCCGCAGGCTAGTCGAGTAAAAACACGTGCGAGGTTTTGTGGGATGCGCATGCGCAGGTTTTGTGGGATGCGCATGCGCAGGTTTTATGGGATGCGCATGGCTAGTCGAGCAGAAACACGTGCGAGAGGATGCATCCCGCAGGGTAGTCGAGTAAAAACACGTGCCAGGTTTTGTGGGATGCGCGTGCGCAGGTTTTGTGGGATGCGCATGCGCAGGTTTTGTGGGATGCGCATGCGCAGGTTTTATGGGATGCGCATGGCTAGTCGAGCAAAAACACGTGCGAGAGGATGCATCCCGCAGGGTAGTCGATTAAAAACACGTGCGAGAGGATGCATCCCGCAGGCTAGTCGAGTAAAAACACGTGCGAGAGGATGCATCCCGCAGGCTAGTCGAGTAAAAACACGTGCGAGGTTTTGTGGGATGCGCGTGCGCAGGTTTTGTGGGATGCGCATGCGCAGGTTTTGTGGGATGCGCATTCGCAGGTTTTTTGGGATGCGCATGGCTAGTCGAGCTAAAACACGTGCGAGAGGATGCATCCCGCAGGCTAGTCGAGTAAAAACACGTGCGAGAGGATGCATCCGGCAGGCTAGTCGAGTAAAAATACGTGCGAGAGGATGCATCCTGCAGGCTAGTCGAGTAAAAACACGTGCGAGAGGATGCATCCCGCAGGCTAGTCGAGTAAAAACACGTGCGAGGTTTTGTGGGATGCGCATGCGCAGGTTTTGTGGGATGCGCATGCGCAGGTTTTGTGGGATGCGCATTCGCAGGTTTTTTGGGATGCGCATGGGCAGGTTTTTTGGGATGCGCATGGCTAGTCGAGCAAAAACACGTGCGAGAGTATGCATCCCGCAGGGTAGTCGAGTAAAAACACGTGCGAGAGGATGCATCCCGCAGGCTAGTCGAGTAAAAACACGTGCGAGAGGATGCATCCCGCAGGCTAGTCGAGCAAAAACACGTGCGAGAGGATGCATCCCGCAGGCTAGTCGAGCACAAACACGTGCGAGAGGATGCATCCCGCAGGCTAGTCGAGCAAAAACACGTGCGAGAGGATGCATCCCGCAGGCTAGTCGAGTAAAAACACGTGCGAAAGGATGCATCCCGCAGGCTAGTCGAGCACAAACACGTGCGAGGTTTTGTGGGATGCGCATGCGCAGGTTTTGTGGGATGCGCATGCGCAGGTTTTTTGGGATGCGCATGCGCAGGTTTTTTGGGATGCGCATGGCTAGTCGAGCAAAAACACGTGCGAGAGGATGCATCCCGCAGGCTAGTCGAGCAAAAACAAGTGCGAGAGGATGCATCCCGCAGGCTGGTCGAGTAAAAACACGTGCGAGAGGATGCATCCCGCAGGCTAGTCGAGTAAAAACACGTGCGAGGTTTTGTGGGATGCGCATAGGCATGTTTTGTGGGATGCGCATGCGCAGGTTTTTTGGGATGCGCATGCGCAGGTTTTTTGGGATGCGCATGCGCAGGTTTTTTGGGATGCGCATGGCTAGTCGAGCAAAAACACGTGCGAGAGGATGCATCCCGCAGGGTAGTCGAGTAAAAACACGTGCGAGAGGATGCATCCCGCAGGCTAGTCGCGTAAAAGCACGTGCGAGAGGATGCATCCCGCAGGCTAGTCGAGTAAAAACACGTGCGAGAGGATGCATCCCGCAGGCCAGTCGAGTAAAAACACGTGCGAGAGGATGCATCCCGTAGGCTAGTCGAGTAAAAACACGTGCGAGGTTTTGTGGGATGCGCATAGGCATGTTTTGTGGGATGGGCATGCGCAGGTTTTTTGGGATGCGCATGGCTAGTCGAGCAAAAACACGTGCGAGAGGATGCATCCCGCAGGGTAGTCGAGTAAAAACACGTGCGAGAGGATGCATCCCGCAGGCTAGTCGCGTAAAAACACGTGCGAGAGGATGCATCCCGCAGGCTAGTCGAGCAAAAACACGTGCGAGAGGATGCATCCCGCAGGCTAGTCGAGCAAAAACACGTGCGAGAGGATGCATTCCGCAGGCTAGTCGAGTAAAAACACGTGCGAGAGGATGCATCCCGCAGGCTAGTCGAGCAAAAACACGTGCGAGAGGATGCATCCCGCAGGCTAGTCGAGCACAAACACGTGCGAGAGGATGCATCCCGCAGGCTAGTCGAGTAAAAACACGTGCGAGGTTTTGTGGGATGCGCATACGCAGGTTTTGTGGGATGCGCATGCGCAGGTTTTTTGGGATGCGCATGCGCAGGTTTTTTGGGATGCGCATGGCTAGTCGAGCAAAAACACGTGCGAGAGTATGCATCCCGCAGGGTAGTCGAGTAAAAACACGTGCGAGAGGATGCATCCCGCAGGCTAGTCGAGTAAAAACACGTGCGAGAGGATGCATCCCGCAGGCTAGTCGAGCAAAAACACGTGCGAGAGGATGCATCCCGCAGGCTAGTCGTACACAAACACGTGCGAGAGGATGCATCCCGCAGGATAGTCGAGCAAAAACACGTGCGAGAGGATGCATCCCGCAGGCTAGTCGAGTAAAAACACGTGCGAAAGGATGCATCCCGCAGGCTAGTCGAGCACAAACACGTGCGAGGTTTTGTGGGATGCGCATGCGCAGGTTTTGTGGGATGCGCATGCGCAGGTTTTTTGGGATGCGCATGCGCAGGTTTTTTGGGATGCGCATGGCTAGTCGAGCAAAAACACGTGCGAGAGGATGCATCCCGCAGGCTAGCCGAGCAAAAACACGTGCGAGAGGATGCATCCCGCAGGCTAGTCGAGTAAAAACACGTGCGAGAGGATGCATCCCGCAGGCTAGTCGAGTAAAAACACGTGCGAGAGGATGCATCCCGCAGGCTAGTCGAGTAAAAACACGTGCGAGAGGATGCATCCCGCAGGCTAGTCGAGTAAAAACACGTGCGAGGTTTTGTGGGATGCGCATGCGCAGGTTTTGTGGGATGCGCATGCGCAGGTTTTATGGGATGCGCATGGCTAGTCGAGCAAAAACACGTGCGAGAGGATGCATCCCGCAGGGTAGTCGAGTAAAAACACGTGCGAGAGGATGCATCCCGCAGGCTAGTCGAGTAAAAACACGTGCGAGAGGATGCATCCCGCAGGCTAGTCGAGTAAAAACACGTGCGAGGTTTTGTGGGATGCGCATAGGCATGTTTTGTGGGATGCGCATGCGCAGGTTTTTTGGGATGCGCATGGCTAGTCGAGCAAAAACACGTGCGAGAGGATGCATCCCGCAGGGTAGTCGAGTAAAAACACGTGCGAGAGGATGCATCCCGCAGGCTAGTCGCGTAAAAACACGTGCGAGAGGATGCATCCCGCAGGCTAGTCGAGCAAAAACACGTGCGAGAGGATGCATCCCGCAGGCTAGTCGAGCAAAAACACGTGCGAGAGGATGCATCCCGCAGGCTAGTCGAGTAAAAACACGTGCGAGAGGATGCATCCCGCAGGCTAGTCGAGCAAAAACACGTGCGAGAGAATGCATCCCGCAGGCTAGTCGAGCAAAAACACGTGCGAGAGGATGCATCCCGCAGGCTAGTCGAGCAAAAACACGTGCGAGAGGATGCATCCCGCAGGCTAGTCGAGTAAAAACACGTGCGAGAGGATGCATCCTGCAGGCTAGTCGAGTAAAAACACGTGCGAGAGGATGCGTCCCGCAGGCTAGTCGAGCAAAAACACGTGCGAGAGGATGCATCCCGCAGGCTAGTCGAGCAAAAACACGTGCGAGAGGATGCATCCCGCAGGCTAGTCGAGTAAAAACACGTGCGAGAGGATGCATCCTGCCGGCTAGTCGAGTAAAAACACGTGCGAGAGGATGCTTCCCGCAGGCTAGTCGGGTAAAAACACGTGCGAGGTTTTGTGGGATGCGCATACGCAGGTTTTGTGGGATGCGCATACGCAGGTTTTGTGGGATGCGCATGCGCAGGTTTTATGGGATGCGCATGGCTAGTCGAGCAAAAACGCGTGCGAGAGTATGCATCCCGCAGGGTAGTCGAGGAGAAACACGTGCGAGAGGATGCTTCCCGCAGGCTTGTCGAGTAAAAACACGTGCGAGAGGATGCATCCCGCAGGCTAGTCGAGCACAAACACGTGCGAGAGGATGCATCCCGCAGGCTAGTCGAGCAAAAACACGTGCGAGGGGATGCATCCCGCAGGCTAGTCGAGTAAAAACACGTGCGAAAGGATGCATCCCGCAGGCTAGTCGAGCACAAACACGTGCGAGGTTTTGTGGGATGCGCATGCGCAGGTTTTGTGGGATGCGCATGCGCAGATTTTTTGGGATGCGCATGCGCAGGTTTTTTGGGATGCGCATGGCTAGTCGAGCAAAAACACGTGCGAGAGGATGCATCCCGCAGGCTAGTCGAGCAAAAACACGTGCGAGAGGATGCATCCCGCAGGCGAGTCGAGTAAAAACACGTGCGAAAGGATGCATCCCGCAGGCTAGTCGGGCACAAACACGTGCGAGGTTTTGTGGGATGCGCATGCGCAGGTTTTGTGGGATGCGCATGCGCAGATTTTTTGGGATGCGCATGCGCAGGTTTTTTGGGATGCGCATGGCTAGTCGACCAAAAACACGTGCGAGAGGATGCATCCCGCAGGCTAGTCGAGTAAAAACACGTGCGAGGTTTTGTGGGATGCGCATACGCAGGTTTTGTGGGATGCGCATGCACAGGTTTTTTGGGATGCGCATGGCTAGTCGAGCAAAAACACGTGCGAGAGTATGCATCCCGCAGGGTAGTCGAGTAAAAACACGTGCGAGAGGATGCATCCCGCAGGCTAGTCGAGTAAAAACACGCGCGAGAGGATGCATCCCGCAGGCTAGTCGAGCAAAAACACGTGCGAGAGGATGCATCCCGCAGGCTAGTCGAGCAAAAACACGTGCGAGAGGATGCATCCCGCAGGCTAGTCGAGTAAAAACACGTGCGAGTGGATGCATCCCGCAGGCTAGTCGAGCAAAAACACGTGCGAGAGGATGCATCACGCAGGGTAGTCGAGTAAAAACACGTGCGAGAGGATGCATCCCGCAGGCTAGTCGAGTAAAAACACGTGCGAGAGGATGCATCCCGCAGGCTAGTCGAGTAAAAACACGTGCGAGGTATTGTGGGATGCGCATGCGCAGGTTTTGTGGGATGCGCATGCGCAGGTTTTTTGGGATGCGCATGCGCAGGTTTTTTGGGATGCGCATGGCTAGTCGAGCAAAAACACGTGCGAGAGGATGCATCCCGCAGGCTAGTCGAGCAAAAACACGTGCGAGAGGATGCATCCCGCAGGCTAGTCGAGCAAAAACACGTGCGAGAGGATGCATCCCGCAGGGTAGTCGAGTAAAAACACGTGCGAGGTTTTGTGGGATGCGCATGCGCAGGTTTTGTGGGATGCGCATGCGCAGGTTTTATGGGATGCGCATGGCTAGTCGAGCAAAACACGTGCGAGAGGATGCATCCCGCAGGGTAGTCGAGTAAAAACACGTGCGAGAGGATGCATCCCGCAGGGTAGTCGAGTAAAAACACGTGCGAGAGGATGCATCCCGCAGGCTAGTCGAGTAAAAACACGTGCGAGGTTTTGTGGGATGCGCATGCGCAGGTTTTATGGGATGCGCATGGCTAGTCGAGCAAAACACGTGCGAGAGGATGCATCCTGCAGGCTAGTCGAGTAAAAACACGTGCGAGAGGATGCATCCCGCAGGCTAGTCGAGCAAAAACACGTGCGAGAGGATGCATCCCGCAGGCTAGTCGAGCAAAAACACGTGCGAGAGGATGCATCCCGCAGGCTAGTCGAGTAAAAACACGTGCGAAAGGATGCATCCCGCAGGCTAGTCGAGCACAAACACGTGCGAGGTTTTGTGGGATGCGCATGCGCAGGTTTTGTGGGATGCGCATGCGCAGGTTTTTTGGGATGCGCATGGCTAGTCGAGCAAAAACACGTGCGAGAGGATGCATCCCGCAGGCTAGCCGAGCAAAAACACGTGCGAGAGTATGCATCCCGCAGGCTAGTCGAGTAAAAACACGTGCGAGGTTTTGTGGGATGCGCATGCGCAGGTTTTTTGGTATGCGCATGTGCAGGTTTTTTGGGATGCGCATGGCTAGTCGAGCAAAAACACGTGCGAGAGGATGCATCCCGCAGGCTAGTCGAGCAAAAACACGTGCGAGAGGATGCATCCCGCAGGCTAGTCGAGTAAAAACACGTGCGAGAGGATGCATCCCGCAGGCTAGTCGAGTAAAAACACGTGCGAGGTTTTGTGGGATGCGCATGCGCAGGTTTTGTGGGATGCGCATGCGCAGGTTTTGTGGGATGCGCATGCGCAGGTTTTATGGGATGCGCATGGCTAGTCGAGCAAAACACGTGCGAGAGGATGCATCCCGCAGGGTAGTCGAGTAAAAACACGTGCGAGAGGATGCATCCCGCAGGCTAGTCGAGTAAAAACACGTGCGAGAGGATGCATCCCGCAGGCTAGTCGAGTAAAAACACGTGCGAGGTTTTGTGGGATGCGCATGCGCAGGTTTTTTGGGATGCGCATACGCAGGTTTTTTGGGATGCGCATGGCTAGTCGAGCAAAAACACGTGCGAGAGGATACATCCCGCAGGCTAGCCGAGCAAAAACACGTGCGAGAGGATGCATCCCGCAGGCTAGTCGAGTAAAAACACGTGCGAGGTTTTGTGGGATGCGCATGCGCAGGTTTTGTGGGATGCGCATGCGCAGGTTTTTTGGGATGCGCATGGCTAGTCGAGCAAAAACACGTGCGATAGGATGCATCCCGCAGGCTAGTCGAGTAAAAACACGTGCGAGAGGATGCATCCCGCAGGCTAGTCGAGTAAAAACACGTGCGAGGTTTTGTGGGATGCGCATACGCAGGTTTTGTGGGATGCGCATGCGCAGGTTTTTTGGGATGCGCATGCGCAGGTTTTTTGGGATGCGCATGGCTAGTCGAGAAAAAACACGTGCGAGAGGATGCATCCCGCAGGGTAGTCGAGTAAAAACACGTGCGAGAGGATGCATCCCGCAGGCTAGTCGAGTAAAAACACGTGCGAGAGGTTGCATCCCGCAGGCTAGTCGAGCAAAAACACGTGCGAGAGGATGCATCCCGCAGGCTAGTCGAGCAAAAACACGTGCGAGAGGATGCATCCCGCAGGCTAGTCGAGTAAAAACACGTGCGAGAGGATGCATCCCGCAGGCTAGTCGAGCAAAAACACGTGCGAGAGGATGCATCCCGCAGGCTAGTCGAGTAAAAACACGTGCGAAAGGATGCATCCCGCAGGCTAGTCGAGCACAAACACGTGCGAGGTTTTGTGGGATGCGCATGCGCAGGTTTTTTGGGATGCGCATGGCTAGTCGAGAAAAACACGTGCGAGAGGATGCATCCCGCAGGCTAGTCGAGTAAAAACACGTGCGAGACGATGCATCCCGCAGGCTAGTCGAGTAAAAACACGTGCGAGAGGATGCATCCCGCAGGCTAGTCGAGTAAAAACACGTGCGAGAGGATGCATCCCGCAGGCTAGTCGAGCAAAAACACGTGCGAGAGGATGCATCCCGCAGGCTAGTCGAGTAAAAACACGTGCGAGAGGATGCATCCTGCAGGCTAGTCGAGTAAAAACACGTGCGAGAGGATGCATCCCGCAGGCTAGTCGAGTAAAAACACGTGCGAGAGGATGCATCCCGCAGGCTAGTCGAGTAAAAACACGTGCGAGGTATTGTGGGATGCGCATGCGCAGGTTTTGTGGGATGCGCATGCGCAGGTTTTTTGGGATGCGCATGCGCAGGTTTTTTGGGATGCGCATGGCTAGTCGTGCAAAAACACGTGCGAGAGGATGCATCCCGCAGGCTAGTCGAGCAAAAACACGTGCGAGAGGATGCATCCCGCAGGCTAGTCGAGCAAAAACACGTGCGAGAGGATGCATCCCGCAGGCTAGTCGAGTAAAAACACGTGCGAGAGGATGCATCCCGCAGGCTAGTCGAGTAAAAACACGTGCGAGGTTTTGTGGGATGCGCATGCGCAGGTTTTGTGGGATGCGCATGCGCAGGTTTTGTGGGATGCGCATGCGCAGGTTTTATGGGATGCGCATGGCTAGTCGAGCAAAACACGTGCGAGAGGATGCATCCCGCAGGGTAGTCGAGTAAAAACACGTGCGAGAGGATGCATCCCGCAGGCTAGTCGAGCAAAAACACGTGCGAGAGGATGCATCCCGCAGGCTAGTCGAGTAAAAACACGTGCGAGAGGATGCATCCTGCCGGCTAGTCGAGTAAAAACACGTGCGAGAGGATGCTTCCCGCAGGCTAGTCGGGTAAAAACACGTGCGAGGTTTTGTGGGATGCGCATACGCAGGTTTTGTGGGATGCGCATACGCAGGTTTTGTGGGATGCGCATGCGCAGGTTTTATGGGATGCGCATGGCTAGTCGAGCAAAAACGCGTGCGAGAGTATGCATCCCGCAGGGTAGTCGAGGAGAAACACGTGCGAGAGGATGCTTCCCGCAGGCTTGTCGAGTAAAAACACGTGCGAGAGGATGCATCCCGCAGGCTAGTCGAGCACAAACACGTGCGAGAGGATGCATCCCGCAGGCTAGTCGAGCAAAAACACGTGCGAGGGGATGCATCCCGCAGGCTAGTCGAGTAAAAACACGTGCGAAAGGATGCATCCCGCAGGCTAGTCGAGCACAAACACGTGCGAGGTTTTGTGGGATGCGCATGCGCAGGTTTTGTGGGATGCGCATGCGCAGATTTTTTGGGATGCGCATGCGCAGGTTTTTTGGGATGCGCATGGCTAGTCGAGCAAAAACACGTGCGAGAGGATGCATCCCGCAGGCGAGTCGAGTAAAAACACGTGCGAAAGGATGCATCCCGCAGGCTAGTCGAGCACAAACACGTGCGAGGTTTTGTGGGATGCGCATGCGCAGGTTTTGTGGGATGCGCATGCGCAGATTTTTTGGGATGCGCATGCGCAGGTTTTTTGGGATGCGCATGGCTAGTCGACCAAAAACACGTGCGAGAGGATGCATCCCGCAGGCTAGTCGAGTAAAAACACGTGCGAGGTTTTGTGGGATGCGCATACGCAGGTTTTGTGGGATGCGCATGCACAGGTTTTTTGGGATGCGCATGGCTAGTCGAGCAAAAACACGTGCGAGAGTATGCATCCCGCAGGGTAGTCGAGTAAAAACACGTGCGAGAGGATGCATCCCGCAGGCTAGTCGAGTAAAAACACGTGCGAGAGGATGCATCCCGCAGGCTAGTCGAGCAAAAACACGTGCGAGAGGATGCATCCCGCAGGCTAGTCGAGCAAAAACACGTGCGAGAGGATGCATCCCGCAGGCTAGTCGAGTAAAAACACGTGCGAGTGGATGCATCCCGCAGGCTAGTCGAGCAAAAACACGTGCGAGAGGATGCATCACGCAGGGTAGTCGAGTAAAAACACGTGCGAGAGGATGCATCCCGCAGGCTAGTCGAGTAAAAACACGTGCGAGAGGATGCATCCCGCAGGCTAGTCGAGTAAAAACACGTGCGAGGTATTGTGGGATGCGCATGCGCAGGTTTTGTGGGATGCGCATGCGCAGGTTTTTTGGGATGCGCATGCACAGGTTTTTTGGGATGCGCATGGCTAGTCGAGCAAAAACACGTGCGAGAGGATGCATCCCGCAGGCTAGTCGAGCAAAAACACGTGCGAGAGGATGCATCCCGCAGGCTAGTCGAGCAAAAACACGTGCGAGAGGATGCATCCCGCAGGGTAGTCGAGTAAAAACACGTGCGAGGTTTTGTGGGATGCGCATGCGCAGGTTTTGTGGGATGCGCATGCGCAGGTTTTATGGGATGCGCATGGCTAGTCGAGCAAAACACGTGCGAGAGGATGCATCCCGCAGGGTAGTCGAGTAAAAACACGTGCGAGAGGATGCATCCCGCAGGGTAGTCGAGTAAAAACACGTGCGAGAGGATGCATCCCGCAGGCTAGTCGAGTAAAAACACGTGCGAGGTTTTGTGGGATGCGCATGCGCAGGTTTTATGGGATGCGCATGGCTAGTCGAGCAAAACACGTGCGAGAGGATGCATCCTGCAGGCTAGTCGAGTAAAAACACGTGCGAGAGGATGCATCCCGCAGGCTAGTCGAGCAAAAACACGTGCGAGAGGATGCATCCCGCAGGCTAGTCGAGCAAAAACACGTGCGAGAGGATGCATCCCGCAGGCTAGTCGAGTAAAAACACGTGCGAAAGGATGCATCCCGCAGGCTAGTCGAGCACAAACACGTGCGAGGTTTTGTGGGATGCGCATGCGCAGGTTTTGTGGGATGCGCATGCGCAGGTTTTTTGGGATGCGCATGGCTAGTCGAGCAAAAACACGTGCGAGAGGATGCATCCCGCAGGCTAGCCGAGCAAAAACACGTGCGAGAGTATGCATCCCGCAGGCTAGTCGAGTAAAAACACGTGCGAGGTTTTGTGGGATGCGCATGCGCAGGTTTTTTGGTATGCGCATGTGCAGGTTTTTTGGGATGCGCATGGCTAGTCGAGCAAAAACACGTGCGAGAGGATGCATCCCGCAGGCTAGTCGAGCAAAAACACGTGCGAGAGGATGCATCCCGCAGGCTAGTCGAGTAAAAACACGTGCGAGAGGATGCATCCCGCAGGCTAGTCGAGTAAAAACACGTGCGAGGTTTTGTGGGATGCGCATGCGCAGGTTTTGTGGGATGCGCATGCGCAGGTTTTGTGGGATGCGCATGCGCAGGTTTTGTGGGATGCGCATGCGCAGGTTTTATGGGATGCGCATGGCTAGTCGAGCAAAACACGTGCGAGAGGATGCATCCCGCAGGGTAGTCGAGTAAAAACACGTGCGAGAGGATGCATCCCGCAGGCTAGTCGAGTAAAAACACGTGCGAGAGGATGCATCCCGCAGGCTAGTCGAGTAAAAACACGTGCGAGGTTTTGTGGGATGCGCATGCGCAGGTTTTTTGGGATGCGCATACGCAGGTTTTTTGGGATGCGCATGGCTAGTCGAGCAAAAACACGTGCGAGAGGATACATCCCGCAGGCTAGCCGAGCAAAAACACGTGCGAGAGGATGCATCCCGCAGGCTAGTCGAGTAAAAACACGTGCGAGGTTTTGTGGGATGCGCATGCGCAGGTTTTGTGGGATGCGCATGCGCAGGTTTTTTGGGATGCGCATGTGCAGGTTTTTTGGGATGCGCATGGCTAGTCGAGCAAAAACACGTGCGATAGGATGCATCCCGCAGGCTAGTCGAGTAAAAACACGTGCGAGAGGATGCATCCCGCAGGCTAGTCGAGTAAAAACACGTGCGAGGTTTTGTGGGATGCGCATACGCAGGTTTTGTGGGATGCGCATGCGCAGGTTTTTTGGGATGCGCATGCGCAGGTTTTTTGGGATGCGCATGGCTAGTCGAGAAAAAACACGTGCGAGAGGATGCATCCCGCAGGGTAGTCGAGTAAAAACACGTGCGAGAGGATGCATCCCGCAGGCTAGTCGAGTAAAAACACGTGCGAGAGGTTGCATCCCGCAGGCTAGTCGAGCAAAAACACGTGCGAGAGGATGCATCCCGCAGGCTAGTCGAGCAAAAACACGTGCGAGAGGATGCATCCCGCAGGCTAGTCGAGTAAAAACACGTGCGAGAGGATGCATCCCGCAGGCTAGTCGAGCAAAAACACGTGCGAGAGGATGCATCCCGCAGGCTAGTCGAGTAAAAACACGTGCGAAAGGATGCATCCCGCAGGCTAGTCGAGCACAAACACGTGCGAGGTTTTGTGGGATGCGCATGCGCAGGTTTTTTGGGATGCGCATACGCAGGTTTTTTGGGATGCGCATGGCTAGTCGAGCAAAAACACGTGCGAGAGGATACATCCCGCAGGCTAGCCGAGCAAAAACACGTGCGAGAGGATGCATCCCGCAGGCTAGTCGAGTAAAAACACGTGCGAGGTTTTGTGGGATGCGCATGCGCA
The DNA here is from genome assembly GCF_051020765.1 of Lasioglossum baleicum. NCBI lineage: Eukaryota > Metazoa > Arthropoda > Insecta > Hymenoptera > Halictidae > Lasioglossum > Lasioglossum baleicum. The sequence goes on along the minus strand of NW_027469110.1, from coordinate 944,027 downwards.
GGTTTTTTGGGATGCGCATGCGCAGGTTTTTTGGGATGCGCATGGCTAGTCGAGCAAAAACACGTGCGAGAGGATGCATCCCGCAGGCTAGTCGAGCAAAAACACGTGCGAGAGGATGCATCCCGCAGGCTAGTCGAGCAAAAACACGTCCGAGAGGATGCATCCCGCAGGGTAGTCGAGTAAAAACACGTGCGAGGTTTTGTGGGATGCGCATGCGCAGGTTTTGTGGGATGCGCATGCGCAGGTTTTATGGGATGCGCATGGCTAGTCGAGCAAAACACGTGCGAGAGGATGCATCCCGCAGGCTAGTCGAGTAAAAACACGTGCGAGAGGATGCATCCCGCAGGCTAGTCGAGCAAAAACACGTGCGAGAGGATGCATCCCGCAGGCTAGTCGAGCAAAAACACGTGCGAGAGGATGCATCCCGCAGGCTAGTCGAGTAAAAACACGTGCGAAAGGATGCATCCCGCAGGCTAGTCGAGCACAAACACGTGCGAGGTTTTGTGGGATGCGCATGCGCAGGTTTTGTGGGATGCGCATGCGCAGGTTTTTTGGGATGCGCATGGCTAGTCGAGCAAAAACACGTGCGAGAGGATGCATCCCGCAGGCTAGCCGAGCAAAAACACGTGCGAGAGTATGCATCCCGCAGGCTAGTCGAGTAAAAACACGTGCGAGGTTTTGTGGGATGCGCATGCGCAGGTTTTTTGGTATGCGCATGTGCAGGTTTTTTGGGATGCGCATGGCTAGTCGAGCAAAAACACGTGCGAGAGGATGCATCCCGCAGGCTAGTCGAGTAAAAACACGTGCGAGAGGATGCATCCCGCAGGCTAGTCGAGTAAAAACACGTGCGAGGTTTTGTGAGATGCGCATGCGCAGGTTTTGTGGGATGCGCATGCGCAGGTTTTTTGGGATGCGCATGGCTAGTCGAGCAAAAACACGTGCGAGAGGATGCATCCCGCAGGGTAGTCGAGTAAAAACACGTGCGAGAGGATGCATCCCGCAGGCTAGTCGAGTAAAAACACGTGCGAGAGGATGCATCCCGCAGGCTAGTCGAGCAAAAACACGTGCGAGAGGATGCATCCCGCAGGCTAGTCGAGCAAAAACACGTGCGAGAGGATGCATCCCGCAGGCTAGTCGAGTAAAAACACGTGCGAGAGGATGCATCCCGCAGGCTAGTCGAGTAAAAACACGTGCGAGACGATGCATCCCGCAGGCTAGTCGAGTAAAAACACGTGCGAGAGGATGCATCCCGCAGGCTAGTCGAGTAAAAACACGTGCGAGAGGATGAATCCCGCAGGCTAGTCGAGAAAAACACGTGCGAGGTTTTGTGGGATGCGCATGCGCAGGTTTTGTGGGATGCGCATGCGCAGGTTTTTTGGGATGCGCATGCGCAGGTTTTTTGGGATGCGCATGGCTAGTCGAGCAAAAACACGTGCGAGAGGATGCATCCCGCAGGCTAGTCGAGTAAAAACACGTGCGAGAGGATGCATCCTGCAGGCTAGTCGAGTAAAAACACGTGCGAGAGGATGCATCCCGCAGGCTAGTCGAGTAAAAACACGTGCGAGAGGATGCATCCCGCAGGCCAGTCGAGTAAAAACACGTGCGAGGTTTTGTGGGATGAGCATGCGCAGGTTTTTGTGGGATGCGCATGCGCAGGTTTTTTGGGATGCGCATGCCTAGTCGAGCAAAAACACGTGCGAGAGGATGCATCCCGCAGGCTAGTCGAGCAAAAACACGTGCGAGAGGATGCATCCCGCAGGCTAGTCGAGTAAAAACACGTGCGAGAGGATGCATCCCGCAGGCTAGTCGAGTAAAAACACGTGCGAGGTTTTGTGGGATGCATATGCGCAGGTTTTGTGGGATGCGCATGCGCAGGTTTTTTGGGATGCGCATGCGCAGGTTTTTTGGGATGCGCATGCCTAGTCGAGCAAAAACACGTGCGAGAGGATGCATCCCGCAGGCTAGTCGAGCAAAAACACGTGCGAGAGGATGCATCCCGCAGGCTAGTCGAGTAAAAACACGTGCGAGAGGATGCATCCTGCAGGCTAGTCGAGTAAAAACACGTGCGAGAGGATGCATCCCGCAGGCTAGTCGAGTAAAAACACGTGCGAGAGGATGCATCCCGCAGGCTAGTCGAGTAAAAACACGTGCGAGGTTTTGTGGGATGCGCATGCGCAGCTTTTGTGGGATGCGCATGCGCAGGTTTTATGGGATGCGCATGGCTAGTCGAGCAAAACACGTGCGAGAGGATGCATCACGCAGGGTAGTCGAGTAAAAACACGTGCGAGAGGATGCATCCCGCAGGCTAGTCGAGTAAAAACACGTGCGAGAGGATGCATCCCGCAGGCTAGTCGAGTAAAAACACGTGCGAGGTATTGTGGGATGCGCATGCGCAGGTTTTGTGGGATGCGCATGCGCAGGTTTTGTGGGATGCGCATGCGCAGGTTTTTTGGGATGCGCATGCGCAGGTTTTTTGGGATACGCATGGCTAGTCGTGCAAAAACACGTGCGAGAGGATGCATCCCGCAGGCTAGTCGAGCAAAAACACGTGCGAGAGGATGCATCCCGCAGGCTAGTCGAGCAAAAACACGTGCGAGAGGATGCATCCCGCAGGCTAGTCGAGTAAAAACACGTGCGAGAGGATGCATCCCGCAGGCTAGTCGAGTAAAAACACGTGCGAGGTTTTGTGGGATGCGCATGCGCAGGTTTTGTGGGATGCGCATGCGCAGGTTTTGTGGGATGCGCATGCGCAGGTTTTGTGGGATGCGCATGCGCAGGTTTTATGGGATGCGCATGGCTAGTCGAGCAAAACACGTGCGAGAGGATGCATCCCGCAGGGTAGTCGAGTAAAAACACGTGCGAGAGGATGCATCCCGCAGGCTAGTCGAGTAAAAACACGTGCGAGAGGATGCATCCCGCAGGGTAGTCGAGTAAAAACACGTGCGAGGTTTTGTGGGATGCGCATGCGCAGGTTTTTTGGGATGCGCATACGCAGGTTTTTTGGGATGCGCATGGCTAGTCGAGCAAAAACACGTGCGAGAGGATACATCCCGCAGGCTAGCCGAGCAAAAACACGTGCGAGAGGATGCATCCCGCAGGCTAGTCGAGTAAAAACACGTGCGAGGTTTTGTGGGATGCGCATGCGCAGGTTTTGTGGGATGCGCATGCGCAGGTTTTTTGGGATGCGCATGTGCAGGTTTTTTGGGATGCGCATGGCTAGTCGAGCAAAAACACGTGCGAGAGGATGCATCCCGCAGGCTAGTCGAGTAAAAACACGTGCGAGAGGATGCATCCCGCAGGCTAGTCGAGTAAAAACACGTGCGAGGTTTTGTGGGATGCGCATGCGCAGGTTTTTTGGGATGCGCATGGCTAGTCGAGAAAAAACACGTGCGAGAGGATGCATCCCGCAGGGTAGTCGAGTAAAAACACGTGCGAGAGGATGCATCCCGCAGGCTAGTCGAGCAAAAACACGTGCGAGAGGATGCATCCCGCAGGCTAGTCGAGCAAAAACACGTGCGAGAGGATGCATCCCGCAGGCTAGTCGAGTAAAAACACGTGCGAGAGGATGCATCCCGCAGGCTGGTCGAGCACAAACACGTGCGAGAGGATGCACCCCGCAGGCAAGTCTAGCAAAAACACGTGCGAGAGGATGCATCCCGCAGGCTAGTCGAGCAAAAACAAGTGCGAGAGGATGCATCCCGCAGGCTAGTCGAGTAAAAACACGTGCGAGAGGTTGCATCCCGCAGGCTAGTCGAGCAAAAACACGTGCGAGAGGATGCATCCCGCAGGCTAGTCGAGCAAAAACACGTGCGAGAGGATGCATCCCGCAGGCTAGTCGAGTAAAAACACGTGCGAGAGGATGCATCCCGCAGGCTAGTCGAGCAAAAACACGTGCGAGAGGATGCATCCCGCAGGCTAGTCGAGTAAAAACACGTGCGAAAGGATGCATCCCGCAGGCTAGTCGAGCACAAACACGTGCGAGGTTTTGTGGGATGCGCATGCGCAGGTTTTTTGGGATGCGCATGGCTAGTCGAGCAAAAACACGTGCGAGAGGATGCATCCCGCAGGCTAGTCGAGTAAAAACACGTGCGAGACGATGCATCCCGCAGGCTAGTCGAGTAAAAACACGTGCGAGAGGATGCATCCCGCAGGCTAGTCGAGTAAAAACACGTGCGAGAGGATGCATCCCGCAGGCTAGTCGAGCAAAAACACGTGCGAGAGGATGCATCCCGCAGGCTAGTCGAGTAAAAACACGTGCGAGAGGATGCATCCTGCAGGCTAGTCGAGTAAAAACACGTGCGAGAGGATGCATCCCGCAGGCTAGTCGAGCAAAAACACGTGCGAGAGGATGCATCCCGCAGGCTAGTCGAGCAAAAACACGTGCGAGAGGATGCATCCCGCAGGCTAGTCGAGTAAAAACACGTGCGAGAGGATGCATCCCGCAGGCTGGTCGAGCACAAACACGTGCGAGAGGATGCACCCCGCAGGCAAGTCTAGCAAAAACACGTGCGAGAGGATGCATCCCGCAGGCTAGTCGAGCAAAAACACGTGCGAGAGGATGCATCCCGCAGGCTAGTCGAGCAAAAACACGTGCGAGAGGATGCATCCCGCAGGCTAGTCGAGTAAAAACACGTGCGAGAGGATGCATCCCGCAGGCTGGTCGAGCACAAACACGTGCGAGAGGATGCACCCCGCAGGCAAGTCTAGCAAAAACACGTGCGAGAGGATGCATCCCGCAGGCTAGTCGAGCAAAAACAAGTGCGAGAGGATGCATCCCGCAGGCTAGTCGAGTAAAAACACGTGCGAGAGGTTGCATCCCGCAGGCTAGTCGAGCAAAAACACGTGCGAGAGGATGCATCCCGCAGGCTAGTCGAGCAAAAACACGTGCGAGAGGATGCATCCCGCAGGCTAGTCGAGTAAAAACACGTGCGAGAGGATGCATCCCGCAGGCTAGTCGAGCAAAAACACGTGCGAGAGGATGCATCCCGCAGGCTAGTCGAGTAAAAACACGTGCGAAAGGATGCATCCCGCAGGCTAGTCGAGCACAAACACGTGCGAGGTTTTGTGGGATGCGCATGCGCAGGTTTTTTGGGATGCGCATGGCTAGTCGAGCAAAAACACGTGCGAGAGGATGCATCCCGCAGGCTAGTCGAGTAAAAACACGTGCGAGACGATGCATCCCGCAGGCTAGTCGAGTAAAAACACGTGCGAGAGGATGCATCCCGCAGGCTAGTCGAGTAAAAACACGTGCGAGAGGATGCATCCCGCAGGCTAGTCGAGCAAAAACACGTGCGAGAGGATGCATCCTGCAGGCTAGTCGAGTAAAAACACGTGCGAGAGGATGCATCCTGCAGGCTAGTCGAGTAAAAACACGTGCGAGAGGATGCATCCCGCAGGCTAGTCGAGTAAAAACACGTGCGAGAGGATGCATCCCGCAGGCTAGTCGAGTAAAAACACGTGCGAGGTATTGTGGGATGCGCATGCGCAGGTTTTGTGGGATGCGCATGCGCAGGTTTTGTGGGATGCGCATGCGCAGGTTTTTTGGGATGCGCATGCGCAGGTTTTTTGGGATGCGCATGGCTAGTCGTGCAAAAACACGTGCGAGAGGATGCATCCCGCAGGCTAGTCGAGCAAAAACACGTGCGAGAGGATGCATCCCGCAGGCTAGTCGAGCAAAAACACGTGCGAGAGGATGCATCCCGCAGGCTAGTCGAGTAAAAACACGTGCGAGAGGATGCATCCCGCAGGCTAGTCGAGTAAAAACACGTGCGAGGTTTTGTGGGATGCGCATGCGCAGGTTTTGTGGGATGCGCATGCGCAGGTTTTGTGGGATGCGCATGCGCAGGTTTTGTGGGATGCGCATGCGCAGGTTTTATGGGATGCGCATGGCTAGTCGAGCAAAACACGTGCGAGAGGATGCATCCCGCAGGGTAGTCGAGTAAAAACACGTGCGAGAGGATGCATCCCGCAGGCTAGTCGAGTAAAAACACGTGCGAGAGGATGCATCCCGCAGGCTAGTCGAGTAAAAACACGTGCGAGGTTTTGTGGGATGCGCATGCGCAGGTTTTTTGGGATGCGCATACGCAGGTTTTTGGGATGCGCATGGCTAGTCGAGCAAAAACACGTGCGAGAGGATACATCCCGCAGGCTAGCCGAGCAAAAACACGTGCGAGAGGATGCATCCCGCAGGCTAGTCGAGTAAAAACACGTGCGAGGTTTTGTGGGATGCGCATGCGCAGGTTTTGTGGGATGCGCATGCGCAGGTTTTTTGGGATGCGCATGTGCAGGTTTTTTGGGATGCGCATGGCTAGTCGAGCAAAAACACGTGCGAGAGGATGCATCCCGCAGGCTAGTCGAGTAAAAACACGTGCGAGAGGATGCATCCCGCAGGCTAGTCGAGTAAAAACACGTGCGAGGTTTTGTGGGATGCGCATACGCAGGTTTTGTGGGATGCGCATGCGCAGGTTTTTTGGGATGCGCATGCGCAGGTTTTTTGGGATGCGCATGGCTAGTCGAGAAAAAACACGTGCGAGAGGATGCATCCCGCAGGGTAGTCGAGTAAAAACACGTGCGAGAGGATGCATCCCGCAGGCTAGTCGAGCAAAAACACGTGCGAGAGGATGCATCCCGCAGGCTAGTCGAGCAAAAACACGTGCGAGAGGATGCATCCCGCAGGCTAGTCGAGTAAAAACACGTGCGAGAGGATGCATCCCGCAGGCTGGTCGAGCACAAACACGTGCGAGAGGATGCACCCCGCAGGCAAGTCTAGCAAAAACACGTGCGAGAGGATGCATCCCGCAGGCTAGTCGAGCAAAAACAAGTGCGAGAGGATGCATCCCGCAGGCTAGTCGAGTAAAAACACGTGCGAGAGGTTGCATCCCGCAGGCTAGTCGAGCAAAAACACGTGCGAGAGGATGCATCCCGCAGGCTAGTCGAGCAAAAACACGTGCGAGAGGATGCATCCCGCCGGCTAGTCGAGTAAAAACACGTGCGAGAGGATGCATCCCGCAGGCTAGTCGAGCAAAATCACGTGCGAGAGGATGCATCCCGCAGGCTAGTCGAGTAAAAACACGTGCGAAAGGATGCATCCCGCAGGCTAGTCGAGCACAAACACGTGCGAGGTTTTGTGGGATGCGCATGCGCAGGTTTTTTGGGATGCGCATGGCTAGTCGAGCAAAAACACGTGCGAGAGGATGCATCCCGCAGGCTAGTCGAGTAAAAACACGTGCGAGACGATGCATCCCGCAGGCTAGTCGAGTAAAAACACGTGCGAGAGGATGCATCCCGCAGGCTAGTCGAGTAAAAACACGTGCGAGGTTTTGTGGGATGCGCATGCGCAGGTTTTGTGGGATGCGCATGCGCAGGTTTTTTGGGATGCGCATGCGCAGGTTTTTTGGGATGCGCATGCCTAGTCGAGCAAAAACACGTGCGAGAGGATGCATCCCGCAGGCTAGTCGAGTAAAAACACGTGCGAGAGGATGCATCCTGCAGGCTAGTCGAGTAAAAACACGTGCGAGAGGATGCATCCCGCACGCTAGTCGAGTAAAAACACGTGCGAGGTTTTGTGGGATGCGCATGCGCAGGTTTTGTGGGATGCGCATGCGCAGGTTTTATGGGATGCGCATGGCTAGTCGAGCAAAACACGTGCGAGAGGATGCATCCCGCAGGCTAGTCGAGTAAAAACACGTGCGAGAGGATGCATCCCGCAGGCTAGTCGAGCAAAAACACGTGCGAGAGGATGCATCCCGCAGGCTAGTCGAGTAAAAACACGTGCGAGAGGATGCATCCCGCAGGCTAGTCGAGCACAAACACGTGCGAGAGGATGCATCCCGCAGGCTAGTCGAGCAAAAACACGTGCGAGAGGATGCATCCCGCAGGCTAGTCGAGTAAAAACACGTGCGAAAGGATGCATCCCGCAGGCTAGTCGAGCACAAACACGTGCGAGGTTTTGTGGGATGCGCATGCGCAGGTTTTTTGGGATGCGCATGGCTAGTCGAGCAAAAACACGTGCGAGAGGATGCATCCCGCAGGCTAGTCGAGTAAAAACACGTGCGAGACGATGCATCCCGCAGGCTAGTCGAGTAAAAACACGTGCGAGAGGATGCATCCCGCAGGCTAGTCGAGTAAAAACACGTGCGAGGTTTTGTGGGATGCGCATGCGCAGGTTTTGTGGGATGCGCATGCGCAGGTTTTTTGGGATGCGCATGCGCAGGTTTTTTGGGATGCGCATGCCTAGTCGAGCAAAAACACGTGCGAGAGGATGCATCCCGCAGGCTAGTCGAGTAAAAACACGTGCGAGAGGATGCATCCTGCAGGCTAGTCGAGTAAAAACACGTGCGAGAGGATGCATCCCGCAGGCTAGTCGAGTAAAAACACGTGCGAGGTTTTGTGGGATGCGCATGCGCAGGTTTTGTGGGATGCGCATGCGCAGGTTTTATGGGATGCGCATGGCTAGTCGAGCAAAACACGTGCGAGAGGATGCATCCCGCAGGCTAGTCGAGTAAAAACACGTGCGAGAGGATGCATCCCGCATGCTAGTCGAGCAAAAACACGTGCGAGAGGATGCATCCCGCAGGCTAGTCGAGTAAAAACACGTGCGAGAGGATGCATCCCGCAGGCTAGTCGAGCACAAACACGTGCGAGAGGATGCATCCCGCAGGCTAGTCGAGCAAAAACACGTGCGAGAGGATGCATCCCGCAGGCTAGTCGAGTAAAAACACGTGCGAAAGGATGCATCCCGCAGGCTAGTCGAGCACAAACACGTGCGAGGTTTTGTGGGATGCGCATGCGCAGGTTTTGTGGGATGCGCATGCGCAGGTTTTTTGGGATGCGCATGGCTAGTCGAGCAAAAACACGTGCGAGAGGATGCATCCCGCTGGCTAGCCGAGCAAAAACACGTGCGAGAGGATGCATCCCGCAGGCTAGTCGAGTAAAAACACGTGCGAGAGGATGCATCCCGCAGGCTAGTCGAGTAAAAACACGTGCGAGGTTTTGTGGGATGCGCATGCGCAGGTTTTGTGGGATGCGCATGCGCAGGTTTTTTGGGATGCGCATGCGCAGGTTTTTTGGGATGCGCATGCCTAGTCGAGCAAAAACACGTGCGAGAGGATGCATCCCGCAGGCTAGTCGAGCAAAAACACGTGCGAGAGGAAGCATCCCGCAGGCTAGTCGAGTAAAAACACGTGCGAGAGGATGCATCCTGCAGGCTAGTCGAGTAAAAACACGTGCGAGAGGATGCATCCCGCAGGCTAGTCGAGTAAAAACACGTGCGAGGTTTTGTGGGATGCGCATGCGCAGGTTTTGTGGGATGCGCATGCGCAGGTTTTATGGGATGCGCATGGCTAGTCGAGCAAAACACGTGCGAGAGGATGCATCCCGCAGGCTAGTCGAGTAAAAACACGTGCGAGAGGATGCATCCCGCAGGCTAGTCGAGTAAAAACACGTGCGAAAGGATGCATCCCGCAGGCTAGTCGAGCACAAACACGTGCGAGGTTTTGTGGGATGCGCATGCGCAGGTTTTGTGGGATGCGCATGCGCAGGTTTTTTGGGATGCGCATGGCTAGTCGAGCAAAAACTCGTGCGAGAGGATGCATCCCGCTGGCTAGCCGAGCAAAAACACGTGCGAGAGGATGCATCCCGCAGGCTAGTCGAGTAAAAACACGTGCGAGAGGATGCATCCCGCAGGCTAGTCGAGTAAAAACACGTGCGAGAGGATGCATCCCGCAGGCTAGTCGAGTAAAAACACGTGCGAGGTTTTGTGGGATGCGCATGCGCAGGTTTTGTGGGATGCGCATGCGCAGGTTTTATGGGATGCGCATGGCTAGTCGAGCAAAAACACGTGCGAGAGGATGCATCCCGCAGGGTAGTCGAGTAAAAACACGTGCGAGAGGATGCATCCCGCAGGCTAGTCGAGTAAAAATACGTGCGAGAGGATGCATCCCGTAGGCTAGTCGAGTAAAAACACGTGCGAGGTTATGTGGGATGCGCATAGGCATGTTTTGTGGGATGGGCATGCGCAGGTTTTTTGGGATGCGCATGGCTAGTCGAGCAAAAACACGTGCGAGAGGATGCATCCCGCAGGGTAGTCGAGTAAAAACACGTGTGAGAGGATGCATCCCGCAGGCTAGTCGCGTAAAAACACGTGCGAGAGGATGCATCCCGCAGGCTAGTCGAGCAAAAACACGTGCTAGAGGATGCATCCCGCAGGCTAGTCGAGCAAAAACACGTGCGAGAGGATGCATTCCGCAGGCTAGTCGAGTAAAAACACGTGCGAGAGGATGCATCCCGCAGGCTAGTCGAGCAAAAACACGTGCGAGAGGATGCATCCCGCAGGCTAGTCGAGTAAAAACACGTGCGAGAGGATGCATCCCGCAGGCTAGTCGAGCACAAACACGTGCGAGAGGATGCATCCCGCAGGCTAGTCGAGTAAAAACACGTGCGAGAGGATGCATCCCGCAGGCTAGTCGAGAAAAAACACGTGCGAGAGGATGCTTCCCGCAGGCCAGTCGAGTAAAAACACGTGCGAGGTTTTGTGGGATGCGCATGCGCAGGTTTTGTGGGATGCGCATGCGCAGGTTTTATGGGATGCGCATGGCTAGTCGAGCAAAAACACGTGCGAGAGGATGCATCCCGCAGGGTAGTCGAGTAAAAACACGTGCGAGAGGATGCATCCCGCAGGGTAGTCGAGTAAAAACACGTGCGAGAGGATGCATCCCGCAGGCTAGTCGAGCAAAAACACGTGCGAGAGAATGCATCCCGCAGGCTAGTCGAGCAAAAACACGTGCGAGAGTATGCATCCCGCAGGCTAGTCGAGTAAAAACACGTGCGAGAGGATGCATCCCGCAGGCTAGTCGAGTAAAAACACGTGCGAGAGGATGCATCCTGCAGGCTAGTCGAGTAAAAACACGTGCGAGAGGATGCGTCCCGCAGGCTAGTCGAGCAAAAACACGTGCGAGAGGATGCATCCCGCAGGCTAGTCGAGTAAAAACACGTGCGAGAGGATGCTTCCCGCAGGCTAGTCGAGTAAAAACGCGTGCGAGAGGATGCATCCCGCAGGCTAGTCGAGTAAAAACACGTGCGAGGTTTTGTGGGATGCGCATACGCAGGTTTTGTGGGATGCGCATACGCAGGTTTTGTGGGATGCGCATGCGCAGGTTTTATGGGATGCGCATGGCTAGTCGAGCAAAAACACGTGCGAGAGTATGCATCCCGCAGGGTAGTCGAGTAAAAACACGTGCGAGAGGATGCTTCCCGCAGGCTTGTCGAGTAAAAACACGTGCGAGAGGATGCATCCCGCAGGCTAGTCGAGCACAAACACGTGCGAGAGGATGCATCCCGCAGGCTAGTCGAGCAAAAACACGTGCGAGAGGATGCATCCCGCAGGCTAGTCGAGTAAAAACACGTGCGAAAGGATGCATCCCGCAGGCTAGTCGAGCACAAACACGTGCGAGGTTTTGTGGGATGCGCATGCGCAGGTTTTGTGGGATGCGCATGCGCAGATTTTTTGGGATGCGCATGCGCAGGTTTTTTGGGATGCGCATGGCTAGTCGAGCAAAAACACGTGCGAGAGGATCCATCCCGCAGGCTAGTCGAGCAAAAACACGTGCGAGAGGATGCATCCCGCAGGCGAGTCGAGTAAAAACACGTGCGAAAGGATGCATCCCGCAGGCTAGTCGAGCACAAACACGTGCGAGGTTTTGTGGGATGCGCATGCGCAGGTTTTGTGGGATGCGCATGCGCAGATTTTTTGGGATGCGCATGCGCAGGTTTTTTGGGATGCGCATGGCTAGTCGAGCAAAAACACGTGCGAGAGGATGCATCCCGCAGGCTAGTCGAGCAAAAACACGTGCGAGAGGATGCATCCCGCAGGCTAGTCGAGCAAAAACACGTGCGAGAGGATGCATCCCGCAGGCTAGTCGAGTAAAAACACGTGCGAGAGGATGCATCCTGCAGGCTAGTCGTGTAAAAACACGTGCGAGAGGATGCATCCCGCAGGCTAGTCGAGTAAAAACACGTGCGAGGTTTTGTGGGATGCGCATGCGCAGGTTTTGTGGGATGCGCATGCGCAGGTTTTATGGGATGCGCATGGCTAGTCGAGCAAAACACGTGCGAGAGGATGCATCCCGCAGGGTAGTCGAGTAAAAACACGTGCGAGAGGATGCATCCCGCAGGCTAGTCGAGTAAAAACACGTGCGAGAGGATGCATCCCGCAGGCTAGTCGAGTAAAAACACGTGCGAGAGGATGCATCCCGCAGGCTAGTCGAGTAAAAACACGTGCGAGGCTTTGTGGGATGCGCATGCGCAGGTTTTTTGGGATGCGCATACGCAGGTTTTTTGGGATGCGCATGGCTAGTCGAGCAAAAACACGTGCGAGAGGATGCATCCCGCAGGCTAGCCGAGCAAAAACACGTGCGAGAGGATGCATCCCGCAGGCTAGTCGAGTAAAAACACGTGCGAGGTTTTGTGGGATGCGCATGCGCAGGTTTTGTGGGATGCGCATGCGCAGGTTTTTTGGGATGCGCATGTGCAGGTTTTTTGGGATGCGCATGGCTAGTCGAGCAAAAACACGTGCGAGAGGATGCATCCCGCAGGCTAGTCGAGTAAAAACACGTGCGAGAGGATGCATCCCGCAGGCTAGTCGAGTAAAAACACGTGCGAGAGGATGCATCCCGCAGGCTAGTCGAGTAAAAACACGTGCGAGGTTTTGTGGGATGCGCATGCGCAGGTTTTTTGGGATGCGCATACGCAGGTTTTTTGGGATGCGCATGCCTAGTCGAGCAAAAACACGTGCGAGAGGATGCATCCCGCAGGCTAGCCGAGCAAAAACACGTGCGAGAGGATGCATCCCGCAGGCTAGTCGAGTAAAAACACGTGCGAGGTTTTGTGGGATGCGCATGCGCAGGTTTTGTGGGATGCGCATGCGCAGGTTTTTTGGGATGCGCATGTGCAGGTTTTTTGGGATGCGCATGGCTAGTCGAGCAAAAACACGTGCGAGAGGATGCATCCCGCAGGCTAGTCGAGTAAAAACACGTGCGAGAGGATGCATCCCGCAGGCTAGTCGAGTAAAAACACGTGCGAGGTTTTGTGGGATGCGCATACGCAGGTTTTGTGGGATGCGCATGCGCAGGTTTTTTGGGATGCGCATGCGCAGGTTTTTTGGGATGCGCATGCGCAGGTTTTTTGGGATGCGCATGGCTAGTCGAGCAAAAACACGTGCGAGAGGATGCATCCCGCAGGGTAGTCGAGTAAAAACACGTGCGAGAGGATGCATCCCGCAGGCTAGTCGAGTAAAAACACGTGCGAGAGGATGCATCCCGCAGGCTAGTCGAGCAAAAACACGTGCGAGAGGATGCATCCCGCAGGCTAGTCGAGCAAAAACACGTGCGAGAGGATGCATCCCGCAGGCTAGTCGAGTAAAAACACGTGCGAGAGGATGCATCCCGCAGGCTGGTCGAGCACAAACACGTGCGAGAGGATGCATCCCGCAGGCAAGTCGAGCAAAAACACGTGCGAGAGGATGCATCCCGCAGGCTAGTCGAGCAAAAACAAGTGCGAGAGGATGCATCCCGCAGGCTAGTCGAGTAAAAACACGTGCGAGAGGATGCATCCCGCAGGCTAGTCGAGCAAAAACACGTGCGAGAGGATGCATCCCGCAGGCTAGTCGAGCAAAAACACGTGCGAGAGGATGCATCCCGCAGGCTAGTCGAGTAAAAACACGTGCGAGAGGATGCATCCCGCAGGCTAGTCGAGTAAAAACACGTGCGAGAGGATGCATCCCGCAGGCTAGTCGAGCAAAAACACGTGCGAGAGGATGCATCCCGCAGGCTAGTCGAGCAAAAACACGTGCGAGAGGATGCATCCCGCAGGCTAGTCGAGCAAAAACACGTGCGAGAGGATGCATCCCGCAGGCAAGTCGAGCAAAAACACGTGCGAGAGGATGCATCCCGCAGGCTAGTCGAGCAAAAACAAGTGCGAGAGGATGCATCCCGCAGGCTGGTCGAGTAAAAACACGTGCGAGAGGATGCATCCCGCAGGCTAGTCGAGCAAAAACACGTGCGAGAGAATGCATCCCGCAGGCTAGTCGAGCAAAAACACGTGCGAGAGTATGCATCCCGCAGGCTAGTCGAGCAAAAACACGTGCGAGAGGATGCATCCCGCAGGCTAGTCGAGTAAAAACACGTGCGAGAGGATGCATCCTGCAGGCTAGTCGAGTAAAAACACGTGCGAGAGGATGCGTCCCGCAGGCTAGTCGAGCAAAAACACGTGCGAGAGGATGCATCCCGCAGGCTAGTCGAGTAAAAACACGTGCGAGTGGATGCTTCCCGCAGGCTAGTCGAGTAAAAACACGTGCGAGAGGATGCATCCCGCAGGCTAGTCGAGTAAAAACACGTGCGAGGTTTTGTGGGATGCGCATACGCAGGTTTTGTGGGATGCGCATACGCAGGTTTTGTGGGATGCGCATGCGCAGGTTTTATGGGATGCGCATGGCTAGTCGAGCAAAAACACGTGCGAGAGTATGCATCCCGCAGGGTAGTCGAGTAAAAACACGTGCGAGAGGATGCTTCCCGCAGGCTTGTCGAGTAAAAACACGTGCGATAGGATGCATCCCGCAGGCTAGTCGAGCACAAACACGTGCGAGAGGATGCATCCCGCAGGCTAGTCGAGCAAAAACACGTGCGAGAGGATGCATCCCGCAGGCTAGTCGAGTAAAAACACGTGCGAAAGGATGCATCCCGCAGGCTAGTCGAGCACAAACACGTGCGAGGTTTTGTGGGATGCGCATGCGCAGGTTTTGTGGGATGCGCATGCGCAGATTTTTTGGGATGCGCATGCGCAGGTTTTTTGGGATGCGCATGGCTAGTCGAGCAAAAACACGTGCGAGAGGATCCATCCCGCAGGCTAGTCGAGCAAAAACACGTGCGAGAGGATGCATCCCGCAGGCGAGTCGAGTAAAAACACGTGCGAAAGGATGCATCCCGCAGGCTAGTCGAGCACAAACACGTGCGAGGTTTTGTGGGATGCGCATGCGCAGGTTTTGTGGGATGCGCATGGCTAGTCGAGCAAAAACACGTGCGAGAGGATGCATCCCGCAGGCTAGTCGAGCAAAAACACGTGCGAGAGGATGCATCCCGCAGGCTAGTCGAGCAAAAACACGTGCGAGAGGATGCATCCCGCAGGCTAGTCGAGTAAAGACACGTGCGAGAGGATGCATCCTGCAGGCTAGTCGAGTAAAAACACGTGCGAGAGGATGCATCCCGCAGGCTAGTCGAGTAAAAACACGTGCGAGAGGATGCATCCCGCAGGGTAGTCGAGTAAAATCACGTGCGAGAGGATGCATCCCGCAGGCTAGTCGAGTAAAAACACGTGCGAGAGGATGCATCCCGCAGGCTAGTCGAGTAAAAACACGTGCGAGGTTTTGTGGGATGCGCATGCGCAGGTTTTATGGGATGCGCATGGCTAGTCGAGCAAAACACGTGCGAGAGGATGCATCCCGCAGGGTAGTCGAGTAAAAACACGTGCGAGAGGATGCATCCCGCAGGCTAGTCGAGTAAAAACACGTGCGAGAGGATGCATCCCGCAGGCTAGTCGAGTAAAAACACGTGCGAGGTTTTGTGGGATGCGCATGCGCAGGTTTTGTGGGATGCGCATGCGCAGGTTTTGTGGGATGCGCATGCGCAGATTTTTTGGGATGCGCATGCGCAGGTTTTTTGGGATGCGCATGGCTAGTCGAGCAAATACACGTGCGAGAGGATGCATCCCGCAGGCTAGTCGAGTAAAAACACGTGCGAGACGATGCATCCCGCAGGCTAGTCGAGTAAAAACACGTGCGAGAGGATGCATCCCGCAGGCTAGTCGAGTAAAAACACGTGCGAGAGGATGCATCCCGCAGGCTAGTCGAGTAAAAACACGTGCGAGGTTTTGTGGGATGCGCATGCGCAGGTTTTTTGGGATGCGCATACGCAGGTTTTTTGGGATGCGCATGGCTAGTCGAGCAAAAACACGTGCGAGAGGATGCATCCCGCAGGCTAGCCGAGCAAAAACACGTGCGAGACGATGCATCCCGCAGGCTAGTCGAGTAAAAACACGTGCGAGAGGATGCATCCCGCAGGCTAGTCGAGTAAAAACACGTGCGAGAGGATGCATCCCGCAGGCTAGTCGAGTAAAAACACGTGCGAGTTTTTGTGGGATGCGCATGCGCAGGTTTTGTGGGATGCGCATGCGCAGGTTTTGTGGGATGCGCATGCGCAGGATTTTTGGGATGCGCATGCGCAGGTTTTTTGGGATGCGCATGGCTAGTCGAGCAAAAACACGTGCGAGAGGATGCATCCCGCAGGCCAGCCGAGCAAAAACACGTGCGAGAGGATGCATCCCGCAGGGTAGTCGAGTAAAAACACGTGCGAGGTTTTGTGGGATGCGCATGCGCAGGTTTTGTGGGATGCGCATGCGCAGGTTTTTTGGGATGCGCATGTGCAGGTTTTTTGGGATGCGCATGGCTAGTCGAGCAAAAACACGTGCGAGAGGATGCATCCCGCAGGCTAGTCGAGTAAAAACACGTGCGAGAGGATGCATCCCGCAGGCTAGTCGAGTAAAAACACGTGCGAGGTTTTGTGGGATGCGCATGCGCAGGTTTTGTGGGATGCGCATGCGCAGATTTTTTGGGATGCGCATGCGCAGGTTTTTTGGGATGCGCATGGCTAGTCGAGCAAAAACACGTGCGAGAGGATGCATCCCGCAGGCTAGTCGAGTAAAAACACGTGCGAAAGGATGCATCCCGCAGGCTAGTCGAGTAATAACACGTGCGAGAGGATGCATCCCGCAGGCTAGTCGAGTAAAAACACGTGCGAGGTTTTGTGGGATGCGCATGCGCAGGTTTTGTGGGTTGCGCATGCGCAGGTTTTTTGGGATGCGCATGCGCAGGTTTTTTGGGATGCGCATGGCTAGTCGAGCAAAAACACGTGCGAGAGGATGCATCCAGCAGGCTAGTCGAGCAAAAACACGTGCGAGAGGATGCATCCCGCAGGCTAGTCGAGTAAAAACACGTGCGAAAGGATGCATCCCGCAGGCTAGTCGAGCACAAACACGTGCGAGGTTTTGTGGGATGCGCATGCGCAGGTTTTGTGGGATGCGCATGCGCAGATTTTTTGGGATGCGCATGCGCAGGTTTTTTGGGATGCGCATGGCTAGTCGAGCAAAAACACGTGCGAGAGGATGCATCCCGCAGGCTAGTCGAGTAAAAACACGTACGAGACGATGCATCCCGCAGGCTAGTCGTGTAAAAA
Organism: Lasioglossum baleicum; assembly: GCF_051020765.1. Classification (NCBI taxonomy): domain Eukaryota; kingdom Metazoa; phylum Arthropoda; class Insecta; order Hymenoptera; family Halictidae; genus Lasioglossum; species Lasioglossum baleicum. The sequence continues at coordinate 926,748 of NW_027469110.1, read as the reverse complement.
CACGTGCGAGAGGATGCATCCCGCAGGCTAGTCGAGTAAAAACACGTGCGAGGTTTTGTGGGATGCGCATGCGCAGGTTTTGTGGGATGCGCATGCGCAGGTTTTGTGGGATGCGCATGCGCAGATTTTTTGGGATGCGCATGCGCAGGTTTTTTGGGATGCGCATGGCTAGTCGAGCAAAAACACGTGCGAGAGGATGCATCCCGCAGGCTAGTCGAGTAAAAACACGTGCGAAAGGATGCATCCCGCAGGCTAGTCGAGTAATAACACGTGCGAGAGGATGCATCCCGCAGGCTAGTCGAGTAAAAACACGTGCGAGGTTTTGTGGGATGCGCATGCGCAGGTTTTGTGGGTTGCGCATGCGCAGGTTTTTTGGGATGCGCATGGCTAGTCGAGCAAAAACACGTGCGAGAGGATGCATCCCGCAGTCTAGTCGAGCACAAACACGTGCGAGGTTTTGTGGGATGCGCATGCGCAGGTTTTGTGGGATGCGCATGCGCAGATTTTTTGGGATGCGCATGCGCAGGTTTTTTGGGATGCGCATGGCTAGTCGAGCAAAAACACGTGCGAGAGGATGCATCCAGCAGGCTAGTCGAGCAAAAACACGTGCGAGAGGATGCATCCCGCAGGCTAGTCGAGTAAAAACACGTGCGAAAGGATGCATCCCGCAGGCTAGTCGAGCACAAACACGTGCGAGGTTTTGTGGGATGCGCATGCGCAGGTTTTGTGGGATGCGCATGCGCAGATTTTTTGGGATGCGCATGCGCAGGTTTTTTGGGATGCGCATGGCTAGTCGAGCAAAAACACGTGCGAGAGGATGCATCCCGCAGGCTAGTCGAGCAAAAACACGTGCGAGAGGATGCATCCCGCAGGCTAGTCGAGCAAAAACACGTGCGAGAGGATGCATCCCGCAGGCTAGTCGAGTAAAAACACGTGCGAGAGGATGCATCCTGCAGGCTAGTCGAGTAAAAACACGTGCGAGAGGATGCATCCCGCAGGCTAGTCGAGTAAAAACACGTACGAGACGATGCATCCCGCAGGCTAGTCGTGTAAAAACACGTGCGAGAGGATGCATCCCGCAGGCTAGTCGAGTAAAAACACGTGCGAGGTTTTGTGGGATGCGCATGCGCAGGTTTTGTGGGATGCGCATGCGCAGGTTTTATGGGATGCGCATGGCTAGTCGAGCAAAACACGTTGCGAGAGGATGCATCCCGCAGGCTAGTCGAGTAAAAACACGTGCGAGAGGATGCATCCCGCAGGCTAGTCGAGTAAAAACACGTGCGAGAGGATGCATCCCGCAGGCTAGTCGAGTAAAAACACGTGCGAGGTTTTGTGGGATGCGCATACGCAGGTTTTGTGGGATGCGCATACGCAGGTTTTGTGGGATGCGCATGCGCAGGTTTTATGGGATGCGCATGGCTAGTCGAGCAAAAACACGTGCGAGAGTATGCATCCCGCAGGGTAGTCGAGTAAAAACACGTGCGAGAGGATGCTTCCCGCAGGCTTGTCGAGTAAAAACACGTGCGAGAGGATGCATCCCGCAGGCTAGTCGAGCACAAACACGTGCGAGAGGATGCATCCCGCAGGCTAGTCGAGCAAAAACACGTGCGAGAGGATGCATCCCGCAGGCTAGTCGAGTAAAAACACGTGCGAAAGGATGCATCCCGCAGGCTAGTCGAGCACAAACACGTGCGAGGTTTTGTGGGATGCGCATGCGCAGGTTTTGTGGGATGCGCATGCGCAGATTTTTTGGGATGCGCATGCGCAGGTTTTTTGGGATGCGCATGGCTAGTCGAGCAAAAACACGTGCGAGAGGATCCATCCCGCAGGCTAGTCGAGCAAAAACACGTGCGAGAGGATGCATCCCGCAGGCGAGTCGAGTAAAAACACGTGCGAAAGGATGCATCCCGCAGGCTAGTCGAGCACAAACACGTGCGAGGTTTTGTGGGATGCGCATGCGCAGGTTTTGTGGGATGCGCATGGCTAGTCGAGCAAAAACACGTGCGAGAGGATGCATCCCGCAGGCTAGTCGAGCAAAAACACGTGCGAGAGGATGCATCCCGCAGGCTAGTCGAGCAAAAACACGTGCGAGAGGATGCATCCCGCAGGCTAGTCGAGTAAAGACACGTGCGAGAGGATGCATCCTGCAGGCTAGTCGAGTAAAAACACGTGCGAGAGGATGCATCCCGCAGGCTAGTCGAGTAAAAACACGTGCGAGAGGATGCATCCCGCAGGGTAGTCGAGTAAAAACACGTGCGAGAGGATGCATCCCGCAGGCTAGTCGAGTAAAAACACGTGCGAGAGGATGCATCCCGCAGGCTAGTCGAGTAAAAACACGTGCGAGGTTTTGTGGGATGCGCATGCGCAGGTTTTGTGGGATGCGCATGCGCAGGTTTTATGGGATGCGCATGGCTAGTCGAGCAAAACACGTGCGAGAGGATGCATCCCGCAGGGTAGTCGAGTAAAAACACGTGCGAGAGGATGCATCCCGCAGGCTAGTCGAGTAAAAACACGTGCGAGAGGATGCATCCCGCAGGCTAGTCGAGTAAAAACACGTGCGAGGTTTTGTGGGATGCGCATGCGCAGGTTTTGTGGGATGCGCATGCGCAGGTTTTGTGGGATGCGCATGCGCAGATTTTTTGGGATGCGCATGCGCAGGTTTTTTGGGATGCGCATGGCTAGTCGAGCAAATACACGTGCGAGAGGATGCATCCCGCAGGCTAGTCGAGTAAAAACACGTGCGAGACGATGCATCCCGCAGGCTAGTCGAGTAAAAACACGTGCGAGAGGATGCATCCCGCAGGCTAGTCGAGTAAAAACACGTGCGAGAGGATGCATCCCGCAGGCTAGTCGAGTAAAAACACGTGCGAGGTTTTGTGGGATGCGCATGCGCAGGTTTTTTGGGATGCGCATACGCAGGTTTTTTGGGATGCGCATGGCTAGTCGAGCAAAAACACGTGCGAGAGGATGCATCCCGCAGGCTAGCCGAGCAAAAACACGTGCGAGACGATGCATCCCGCAGGCTAGTCGAGTAAAAACACGTGCGAGAGGATGCATCCCGCAGGCTAGTCGAGTAAAAACACGTGCGAGAGGATGCATCCCGCAGGCTAGTCGAGTAAAAACACGTGCGAGGTTTTGTGGGATGCGCATGCGCAGGTTTTTTGGGATGCGCATACGCAGGTTTTTTGGGATGCGCATGGCTAGTCGAGCAAAAACACGTGCGAGAGGATGCATCCCGCAGGCTAGCCGAGCAAAAACACGTGCGAGAGGATGCATCCCGCAGGCTAGTCGAGTAAAAACACGTGCGAGGTTTTGTGGGATGCGCATGCGCAGGTTTTGTGGGATGCGCATGCGCAGGTTTTTTGGGATGCGCATGTGCAGGTTTTTTGGGATGCGCATGGCTAGTCGAGCAAAAACACGTGCGAGAGGATGCATCCCGCAGGCTAGTCGAGTAAAAACACGTGCGAGAGGATGCATCCCGCAGGCTAGTCGAGTAAAAACACGTGCGAGAGGATGCATCCCGCAGGCTAGTCGAGTAAAAACACGTGCGAGGTTTTGTGGGATGCGCATGCGCAGGTTTTTTGGGATGCGCATACGCAGGTTTTTTGGGATGCGCATGGCTAGTCGAGCAAAAACACGTGCGAGAGGATGCATCCCGCAGGCTAGCCGAGCAAAAACACGTGCGAGAGGATGCATCCCGCAGGCTAGTCGAGCAAAAACACGTGCGAGAGGATGCATCCCGCAGGCTAGTCGAGTAAAAACACGTGCGAGAGGATGCATCCCGCAGGGTAGTCGAGTAAAAACACGTGCGAGAGGATGCATCCCGCAGGCTAGTCGAGTAAAAACACGTGCGAGGTTTTGTGGGATGCGCATACGCAGGTTTTGTGGGATGCGCATGCGCAGGTTTTTTGGGATGCGCATGCGCAGGTTTTTTGGGATGCGCATGCGCAGGTTTTTTGGGATGCGCATGGCTAGTCGAGCAAAAACACGTGCGAGAGGATGCATCCCGCAGGGTAGTCGAGTAAAAACACGTGCGAGAGGATGCATCCCGCAGGGTAGTCGAGTAAAAACACGTGCGAGAGGATGCATCCCGCAGGCTAGTCGAGTAAAAACACGTGCGAGAGGATGCATCCCGCAGGCTAGTCGAGCAAAAACACGTGCGAGAGGATGCATCCCGCAGGCTAGTCGAGTAAAAACACGTGCGAGAGGATGCATCCCGCAGGCTGGTCGAGCACAAACACGTGCGAGAGGATGCATCCCGCAGGCAAGTCGAGCAAAAACACGTGCGAGAGGATGCATCCCGCAGGCTAGTCGAGCAAAAACAAGTGCGAGAGGATGCATCCCGCAGGCTAGTCGAGTAAAAACACGTGCGAGAGGATGCATCCCGCAGGCTAGTCGAGCAAAAACACATGCGAGAGGATGCATCCCGCAGGCTAGTCGAGCAAAAACACGTGCGAGAGGATGCATCCCGCAGGCTAGTCGAGCAAAAACAAGTGCGAGAGGATGCATCCCGCAGGCTAGTCGAGTAAAAACACGTGCGAGAGGATGCATCCCGCAGGCTAGTCGAGTAAAAACACGTGCGAGGTTTTGTGGGATGCGCATGCGCAGGTTTTGTGGGATGCGCATGCGCAGGTTTTTTGGGATGCGCATGCGCAGGTTTTTTGGGATGCGCATGCCTAGTCGAGCAAAAACACGTGCGAGAGGATGCATCCCGCAGGCTAGTCGAGTAAAAACACGTGCGAGAAGATGCATCCCGCAGGCTAGTCGAGTAAAAACACGTGCGAGAGGATGCATCCCGCAGGCTAGTCGAGTAAAAACACGTGCGAGAGGATGCATCCCGCAGGCTAGTCGAGTAAAAACACGTGCGAGGTTTTGTGGGATGCGCATGCGCAGGTTTTGTGGGATGCGCATGCGCAGGTTTTTTGGGATGCGCATGCGCAGGTTTTTTGGGATGCGCATGCCTAGTCGAGCAAAAACACGTGCGAGAGGATGCATCCCGCAGGCTAGTCGAGCAAAAACACGTGCGAGAGGATGCATCCCGCAGGCTAGTCGAGTAAAAACACGTGCGAGAGGATGCATCCTGCAGGCTAGTCGAGTAAAAACACGTGCGAGAGGATGCATCCCGCAGGCTAGTCGAGTAAAAACACGTGCGAGGTTTTGTGGGATGCGCATGCGCAGGTTTTGTGGGATGCGCATGCGCAGGTTTTATGGGATGCGCATGGCTAGTCGAGCAAAACACGTGCGAGAGGATGCATCCCGCAGGCTAGTCGAGTAAAAACACGTGCGAGAGGATGCATCCCGCAGGCTAGTCGAGCAAAAACACGTGCGAGAGGATGCATCCCGCAGGCTAGTCGAGTAAAAACACGTGCGAGAGGATGCATCCTGCAGGCTAGTCGAGTAAAAACACGTGCGAGAGGATGCGTCCCGCAGGCTAGTCGAGCAAAAACACGTGCGAGAGGATGCATCCCGCAGGCTAGTCGAGTAAAAACACGTGCGAGAGGATGCTTCCCGCAGGCTAGTCGAGTAAAAACACGTGCGAGAGGATGCATCCCGCAGGCTAGTCGAGCAAAAACACGTGCGAGAGGATGCATCCCGCAGGCAAGTCGAGCAAAAACACGTGCGAGAGGATGCATCCCGCAGGCTAGTCGAGCAAAAACAAGTGCGAGAGGATGCATCCCGCAGGCTAGTCGAGTAAAAACACGTGCGAGAGGATGCATCCCGCAGGCTAGTCGAGCAAAAACACGTGCGAGAGGATGCATCCCGCAGGCTAGTCGAGTAAAAACACGTGCGAGAAGATGCATCCCGCAGGCTAGTCGAGTAAAAACACGTGCGAGAGGATGCATCCCGCAGGCTAGTCGAGTAAAAACACGTGCGAGAGGATGCATCCCGCAGGCTAGTCGAGTAAAAACACGTGCGAGGTTTTGTGGGATGCGCATGCGCAGGTTTTGTGGGATGCGCATGCGCAGGTTTTTTGGGATGCGCATGCGCAGGTTTTTTGGGATGCGCATGCCTAGTCGAGCAAAAACACGTGCGAGAGGATGCATCCCGCAGGCTAGTCGAGCAAAAACACGTGCGAGAGGATGCATCCCGCAGGCTAGTCGAGTAAAAACACGTGCGAGAGGATGCATCCTGCAGGCTAGTCGAGTAAAAACACGTGCGAGAGGATGCATCCCGCAGGCTAGTCGAGTAAAAACACGTGCGAGGTTTTGTGGGATGCGCATGCGCAGGTTTTGTGGGATGCGCATGCGCAGGTTTTATGGGATGCGCATGGCTAGTCGAGCAAAACACGTGCGAGAGGATGCATCCCGCAGGCTAGTCGAGTAAAAACACGTGCGAGAGGATGCATCCCGCAGGCTAGTCGAGCAAAAACACGTGCGAGAGGATGCATCCCGCAGGCTAGTCGAGTAAAAACACGTGCGAGAGGATGCATCCCGCAGGCTAGTCGAGCACAAACACGTGCGAGAGGATGCATCCCGCAGGCTAGTCGAGCAAAAACACGAGCGAGAGGATGCATCCCGCAGGCTAGTCGAGTAAAAACACGTGCGAAAGGATGCATCCCGCAGGCTAGTCGAGCACAAACACGTGCGAGGTTTTGTGGGATGCGCATGCGCAGGTTTTGTGGGATGCGCATGCGCAGGTTTTTTGGGATGCGCATGGCTAGTCGAGCAAAAACACGTGCGAGAGGATGCATCCTGCAGGCTAGTCGAGTAAAAACACGTGCGAGAGGATGCGTCCCGCAGGCTAGTCGAGCAAAAACACGTGCGAGAGGATGCATCCCGCAGGCTAGTCGAGTAAAAACACGTGCGAGAGGATGCTTCCCGCAGGCTAGTCGAGTAAAAACACGTGCGAGAGGATGCATCCCGCAGGCTAGTCGAGTAAAAACACGTGCGAGGTTTTGTGGGATGCGCATACGCAGGTTTTGTGGGATGCGCATACGCAGGTTTTGTGGGATGCGCATGCGCAGGTTTTATGGGATGCGCATGGCTAGTCGAGCAAAAACACGTGCGAGAGTATGCATCCCGCAGGGTAGTCGAGTAAAAACACGTGCGAGAGGATGCTTCCCGCAGGCTTGTCGAGTAAAAACACGTGCGAGAGGATGCATCCCGCAGGCTAGTCAAGCACAAACACGTGCGAGAGGATGCATCCCGCAGGCTAGTCGAGCAAAAACACGTGCGAGAGGATGCATCCCGCAGGCTAGTCGAGTAAAAACACGTGCGAAAGGATGCATCCCGCAGGCTAGTCGAGCACAAACACGTGCGAGGTTTTGTGGGATGCGCATGCGCAGGTTTTGTGGGATGCGCATGCGCAGATTTTTTGGGATGCGCATGCGCAGGTTTTTTGGGATGCGCATGGCTAGTCGAGCAAAAACACGTGCGAGAGGATCCATCCCGCAGGCTAGTCGAGCAAAAACACGTGCGAGAGGATGCATCCCGCAGGCGAGTCGAGTAAAAACACGTGCGAAAGGATGCATCCCGCAGGCTAGTCGAGTAAAAACACGTGCGAGAGGATGCATCCCGCAGGCTAGTCGAGTAAAAACACGTGCGAGAGGATGCATCCCGCAGGGTAGTCGAGTAAAAACACGTGCGAGAGGATGCATCCCGCAGGCTAGTCGAGTAAAAACACGTGCGAGAGGATGCATCCCGCAGGCTAGTCGAGTAAAAACACGTGCGAGGTTTTGTGGGATGCGCATGCGCAGGTTTTGTGGGATGCGCATGCGCAGGTTTTATGGGATGCGCATGGCTAGTCGAGCAAAACACGTGCGAGAGGATGCATCCCGCAGGGTAGTCGAGTAAAAACACGTGCGAGAGGATGCATCCCGCAGGCTAGTCGAGTAAAAACACGTGCGAGAGGATGCATCCCGCAGGCTAGTCGAGTAAAAACACGTGCGAGGTTTTGTGGGATGCGCATGCGCAGGTTTTGTGGGATGCGCATGCGCAGGTTTTGTGGGATGCGCATGCGCAGATTTTTTGGGATGCGCATGCGCAGGTTTTTTGGGATGCGCATGGCTAGTCGAGCAAATACACGTGCGAGAGGATGCATCCCGCAGGCTAGTCGAGTAAAAACACGTGCGAGACGATGCATCCCGCAGGCTAGTCGAGTAAAAACACGTGCGAGAGGATGCATCCCGCAGGCTAGTCGAGTAAAAACACGTGCGAGAGGATGCATCCCGCAGGCTAGTCGAGTAAAAACACGTGCGAGGTTTTGTGGGATGCGCATGCGCAGGTTTTTTGGGATGCGCATACGCAGGTTTTTTGGGATGCGCATGGCTAGTCGAGCAAAAACACGTGCGAGAGGATGCATCCCGCAGGCTAGCCGAGCAAAAACACGTGCGAGACGATGCATCCCGCAGGCTAGTCGAGTAAAAACACGTGCGAGAGGATGCATCCCGCAGGCTAGTCGAGTAAAAACACGTGCGAGAGGATGCATCCCGCAGGCTAGTCGAGTAAAAACACGTGCGAGGTTTTGTGGGATGCGCATGCGCAGGTTTTTTGGGATGCGCATACGCAGGTTTTTTGGGATGCGCATGGCTAGTCGAGCAAAAACACGTGCGAGAGGATGCATCCCGCAGGCTAGCCGAGCAAAAACACGTGCGAGAGGATGCATCCCGCAGGCTAGTCGAGTAAAAACACGTGCGAGGTTTTGTGGGATGCGCATGCGCAGGTTTTGTGGGATGCGCATGCGCAGGTTTTTTGGGATGCGCATGTGCAGGTTTTTTGGGATGCGCATGGCTAGTCGAGCAAAAACACGTGCGAGAGGATGCATCCCGCAGGCTAGTCGAGTAAAAACACGTGCGAGAGGATGCATCCCGCAGGCTAGTCGAGTAAAAACACGTGCGAGAGGATGCATCCCGCAGGCTAGTCGAGTAAAAACACGTGCGAGGTTTTGTGGGATGCGCATGCGCAGGTTTTTTGGGATGCGCATACGCAGGTTTTTTGGGATGCGCATGGCTAGTCGAGCAAAAACACGTGCGAGAGGATGCATCCCGCAGGCTAGCCGAGCAAAAACACGTGCGAGAGGATGCATCCCGCAGGCTAGTCGAGCAAAAACACGTGCGAGAGGATGCATCCCGCAGGCTAGTCGAGTAAAAACACGTGCGAGAGGATGCATCCCGCAGGGTAGTCGAGTAAAAACACGTGCGAGAGGATGCATCCCGCAGGCTAGTCGAGTAAAAACACGTGCGAGGTTTTGTGGGATGCGCATACGCAGGTTTTGTGGGATGCGCATGCGCAGGTTTTTTGGGATGCGCATGCGCAGGTTTTTTGGGATGCGCATGCGCAGGTTTTTTGGGATGCGCATGGCTAGTCGAGCAAAAACACGTGCGAGAGGATGCATCCCGCAGGGTAGTCGAGTAAAAACACGTGCGAGAGGATGCATCCCGCAGGGTAGTCGAGTAAAAACACGTGCGAGAGGATGCATCCCGCAGGCTAGTCGAGTAAAAACACGTGCGAGAGGATGCATCCCGCAGGCTAGTCGAGCAAAAACACGTGCGAGAGGATGCATCCCGCAGGCTAGTCGAGTAAAAACACGTGCGAGAGGATGCATCCCGCAGGCTGGTCGAGCACAAACACGTGCGAGAGGATGCATCCCGCAGGCAAGTCGAGCAAAAACACGTGCGAGAGGATGCATCCCGCAGGCTAGTCGAGCAAAAACAAGTGCGAGAGGATGCATCCCGCAGGCTAGTCGAGTAAAAACACGTGCGAGAGGATGCATCCCGCAGGCTAGTCGAGCAAAAACACATGCGAGAGGATGCATCCCGCAGGCTAGTCGAGCAAAAACACGTGCGAGAGGATGCATCCCGCAGGCTAGTCGAGCAAAAACAAGTGCGAGAGGATGCATCCCGCAGGCTAGTCGAGTAAAAACACGTGCGAGAGGATGCATCCCGCAGGCTAGTCGAGTAAAAACACGTGCGAGGTTTTGTGGGATGCGCATGCGCAGGTTTTGTGGGATGCGCATGCGCAGGTTTTTTGGGATGCGCATGCGCAGGTTTTTTGGGATGCGCATGCCTAGTCGAGCAAAAACACGTGCGAGAGGATGCATCCCGCAGGCTAGTCGAGTAAAAACACGTGCGAGAAGATGCATCCCGCAGGCTAGTCGAGTAAAAACACGTGCGAGAGGATGCATCCCGCAGGCTAGTCGAGTAAAAACACGTGCGAGAGGATGCATCCCGCAGGCTAGTCGAGTAAAAACACGTGCGAGGTTTTGTGGGATGCGCATGCGCAGGTTTTGTGGGATGCGCATGCGCAGGTTTTTTGGGATGCGCATGCGCAGGTTTTTTGGGATGCGCATGCCTAGTCGAGCAAAAACACGTGCGAGAGGATGCATCCCGCAGGCTAGTCGAGCAAAAACACGTGCGAGAGGATGCATCCCGCAGGCTAGTCGAGTAAAAACACGTGCGAGAGGATGCATCCTGCAGGCTAGTCGAGTAAAAACACGTGCGAGAGGATGCATCCCGCAGGCTAGTCGAGTAAAAACACGTGCGAGGTTTTGTGGGATGCGCATGCGCAGGTTTTGTGGGATGCGCATGCGCAGGTTTTATGGGATGCGCATGGCTAGTCGAGCAAAACACGTGCGAGAGGATGCATCCCGCAGGCTAGTCGAGTAAAAACACGTGCGAGAGGATGCATCCCGCAGGCTAGTCGAGCAAAAACACGTGCGAGAGGATGCATCCCGCAGGCTAGTCGAGTAAAAACACGTGCGAGAGGATGCATCCCGCAGGCTAGTCGAGCACAAACACGTGCGAGAGGATGCATCCCGCAGGCTAGTCGAGCAAAAACACGAGCGAGAGGATGCATCCCGCAGGCTAGTCGAGTAAAAACACGTGCGAAAGGATGCATCCCGCAGGCTAGTCGAGCACAAACACGTGCGAGGTTTTGTGGGATGCGCATGCGCAGGTTTTGTGGGATGCGCATGCGCAGGTTTTTTGGGATGCGCATGGCTAGTCGAGCAAAAACACGTGCGAGAGGATGCATCCTGCAGGCTAGTCGAGTAAAAACACGTGCGAGAGGATGCGTCCCGCAGGCTAGTCGAGCAAAAACACGTGCGAGAGGATGCATCCCGCAGGCTAGTCGAGTAAAAACACGTGCGAGAGGATGCTTCCCGCAGGCTAGTCGAGTAAAAACACGTGCGAGAGGATGCATCCCGCAGGCTAGTCGAGTAAAAACACGTGCGAGAGGATGCATCCCGCAGGCTAGTCGAGCAAAAACACGTGCGAGAGGATGCATCCCGCAGGCAAGTCGAGCAAAAACACGTGCGAGAGGATGCATCCCGCAGGCTAGTCGAGCAAAAACAAGTGCGAGAGGATGCATCCCGCAGGCTAGTCGAGTAAAAACACGTGCGAGAGGATGCATCCCGCAGGCTAGTCGAGCAAAAACACGTGCGAGAGGATGCATCCCGCAGGCTAGTCGAGTAAAAACACGTGCGAGAAGATGCATCCCGCAGGCTAGTCGAGTAAAAACACGTGCGAGAGGATGCATCCCGCAGGCTAGTCGAGTAAAAACACGTGCGAGAGGATGCATCCCGCAGGCTAGTCGAGTAAAAACACGTGCGAGGTTTTGTGGGATGCGCATGCGCAGGTTTTGTGGGATGCGCATGCGCAGGTTTTTTGGGATGCGCATGCGCAGGTTTTTTGGGATGCGCATGCCTAGTCGAGCAAAAACACGTGCGAGAGGATGCATCCCGCAGGCTAGTCGAGCAAAAACACGTGCGAGAGGATGCATCCCGCAGGCTAGTCGAGTAAAAACACGTGCGAGAGGATGCATCCTGCAGGCTAGTCGAGTAAAAACACGTGCGAGAGGATGCATCCCGCAGGCTAGTCGAGTAAAAACACGTGCGAGGTTTTGTGGGATGCGCATGCGCAGGTTTTGTGGGATGCGCATGCGCAGGTTTTATGGGATGCGCATGGCTAGTCGAGCAAAACACGTGCGAGAGGATGCATCCCGCAGGCTAGTCGAGTAAAAACACGTGCGAGAGGATGCATCCCGCAGGCTAGTCGAGCAAAAACACGTGCGAGAGGATGCATCCCGCAGGCTAGTCGAGTAAAAACACGTGCGAGAGGATGCATCCCGCAGGCTAGTCGAGCACAAACACGTGCGAGAGGATGCATCCCGCAGGCTAGTCGAGCAAAAACACGAGCGAGAGGATGCATCCCGCAGGCTAGTCGAGTAAAAACACGTGCGAAAGGATGCATCCCGCAGGCTAGTCGAGCACAAACACGTGCGAGGTTTTGTGGGATGCGCATGCGCAGGTTTTGTGGGATGCGCATGCGCAGGTTTTTTGGGATGCGCATGGCTAGTCGAGCAAAAACACGTGCGAGAGGATGCATCCTGCAGGCTAGTCGAGTAAAAACACGTGCGAGAGGATGCGTCCCGCAGGCTAGTCGAGCAAAAACACGTGCGAGAGGATGCATCCCGCAGGCTAGTCGAGTAAAAACACGTGCGAGAGGATGCTTCCCGCAGGCTAGTCGAGTAAAAACACGTGCGAGAGGATGCATCCCGCAGGCTAGTCGAGTAAAAACACGTGCGAGGTTTTGTGGGATGCGCATACGCAGGTTTTGTGGGATGCGCATACGCAGGTTTTGTGGGATGCGCATGCGCAGGTTTTATGGGATGCGCATGGCTAGTCGAGCAAAAACACGTGCGAGAGTATGCATCCCGCAGGGTAGTCGAGTAAAAACACGTGCGAGAGGATGCTTCCCGCAGGCTTGTCGAGTAAAAACACGTGCGAGAGGATGCATCCCGCAGGCTAGTCAAGCACAAACACGTGCGAGAGGATGCATCCCGCAGGCTAGTCGAGCAAAAACACGTGCGAGAGGATGCATCCCGCAGGCTAGTCGAGTAAAAACACGTGCGAAAGGATGCATCCCGCAGGCTAGTCGAGCACAAACACGTGCGAGGTTTTGTGGGATGCGCATGCGCAGGTTTTGTGGGATGCGCATGCGCAGATTTTTTGGGATGCGCATGCGCAGGTTTTTTGGGATGCGCATGGCTAGTCGAGCAAAAACACGTGCGAGAGGATCCATCCCGCAGGCTAGTCGAGCAAAAACACGTGCGAGAGGATGCATCCCGCAGGCGAGTCGAGTAAAAACACGTGCGAAAGGATGCATCCCGCAGGCTAGTCGAGTAAAAACACGTGCGAGAGGATGCATCCCGCAGGCTAGTCGAGCAAAAACACGTGCGAGAGGATGCATCCCGCAGGCTAGTCGAGCAAAAACACGTGCGAGAGGATGCATCCCGCAGGCTAGTCGAGTAAAAACACGTGCGAGAGGATGCATCCTGCAGGCTAGTCGAGTAAAAACACGTGCGAGAGGATGCATCCCGCAGGCTAGTCGAGTAAAAACACGTGCGAGACGATGCATCCCGCAGGCTAGTCGTGTAAAAACACGTGCGAGAGGATGCATCCCGCAGGCTAGTCGAGTAAAAACACGTGCGAGGTTTTGTGGGATGCGCATGCGCAGGTTTTGTGGGATGCGCATGCGCAGGTTTTATGGGATGCGCATGGCTAGTCGAGCAAAAACACGTGCGAGAGGATGCATCCCGCAGGCGAGTCGAGTAAAAACACGTGCGAAAGGATGCATCCCGCAGGCTAGTCGAGCACAAACACGTGCGAGGTTTTGTGGGATGCGCATGCGCAGGTTTTGTGGGATGCGCATGCGCAGATTTTTTGGGATGCGCATGCGCAGGTTTTTTGGGATGCGCATGGCTAGTCGAGCAAAAACACGTGCGAGAGGATCCATCCCGCAGGCTAGTCGAGCAAAAACACGTGCGAGAGGATGCATCCCGCAGGCGAGTCGAGTAAAAACACGTGCGAGACGATGCATCCCGCAGGCTAGTCGTGTAAAAACACGTGCGAGAGGATGCATCCCGCAGGCTAGTCGAGTAAAAACACGTGCGAGGTTTTGTGGGATGCGCATGCGCAGGTTTTGTGGGATGCGCATGCGCAGGTTTTATGGGATGCGCATGGCTAGTCGAGCAAAACACGTGCGAGAGGATGCATCCCGCAGGCGAGTCGAGTAAAAACACGTGCGAAAGGATGCATCCCGCAGGCTAGTCGAGCACAAACACGTGCGAGGTTTTGTGGGATGCGCATGCGCAGGTTTTGTGGGATGCGCATGCGCAGATTTTTTGGGATGCGCATGCGCAGGTTTTTTGGGATGCGCATGGCTAGTCGAGCAAAAACACGTGCGAGAGGATCCATCCCGCAGGCTAGTCGAGCAAAAACACGTGCGAGAGGATGCATCCCGCAGGCGAGTCGAGTAAAAACACGTGCGAAAGGATGCATCCCGCAGGCTAGTCGAGCACAAACACGTGCGAGGTGTTGTGGGATGCGCATGCGCAGGTTTTGTGGGATGCGCATGCGCAGATTTTTTGGGATGCGCATGCGCAGGTTTTTTGGGATGCGCATGGCTAGTCGAGCAAAAACACGTGCGAGAGGATGCATCCCGCAGGCTAGTCGAGCAAAAACACGTGCGAGAGGATGCATCCCGCAGGCTAGTCGAGTAAAAACACGTGCGAGAGGATGCATCCCGCAGGCTAGTCGAGTAAAAACACGTGCGAGGTTTTGTGGGATGCGCATGCGCAGGTTTTGTGGGATGCGCATGCGCAGGTTTTATGGGATGCGCATGGCTAGTCGAGCAAAACACGTGCGAGAGGATGCATCCCGCAGGGTAGTCGAGTAAAAACACGTGCGAGAGGATGCATCCCGCAGGCTAGTCGAGTAAAAACACGTGCGAGAGGATGCATCCCGCAGGCTAGTCGAGTAAAAACACGTGCGAGGTTTTGTGGGATGCGCATGCGCAGGTTTTGTGGGATGCGCATGCGCAGGTTTTGTGGGATGCGCATGCGCAGATTTTTTGGGATGCGCATGCGCAGGTTTTTTGGGATGCGCATGGCTAGTCGAGCAAATACACGTGCGAGAGGATGCATCCCGCAGGCTAGTCGAGTAAAAACACGTGCGAGACGATGCATCCCGCAGGCTAGTCGAGTAAAAACACGTGCGAGAGGATGCATCCCGCAGGCTAGTCGAGTAAAAACACGTGCGAGGTTTTGTGGGATGCGCATGCGCAGGTTTTGTGGGATGCGCATGCGCAGGTTTTATGGGATGCGCATGGCTAGTCGAGCAAAACACGTGCGAGAGGATGCATCCCGCAGGGTAGTCGAGTAAAAACACGTGCGAGAGGATGCATCCCGCAGGCTAGTCGAGTAAAAACACGTGCGAGAGGATGCATCCCGCAGGCTAGTCGAGCAAAAACACGTGCGAGAGGATGCATCCCGCAGGCTAGTCGAGTAAAAACACGTGCGAGAGGATGCATCCCGCAGGCTAGTCGAGTAAAAACACGTGCGAGAGGATGCATCCCGCAGGCTAGTCGAGTAAAAACACTTGCGAGGTTTTGTGGGATGCGCATGCGCAGGTTTTTTGGGATGCGCATACGCAGGTTTTTTGGGATGCGCATGGCTAGTCGAGCAAAAACACGTGCGAGAGGATGCATCCCGCAGGCTAGCCGAGCAAAAACACGTGCGAGAGGATGCATCCCGCAGGCTAGTCGAGTAAAAACACGTGCGAGGTTTTGTGGGATGCGCATGCGCAGGTTTTGTGGGATGCGCATGCGCAGGTTTTTTGGGATGCGCATGTGCAGGTTTTTTGGGATGCGCATGGCTAGTCGAGCAAAAACACGTGCGAGAGGATGCATCCCGCAGGCTAGTCGAGTAAAAACACGTGCGAGAGGATGCATCCCGCAGGCTAGTCGAGTAAAAACACGTGCGAGAGGATGCATCCCGCAGGCTAGTCGAGTAAAAACACGTGCGAGGTTTTGTGGGATGCGCATGCGCAGGTTTTTTGGGATGCGCATACGCAGGTTTTTTGGGATGCGCATGGCTAGTCGAGCAAAAACACGTGCGAGAGGATGCATCCCGCAGGCTAGTCGAGTAAAAACACGTGCGAGAGGATGCATCCCGCAGGCTAGTCGAGTAAAAACACGTGCGAGGTTTTGTGGGATGCGCATACGCAGGTTTTGTGGGATGCGCATGCGCAGGTTTTTTGGGATGCGCATGCGCAGGTTTTTTGGGATGCGCATGCGCAGGTTTTTTGGGATGCGCATGGCTAGTCGAGCAAAAACACGTGCGAGAGGATGCATCCCGCAGGGTAGTCGAGTAAAAACACGTGCGAGAGGATGCATCCCGCAGGCTAGTCGAGTAAAAACACGTGCGAGAGGATGCATCCCGCAGGCTAGTCGAGCAAAAACACGTGCGAGAGGATGCATCCCGCAGGCTAGTCGAGCAAAAACACGTGCGAGAGGATGCATCCCGCAGGCTAGTCGAGTAAAAACACGTGCGAGAGGATGCATCCCGCAAGCTGGTCGAGCACAAACACGTGCGAGAGGATGCATCCCGCAGGCAAGTCGAGCAAAAACACGTGCGAGAGGATGCATCCCGCAGGCTAGTCGAGCAAAAACAAGTGCGAGAGGATGCATCCCGCAGGCTAGTCGAGTAAAAACACGTGCGAGAGGATGCATCCCGCAGGCTAGTCGAGCAAAAACACATGCGAGAGGATGCATCCCGCAGGCTAGTCGAGCAAAAAACACGTGCGAGAGGATGCATCCCGCAGGCTAGTCGAGTAAAAACACGTGCGAGAGGATGCATCCCGCAGGCTAGTCGAGTAAAAACACGTGCGAGAGGATGCATCCCGCAGGGTAGTCGAGCAAAAACACGTGCGAGAGGATGCATCCCGCAGGCTAGTCGAGTAAAAACACGTGCGAGAGGATGCATCCCGCAGGCTAGTCGAGCAAAAACACGTGCGAGAGGATGCATCCCGCAGGCAAGTCGAGCAAAAACACGTGCGAGAGGATGCATCCCGCAGGCTAGTCGAGCAAAAACAAGTGCGAGAGGATGCATCCCGCAGGGTAGTCGAGTAAAAACACGTGCGAGAGGATGCATCCCGCAGGCTAGTCGAGCAAAAACACGTGCGAGAGGATGCATCCCGCAGGCTAGTCGAGCAAAAACACGTGCGAGAGGATGCATCCCGCAGGCTAGTCGAGTAAAAACACGTGCGAGAGGATGCATCCCGCAGGCTAGTAGAGCAAAAACACGTGCGAGAGGATGCATCCCGCAGGCAAGTCGAGCAAAAACACGTGCGAGAGGATGCATCCCGCAGGCTAGTCGAGCAAAAACAAGTGCGAGAGGATGCATCCCGCAGGCTAGTCGAGTAAAAACACGTGCGAGAGGATGCATCCCGCAGGCTAGTCGAGCAAAAACACGTGCGAGAGGATGCATCCCGCAGGCTAGTCGAGTAAAAACACGTGCGAGAAGATGCATCCCGCAGGCTAGTCGAGTAAAAACACGTGCGAGAGGATGCATCCCGCAGGCTAGTCGAGTAAAAACACGTGCGAGAGGATGCATCCCGCAGGCTAGTCGAGTAAAAACACGTGCGAGGTTTTGTGGGATGCGCATGCGCAGGTTTTGTGGGATGCGCATGCGCAGGTTTTTTGGGATGCGCATGCGCAGGTTTTTTGGGATGCGCATGCCTAGTCGAGCAAAAACACGTGCGAGAGGATGCATCCCGCAGGCTAGTCGAGCAAAAACACGTGCGAGAGGATGCATCCCGCAGGCTAGTCGAGTAAAAACACGTGCGAGAGGATGCATCCTGCAGGCTAGTCGAGTAAAAACACGTGCGAGAGGATGCATCCCGCAGGCTAGTCGAGTAAAAACACGTGCGAGGTTTTGTGGGATGCGCATGCGCAGGTTTTGTGGGATGCGCATGCGCAGGTTTTATGGGATGCGCATGGCTAGTCGAGCAAAACACGTGCGAGAGGATGCATCCCGCAGGCTAGTCGAGTAAAAACACGTGCGAGAGGATGCATCCCGCAGGCTAGTCGAGTAAAAACACGTGCGAGGTTTTGTGGGATGCGCATGCGCAGGTTTTGTGGGATGCGCATGCGCAGGTTTTATGGGATGCGCATGGCTAGTCGAGCAAAACACGTGCGAGAGGATGCATCCCGCAGGCTAGTCGAGTAAAAACACGTGCGAGAGGATGCATCCCGCAGGCTAGTCGAGCAAAAACACGTGCGAGAGGATGCATCCCGCAGGCTAGTCGAGTAAAAACACGTGCGAGAGGATGCATCCCGCAGGCTAGTCGAGCACAAACACGTGCGAGAGGATGCATCCCGCAGGCTAGTCGAGCAAAAACACGTGCGAGAGGATGCATCCCGCAGGCTAGTCGAGTAAAAACACGTGCGAAAGGATGCATCCCGCAGGCTAGTCGAGCACAAACACGTGCGAGGTTTTGTGGGATGCGCATGCGCAGGTTTTGTGGGATGCGCATGCGCAGGTTTTTTGGGATGCGCATGGCTAGTCGAGCAAAAACACGTGCGAGAGGATGCATCCCGCTGGCTAGCCGAGCAAAAACACGTGCGAGAGGATGCATCCCGCAGGCTAGTCGAGTAAAAACACGTGCGAGAGGATGCATCCTGCAGGCTAGTCGAGTAAAAACACGTGCGAGAGGATGCGTCCCGCAGGCTAGTCGAGCAAAAACACGTGCGAGAGGATGCATCCCGCAGGCTAGTCGAGTAAAAACACGTGCGAGAGGATGCTTCCCGCAGGCTAGTCGAGTAAAAACACGTGCGAGAGGATGCATCCCGCAGGCTAGTCGAGTAAAAACACGTGCGAGGTTTTGTGGGATGCGCATACGCAGGTTTTGTGGGATGCGCATACGCAGGTTTTGTGGGATGCGCATGCGCAGGTTTTATGGGATGCGCATGGCTAGTCGAGCAAAAACACGTGCGAGAGTATGCATCCCGCAGGGTAGTCGAGTAAAAACACGTGCGAGAGGATGCTTCCCGCAGGCTTGTCGAGTAAAAACACGTGCGAGAGGATGCATCCCGCAGGCTAGTCGAGCACAAACACGTGCGAGAGGATGCATCCCGCAGGCTAGTCGAGCAAAAACACGTGCGAGAGGATGCATCCCGCAGGCTAGTCGAGTAAAAACACGTGCGAAAGGATGCATCCCGCAGGCTAGTCGAGCACAAACACGTGCGAGGTTTTGTGGGATGCGCATGCGCAGGTTTTGTGGGATGCGCATGCGCAGATTTTTTGGGATGCGCATGCGCAGGTTTTTTGGGATGCGCATGGCGAGTCGAGCAAAAACACGTGCGAGAGGATGCATCCCGCAGGCTAGTCGAGCAAAAACACGTGCGAGAGGATGCATCCCGCAGGCTAGTCCAGCAAAAACACGTGCGAGAGGATGCATCCCGCAGGCTAGTCGAGTAAAAACACGTGCGAGAGGATGCATCCTGCAGGCTAGTCGAGTAAAAACACGTGCGAGAGGATGCATCCCGCAGGCTAGTCGAGTAAAAACACGTGCGAGAGGATGCATCCCGCAGGCTAGTCGAGCAAAAACACGTGCGAGAGGATGCATCCCGCAGGCAAGTCGAGCAAAAACACGTGCGAGAGGATGCATCCCGCAGGCTAGTCGAGCAAAAACAAGTGCGAGAGGATGCATCCCGCAGGCTAGTCGAGTAAAAACACGTGCGAGAGGATGCATCCCGCAGGCTAGTCGAGCAAAAACACGTGCGAGAGGATGCATCCCGCAGGCTAGTCGAGTAAAAACACGTGCGAGAAGATGCATCCCGCAGGCTAGTCGAGTAAAAACACGTGCGAGAGGATGCATCCCGCAGGCTAGTCGAGTAAAAACACGTGCGAGAGGATGCATCCCGCAGGCTAGTCGAGCAAAAACACGTGCGAGAGGATGCATCCCGCAGGCAAGTCGAGCAAAAACACGTGCGAGAGGATGCATCCCGCAGGCTAGTCGAGCAAAAACAAGTGCGAGAGGATGCATCCCGCAGGCTAGTCGAGTAAAAACACGTGCGAGAGGATGCATCCCGCAGGCTAGTCGAGCAAAAACACGTGCGAGAGGATGCATCCCGCAGGCTAGTCGAGTAAAAACACGTGCGAGAAGATGCATCCCGCAGGCGAGTCGAGTAAAAACACGTGCGAAAGGATGCATCCCGCAGGCTAGTCGAGTAAAAACACGTGCGAGAGGATGCATCCCGCAGGCTAGTCGAGCAAAAACACGTGCGAGAGGATGCATCCCGCAGGCTAGTCGAGTAAAAACACGTGCGAGAGGATGCATCCCGCAGGCTAGTCGAGCAAAAACACGTGCGAGAGGATGCATCCCGCAGGCAAGTCGAGCAAAAACACGTGCGAGAGGATGCATCCCGCAGGCTAGTCGAGCAAAAACAAGTGCGAGAGGATGCATCCCGCAGGCTAGTCGAGTAAAAACACGTGCGAGAGGATGCATCCCGCAGGCTAGTCGAGCAAAAACACGTGCGAGAGGATGCATCCCGCAGGCTAGTCGAGTAAAAACACGTGCGAGAAGATGCATCCCGCAGGCTAGTCGAGTAAAAACACGTGCGAGAGGATGCATCCCGCAGGCTAGTCGAGTAAAAACACGTGCGAGAGGATGCATCCCGCAGGCTAGTCGAGTAAAAACACGTGCGAGGTTTTGTGGGATGCGCATGCGCAGGTTTTGTGGGATGCGCATGCGCAGGTTTTTTGGGATGCGCATGCGCAGGTTTTTTGGGATGCGCATGCCTAGTCGAGCAAAAACACGTGCGAGAGGATGCATCCCGCAGGCTAGTCGAGCAAAAACACGTGCGAGAGGATGCATCCCGCAGGCTAGTCGAGTAAAAACACGTGCGAGAGGATGCATCCTGCAGGCTAGTCGAGTAAAAACACGTGCGAGAGGATGCATCCCGCAGGCTAGTCGAGTAAAAACACGTGCGAGGTTTTGTGGGATGCGCATGCGCAGGTTTTGTGGGATGCGCATGCGCAGGTTTTATGGGATGCGCATGGCTAGTCGAGCAAAAACACGAGCGAGAGGATGCATCCCGCAGGCTAGTCGAGTAAAAACACGTGCGAAAGGATGCATCCCGCAGGCTAGTCGAGCACAAACACGTGCGAGGTTTTGTGGGATGCGCATGCGCAGGTTTTGTGGGATGCGCATGCGCAGGTTTTTTGGGATGCGCATGGCTAGTCGAGCAAAAACACGTGCGAGAGGATGCATCCTGCAGGCTAGTCGAGTAAAAACACGTGCGAGAGGATGCGTCCCGCAGGCTAGTCGAGCAAAAACACGTGCGAGAGGATGCATCCCGCAGGCTAGTCGAGTAAAAACACGTGCGAGAGGATGCTTCCCGCAGGCTAGTCGAGTAAAAACACGTGCGAGAGGATGCATCCCGCAGGCTAGTCGAGTAAAAACACGTGCGAGGTTTTGTGGGATGCGCATACGCAGGTTTTGTGGGATGCGCATACGCAGGTTTTGTGGGATGCGCATGCGCAGGTTTTATGGGATGCGCATGGCTAGTCGAGCAAAAACACGTGCGAGAGTATGCATCCCGCAGGGTAGTCGAGTAAAAACACGTGCGAGAGGATGCTTCCCGCAGGCTTGTCGAGTAAAAACACGTGCGAGAGGATGCATCCCGCAGGCTAGTCAAGCACAAACACGTGCGAGAGGATGCATCCCGCAGGCTAGTCGAGCAAAAACACGTGCGAGAGGATGCATCCCGCAGGCTAGTCGAGTAAAAACACGTGCGAAAGGATGCATCCCGCAGGCTAGTCGAGCACAAACACGTGCGAGGTTTTGTGGGATGCGCATGCGCAGGTTTTGTGGGATGCGCATGCGCAGATTTTTTGGGATGCGCATGCGCAGGTTTTTTGGGATGCGCATGGCTAGTCGAGCAAAAACACGTGCGAGAGGATCCATCCCGCAGGCTAGTCGAGCAAAAACACGTGCGAGAGGATGCATCCCGCAGGCGAGTCGAGTAAAAACACGTGCGAAAGGATGCATCCCGCAGGCTAGTCGAGCACAAACACGTGCGAGGTTTTGTGGGATGCGCATGCGCAGGTTTTGTGGGATGCGCATGCGCAGATTTTTTGGGATGCGCATGCGCAGGTTTTTTGGGATGCGCATGGCTAGTCGAGCAAAAACACGTGCGAGAGGATGCATCCCGCAGGCTAGTCGAGCAAAAACACGTGCGAGAGGATGCATCCCGCAGGCTAGTCGAGCAAAAACACGTGCGAGAGGATGCATCCCGCAGGCTAGTCGAGTAAAAACACGTGCGAGAGGATGCATCCTGCAGGCTAGTCGAGTAAAAACACGTGCGAGAGGATGCATCCCGCAGGCTAGTCGAGTAAAAACACGTGCGAGACGATGCATCCCGCAGGCTAGTCGTGTAAAAACACGTGCGAGAGGATGCATCCCGCAGGCTAGTCGAGTAAAAACACGTGCGAAAGGATGCATCCCGCAGGCTAGTCGAGCACAAACACGTGCGAGGTTTTGTGGGATGCGCATGCGCAGGTTTTGTGGGATGCGCATGCGCAGATTTTTTGGGATGCGCATGCGCAGGTTTTTTGGGATGCGCATGGCTAGTCGAGCAAAAACACGTGCGAGAGGATGCATCCCGCAGGCTAGTCGAGCAAAAACACGTGCGAGAGGATGCATCCCGCAGGCTAGTCGAGCAAAAACACGTGCGAGAGGATGCATCCCGCAGGCTAGTCGAGCAAAAACACGTGCGAGAGGATGCATCCCGCAGGCTAGTCGAGTAAAAACACGTGCGAGAGGATGCATCCTGCAGGCTAGTCGAGTAAAAACACGTGCGAGAGGATGCATCCCGCAGGCTAGTCGAGTAAAAACACGTGCGAGACGATGCATCCCGCAGGCTAGTCGTGTAAAAACACGTGCGAGAGGATGCATCCCGCAGGCTAGTCGAGTAAAAACACGTGCGAGGTTTTGTGGGATGCGCATGCGCAGGTTTTGTGGGATGCGCATGCGCAGATTTTTTGGGATGCGCATGCGCAGGTTTTTTGGGATGCGCATGGCTAGTCGAGCAAAAACACGTGCGAGAGGATGCATCCCGCAGGCTAGTCGAGCAAAAACACGTGCGAGAGGATGCATCCCGCAGGCTAGTCGAGCAAAAACACGTGCGAGAGGATGCATCCCGCAGGCTAGTCGAGTAAAAACACGTGCGAGAGGATGCATCCTGCAGGCTAGTCGAGTAAAAACACGTGCGAGAGGATGCATCCCGCAGGCTAGTCGAGTAAAAACACGTGCGAGACGATGCATCCCGCAGGCTAGTCGTGTAAAAACACGTGCGAGAGGATGCATCCCGCAGGCTAGTCGAGTAAAAACACGTGCGAGGTTTTGTGGGATGCGCATGCGCAGGTTTTGTGGGATGCGCATGCGCAGGTTTTATGGGATGCGCATGGCTAGTCGAGCAAAACACGTGCGAGAGGATGCATCCCGCAGGCGAGTCGAGTAAAAACACGTGCGAAAGGATGCATCCCGCAGGCTAGTCGAGCACAAACACGTGCGAGGTTTTGTGGGATGCGCATGCGCAGGTTTTGTGGGATGCGCATGCGCAGATTTTTTGGGATGCGCATGCGCAGGTTTTTTGGGATGCGCATGGCTAGTCGAGCAAAAACACGTGCGAGAGGATCCATCCCGCAGGCTAGTCGAGCAAAAACACGTGCGAGAGGATGCATCCCGCAGGCGAGTCGAGTAAAAACACGTGCGAAAGGATGCATCCCGCAGGCTAGTCGAGCACAAACACGTGCGAGGTGTTGTGGGATGCGCATGCGCAGGTTTTGTGGGATGCGCATGCGCAGATTTTTTGGGATGCGCATGCGCAGGTTTTTTGGGATGCGCATGGCTAGTCGAGCAAAAACACGTGCGAGAGGATGCATCCCGCAGGCTAGTCGAGCAAAAACACGTGCGAGAGGATGCATCCCGCAGGCTAGTCGAGTAAAAACACGTGCGAGAGGATGCATCCCGCAGGCTAGTCGAGTAAAAACACGTGCGAGGTTTTGTGGGATGCGCATGCGCAGGTTTTGTGGGATGCGCATGCGCAGGTTTTATGGGATGCGCATGGCTAGTCGAGCAAAACACGTGCGAGAGGATGCATCCCCGCAGGGTAGTCGAGTAAAAACACGTGCGAGAGGATGCATCCCGCAGGCTAGTCGAGTAAAACACGTGCGAGAGGATGCATCCCGCAGGCTAGTCGAGTAAAAACACGTGCGAGGTTTTGTGGGATGCGCATGCGCAGGTTTTGTGGGATGCGCATGCGCAGGTTTGTGGGATGCGCATGCGCAGATTTTTTGGGATGCGCATGCGCAGGTTTTTTGGGATGCGCATGGCTAGTCGAGCAAATACACGTGCGAGAGGATGCATTCCCGCAGGCTAGTCGAGTAAAAACACGTGCGAGACGATGCATCCCGCAGGCTAGTCGAGTAAAAACACGTGCGAGAGGATGCATCCCGCAGGCTAGTCGAGTAAAAACACGTGCGAGGTTTTGTGGGATGCGCATGCGCAGGTTTTGTGGGATGCGCATGCGCAGGTTTTATGGGATGCGCATGGCTAGTCGAGCAAAACACGTGCGAGAGGATGCATCCCGCAGGGTAGTCGAGTAAAAACACGTGCGAGAGGATGCATCCCGCAGGCTAGTCGAGTAAAAACACGTGCGAGAGGATGCATCCCGCAGGCTAGTCGAGCAAAAACACGTGCGAGAGGATGCATCCCGCAGGCTAGTCGAGTAAAAACACGTGCGAGAGGATGCATCCCGCAGGCTAGTCGAGTAAAAACACGTGCGAGAGGATGCATCCCGCAGGCTAGTCGAGTAAAAACACTTGCGAGGTTTTGTGGGATGCGCATGCGCAGGTTTTTTGGGATGCGCATACGCAGGTTTTTTGGGATGCGCATGGCTAGTCGAGCAAAAACACGTGCGAGAGGATGCATCCCGCAGGCTAGCCGAGCAAAAACACGTGCGAGAGGATGCATCCCGCAGGCTAGTCGAGTAAAAACACGTGCGAGGTTTTGTGGGATGCGCATGCGCAGGTTTTGTGGGATGCGCATGCGCAGGTTTTTTGGGATGCGCATGTGCAGGTTTTTTGGGATGCGCATGGCTAGTCGAGCAAAAACACGTGCGAGAGGATGCATCCCGCAGGCTAGTCGAGTAAAAACACGTGCGAGAGGATGCATCCCGCAGGCTAGTCGAGTAAAAACACGTGCGAGAGGATGCATCCCGCAGGCTAGTCGAGTAAAAACACGTGCGAGGTTTTGTGGGATGCGCATGCGCAGGTTTTTTGGGATGCGCATACGCAGGTTTTTTGGGATGCGCATGGCTAGTCGAGCAAAAACACGTGCGAGAGGATGCATCCCGCAGGCTAGCCGAGCAAAAACACGTGCGAGAGGATGCATCCCGCAGGCTAGTCGAGTAAAAACACGTGCGAGGTTTTGTGGGATGCGCATGCGCAGGTTTTGTGGGATGCGCATGCGCAGGTTTTTTGGGATGCGCATGTGCAGGTTTTTTGGGATGCGCATGGCTAGTCGAGCAAAAACACGTGCGAGAGGATGCATCCGCAGGCTAGTCGAGTAAAAACACGTGCGAGAGGATGCATCCCGCAGGCTAGTCGAGTAAAAACACGTGCGAGGTTTTGTGGGATGCGCATACGCAGGTTTTGTGGGATGCGCATGCGCAGGTTTTTTGGGATGCGCATGCGCAGGTTTTTTGGGATGCGCATGCGCAGGTTTTTTGGGATGCGCATGGCTAGTCGAGCAAAAACACGTGCGAGAGGATGCATCCGCAGGGTAGTCGAGTAAAAACACGTGCGAGAGGATGCATCCCGCAGGCTAGTCGAGTAAAAACACGTGCGAGAGGATGCATCCCGCAGGCTAGTCGAGCAAAAACACGTGCGAGAGGATGCATCCCGCAGGCTAGTCGAGCAAAAACACGTGCGAGAGGATGCATCCCGCAGGCTAGTCGAGTAAAAACACGTGCGAGAGGATGCATCCCGCAGGCTGGTCGAGCACAAACACGTGCGAGAGGATGCATCCCGCAGGCAAGTCGAGCAAAAACACGTGCGAGAGGATGCATCCCGCAGGCTAGTCGAGCAAAAACAAGTGCGAGAGGATGCATCCCGCAGGCTAGTCGAGTAAAAACACGTGCGAGAGGATGCATCCCGCAGGCTAGTCGAGCAAAAACACATGCGAGAGGATGCATCCCGCAGGCTAGTCGAGCAAAAACACGTGCGAGAGGATGCATCCCGCAGGCTAGTCGAGTAAAAACACGTGCGAGAGGATGCATCCCGCAGGCTAGTCGAGTAAAAACACGTGCGAGAGGATGCATCCCGCAGGGTAGTCGAGCAAAAACACGTGCGAGAGGATGCATCCCGCAGGCTAGTCGAGTAAAAACACGTGCGAGAGGATGCATCCCGCAGGCTAGTCGAGCAAAAACACGTGCGAGAGGATGCATCCCGCAGGCAAGTCGAGCAAAAACACGTGCGAGAGGATGCATCCCGCAGGCTAGTCGAGCAAAAACAAGTGCGAGAGGATGCATCCCGCAGGGTAGTCGAGTAAAAACACGTGCGAGAGGATGCATCCCGCAGGCTAGTCGAGCAAAAACACGTGCGAGAGGATGCATCCCGCAGGCTAGTCGAGCAAAAACACGTGCGAGAGGATGCATCCCGCAGGCTAGTCGAGTAAAAACACGTGCGAGAGGATGCATCCCGCAGGCTAGTCGAGTAAAAACACGTGCGAGACGATGCATCCCGCAGGCTAGTCGTGTAAAAACACGTGCGAGAGGATGCATCCCGCAGGCTAGTCGAGTAAAAACACGTGCGAGGTTTTGTGGGATGCGCATGCGCAGGTTTTGTGGGATGCGCATGCGCAGATTTTTTGGGATGCGCATGCGCAGGTTTTTTGGGATGCGCATGGCTAGTCGAGCAAAAACACGTGCGAGAGGATGCATCCCGCAGGCTAGTCGAGCAAAAACACGTGCGAGAGGATGCATCCCGCAGGCTAGTCGAGCAAAAACACGTGCGAGAGGATGCATCCCGCAGGCTAGTCGAGTAAAAACACGTGCGAGAGGATGCATCCTGCAGGCTAGTCGAGTAAAAACACGTGCGAGAGGATGCATCCCGCAGGCTAGTCGAGTAAAAACACGTGCGAGACGATGCATCCCGCAGGCTAGTCGTGTAAAAACACGTGCGAGAGGATGCATCCCGCAGGCTAGTCGAGTAAAAACACGTGCGAGGTTTTGTGGGATGCGCATGCGCAGGTTTTGTGGGATGCGCATGCGCAGGTTTTATGGGATGCGCATGGCTAGTCGAGCAAAACACGTGCGAGAGGATGCATCCCGCAGGCGAGTCGAGTAAAAACACGTGCGAAAGGATGCATCCCGCAGGCTAGTCGAGCACAAACACGTGCGAGGTTTTGTGGGATGCGCATGCGCAGGTTTTGTGGGATGCGCATGCGCAGATTTTTTGGGATGCGCATGCGCAGGTTTTTTGGGATGCGCATGGCTAGTCGAGCAAAAACACGTGCGAGAGGATCCATCCCGCAGGCTAGTCGAGCAAAAACACGTGCGAGAGGATGCATCCCGCAGGCGAGTCGAGTAAAAACACGTGCGAAAGGATGCATCCCGCAGGCTAGTCGAGCACAAACACGTGCGAGGTGTTGTGGGATGCGCATGCGCAGGTTTTGTGGGATGCGCATGCGCAGATTTTTTGGGATGCGCATGCGCAGGTTTTTTGGGATGCGCATGGCTAGTCGAGCAAAAACACGTGCGAGAGGATGCATCCCGCAGGCTAGTCGAGCAAAAACACGTGCGAGAGGATGCATCCCGCAGGCTAGTCGAGTAAAAACACGTGCGAGAGGATGCATCCCGCAGGCTAGTCGAGTAAAAACACGTGCGAGGTTTTGTGGGATGCGCATGCGCAGGTTTTGTGGGATGCGCATGCGCAGGTTTTATGGGATGCGCATGGCTAGTCGAGCAAAACACGTGCGAGAGGATGCATCCCGCAGGGTAGTCGAGTAAAAACACGTGCGAGAGGATGCATCCCGCAGGCTAGTCGAGTAAAAACACGTGCGAGAGGATGCATCCCGCAGGCTAGTCGAGTAAAAACACGTGCGAGGTTTTGTGGGATGCGCATGCGCAGGTTTTGTGGGATGCGCATGCGCAGGTTTTGTGGGATGCGCATGCGCAGATTTTTTGGGATGCGCATGCGCAGGTTTTTTGGGATGCGCATGGCTAGTCGAGCAAATACACGTGCGAGAGGATGCATCCCGCAGGCTAGTCGAGTAAAAACACGTGCGAGACGATGCATCCCGCAGGCTAGTCGAGTAAAAACACGTGCGAGAGGATGCATCCCGCAGGCTAGTCGAGTAAAAACACGTGCGAGGTTTTGTGGGATGCGCATGCGCAGGTTTTGTGGGATGCGCATGCGCAGGTTTTATGGGATGCGCATGGCTAGTCGAGCAAAACACGTGCGAGAGGATGCATCCCGCAGGGTAGTCGAGTAAAAACACGTGCGAGAGGATGCATCCCGCAGGCTAGTCGAGTAAAAACACGTGCGAGAGGATGCATCCCGCAGGCTAGTCGAGCAAAAACACGTGCGAGAGGATGCATCCCGCAGGCTAGTCGAGTAAAAACACGTGCGAGAGGATGCATCCCGCAGGCTAGTCGAGTAAAAACACGTGCGAGAGGATGCATCCCGCAGGCTAGTCGAGTAAAAACACTTGCGAGGTTTTGTGGGATGCGCATGCGCAGGTTTTTTGGGATGCGCATACGCAGGTTTTTTGGGATGCGCATGGCTAGTCGAGCAAAAACACGTGCGAGAGGATGCATCCCGCAGGCTAGCCGAGCAAAAACACGTGCGAGAGGATGCATCCCGCAGGCTAGTCGAGTAAAAACACGTGCGAGGTTTTGTGGGATGCGCATGCGCAGGTTTTGTGGGATGCGCATGCGCAGGTTTTTTGGGATGCGCATGTGCAGGTTTTTTGGGATGCGCATGGCTAGTCGAGCAAAAACACGTGCGAGAGGATGCATCCCGCAGGCTAGTCGAGTAAAAACACGTGCGAGAGGATGCATCCCGCAGGCTAGTCGAGTAAAAACACGTGCGAGAGGATGCATCCCGCAGGCTAGTCGAGTAAAAACACGTGCGAGGTTTTGTGGGATGCGCATGCGCAGGTTTTTTGGGATGCGCATACGCAGGTTTTTTGGGATGCGCATGGCTAGTCGAGCAAAAACACGTGCGAGAGGATGCATCCCGCAGGCTAGCCGAGCAAAAACACGTGCGAGAGGATGCATCCCGCAGGCTAGTCGAGTAAAAACACGTGCGAGGTTTTGTGGGATGCGCATGCGCAGGTTTTGTGGGATGCGCATGCGCAGGTTTTTTGGGATGCGCATGTGCAGGTTTTTTGGGATGCGCATGGCTAGTCGAGCAAAAACACGTGCGAGAGGATGCATCCCGCAGGCTAGTCGAGTAAAAACACGTGCGAGAGGATGCATCCCGCAGGCTAGTCGAGTAAAAACACGTGCGAGGTTTTGTGGGATGCGCATACGCAGGTTTTGTGGGATGCGCATGCGCAGGTTTTTTGGGATGCGCATGCGCAGGTTTTTTGGGATGCGCATGCGCAGGTTTTTTGGGATGCGCATGGCTAGTCGAGCAAAAACACGTGCGAGAGGATGCATCCCGCAGGGTAGTCGAGTAAAAACACGTGCGAGAGGATGCATCCCGCAGGCTAGTCGAGTAAAAACACGTGCGAGAGGATGCATCCCGCAGGCTAGTCGAGCAAAAACACGTGCGAGAGGATGCATCCCGCAGGCTAGTCGAGCAAAAACACGTGCGAGAGGATGCATCCCGCAGGCTAGTCGAGTAAAAACACGTGCGAGAGGATGCATCCCGCAGGCTGGTCGAGCACAAACACGTGCGAGAGGATGCATCCCGCAGGCAAGTCGAGCAAAAACACGTGCGAGAGGATGCATCCCGCAGGCTAGTCGAGCAAAAACAAGTGCGAGAGGATGCATCCCGCAGGCTAGTCGAGTAAAAACACGTGCGAGAGGATGCATCCCGCAGGCTAGTCGAGCAAAAACACATGCGAGAGGATGCATCCCGCAGGCTAGTCGAGCAAAAACACGTGCGAGAGGATGCATCCCGCAGGCTAGTCGAGTAAAAACACGTGCGAGAGGATGCATCCCGCAGGCTAGTCGAGTAAAAACACGTGCGAGAGGATGCATCCCGCAGGGTAGTCGAGCAAAAACACGTGCGAGAGGATGCATCCCGCAGGCTAGTCGAGTAAAAACACGTGCGAGAGGATGCATCCCGCAGGCTAGTCGAGCAAAAACACGTGCGAGAGGATGCATCCCGCAGGCAAGTCGAGCAAAAACACGTGCGAGAGGATGCATCCCGCAGGCTAGTCGAGCAAAAACAAGTGCGAGAGGATGCATCCCGCAGGGTAGTCGAGTAAAAACACGTGCGAGAGGATGCATCCCGCAGGCTAGT
This sequence comes from Lasioglossum baleicum, assembly GCF_051020765.1. NCBI lineage: Eukaryota > Metazoa > Arthropoda > Insecta > Hymenoptera > Halictidae > Lasioglossum > Lasioglossum baleicum. The sequence goes on along the minus strand of NW_027469110.1, from coordinate 896,428 downwards.
CGAGCAAAAACACGTGCGAGAGGATGCATCCCGCAGGCTAGTCGAGCAAAAACACGTGCGAGAGGATGCATCCCGCAGGCTAGTCGAGTAAAAACACGTGCGAGAGGATGCATCCCGCAGGCTAGTCGAGCAAAAACACGTGCGAGAGGATGCATCCCGCAGGCTAGTCGAGTAAAAACACGTGCGAGAGGATGCATCCCGCAGGCTAGTCGAGCTAAAACACGTGCGAGAGGATGCATCCCGCAGGCAAGTCGAGCAAAAACACGTGCGAGAGGATGCATCCCGCAGGCTAGTCGAGCAAAAACAAGTGCGAGAGGATGCATCCCGCAGGCTAGTCGAGTAAAAACACGTGCGAGAGGATGCATCCCGCAGGCTAGTCGAGCAAAAACACGTGCGAGAGGATGCATCCCGCAGGCTAGTCGAGTAAAAACACGTGCGAGAAGATGCATCCCGCAGGCTAGTCGAGTAAAAACACGTGCGAGAGGATGCATCCCGCAGGCTAGTCGAGTAAAAACACGTGCGAGAGGATGCATCCCGCAGGCTAGTCGAGTAAAAACACGTGCGAGGTTTTGTGGGATGCGCATGCGCAGGTTTTGTGGGATGCGCATGCGCAGGTTTTTTGGGATGCGCATGCCTAGTCGAGCATAAACACGTGCGACAGGATGCATCCCGCAGGCTAGTCGAGCAAAAACACGTGCGAGAGGATGCATCCCGCAGGCTAGTCGAGCAAAAACAAGTGCGAGAGGATGCATCCCGCAGGCTAGTCGAGTAAAAACACGTGCGAGAGGATGCATCCCGCAGGCTAGTCGAGCAAAAACACATGCGAGAGGATGCATCCCGCAGGCTAGTCGAGCAAAAACACGTGCGAGAGGATGCATCCCGCAGGCTAGTCGAGTAAAAACACGTGCGAGAGGATGCATCCCGCAGGCTAGTCGAGTAAAAACACGTGCGAGAGGATGCATCCCGCAGGGTAGTCGAGCAAAAACACGTGCGAGAGGATGCATCCCGCAGGCTAGTCGAGTAAAAACACGTGCGAGAGGATGCATCCCGCAGGCTAGTCGAGCAAAAACACGTGCGAGAGGATGCATCCCGCAGGCAAGTCGAGCAAAAACACGTGCGAGAGGATGCATCCCGCAGGCTAGTCGAGCAAAAACAAGTGCGAGAGGATGCATCCCGCAGGGTAGTCGAGTAAAAACACGTGCGAGAGGATGCATCCCGCAGGCTAGTCGAGCAAAAACACGTGCGAGAGGATGCATCCCGCAGGCTAGTCGAGCAAAAACACGTGCGAGAGGATGCATCCCGCAGGCTAGTCGAGTAAAAACACGTGCGAGAGGATGCATCCCGCAGGCTAGTCGAGCAAAAACACGTGCGAGAGGATGCATCCCGCAGGCTAGTCGAGTAAAAACACGTGCGAGAGGATGCATCCCGCAGGCTAGTCGAGCTAAAACACGTGCGAGAGGATGCATCCCGCAGGCAAGTCGAGCAAAAACACGTGCGAGAGGATGCATCCCGCAGGCTAGTCGAGCAAAAACAAGTGCGAGAGGATGCATCCCGCAGGCTAGTCGAGTAAAAACACGTGCGAGAGGATGCATCCCGCAGGCTAGTCGAGCAAAAACACGTGCGAGAGGATGCATCCCGCAGGCTAGTCGAGTAAAAACACGTGCGAGAAGATGCATCCCGCAGGCTAGTCGAGTAAAAACACGTGCGAGAGGATGCATCCCGCAGGCTAGTCGAGTAAAAACACGTGCGAGAGGATGCATCCCGCAGGCTAGTCGAGTAAAAACACGTGCGAGGTTTTGTGGGATGCGCATGCGCAGGTTTTGTGGGATGCGCATGCGCAGGTTTTTTGGGATGCGCATGCCTAGTCGAGCATAAACACGTGCGACAGGATGCATCCCGCAGGCTAGTCGAGCAAAAACACGTGCGAGAGGATGCATCCCGCAGGCTAGTCGAGTAAAAACACGTGCGAGAGGATGCATCCCGCAGGCTAGTCGAGCAAAAACACGTGCGAGAGGATGCATCCCGCAGGCTAGTCGAGCAAAAACACGTGCGAGAGGATGCATCCCGCAGGCTAGTCGAGCAAAAACACGTGCGAGAGGATGCATCCCGCAGGCTAGTCGAGTAAAAACACGTGCGAGAGGATGCATCCCGCAGGCTAGTCGAGCACAAACACGTGCGAGAGGATGCATCCCGCAGGCTAGTCGAGCAAAAACACGTGCGAGAGGATGCATCCCGCAGGCTAGTCGAGTAAAAACACGTGCGAAAGGATGCATCCCGCAGGCTAGTCGAGCACAAACACGTGCGAGGTTTTGTGGGATGCGCATGCGCAGGTTTTGTGGGATGCGCATGCGCAGGTTTTTTGGGATGCGCATGGCTAGTCGAGCAAAAACACGTGCGAGAGGATGCATCCCGCTGGCTAGCCGAGCAAAAACACGTGCGAGAGGATGCATCCCGCAGGCTAGTCGAGTATAAACACGTGCGAGGTTTTGTGGGATGCGCATGCGCAGGTTTTGTGGGATGCGCATGCGCAGGTTTTTTGGGATGCGCATGGCTAGTCGAGCAAAAACACGTGCGAGAGGATGCATCCCGCAGTCTAGTCGAGCACAAACACGTGCGAGGTTTTGTGGGATGCGCATGCGCAGGTTTTGTGGGATGCGCATGCGCAGGTTTTGTGGGATGCGCATGCGCAGATTTTTTGGGATGCGCATGCGCAGGTTTTTTGGGATGCGCATGGCTAGTCGAGCAAAAACACGTGCGAGAGGATGCATCCCGCAGGCTAGTCGAGCAAAAACACGTGCGAGAGGATGCATCCCGCAGGCTAGTCGAGTAAAAACACGTGCGAGAGGATGCATCCCGCAGGCTAGTCGAGCAAAAACACGTGCGAGAGGATGCATCCCGCAGGCTATTCGAGCAAAAACACGTGCGAGAGGATGCATCCCGCAGGCTAGTCGAGTAAAAACACGTGCGAGAGGATGCATCCCGCAGGCTAGTCGAGCACAAACACGTGCGAGAGGATGCATCCCGCAGGCTAGTCGAGCAAAAACACGTGCGAGAGGATGCATCCTGCAGGCTAGTCGAGTAAAAACACGGGCGAGAGGATGCATCCCGCAGGCTAGTCGAGTAAAAACACGTGCGAGACGATGCATCCCGCAGGCTAGTCGAGTAAAAACACGTGCGAGAGGATGCATCCCGCAGGCTAGTCGAGTAGAAACACGTGCGAGAGGATGCATCCCGCAGGCTAGTCGAGTAAAAACACGTGCGAGAGGATGCATCCCGCAGGCTAGTCGAGTAAAAACACGTGCGAGAGGATGCATCCCGCAGGCTAGTCGAGTAAAAACACGTGCGAGAGGATGCATCCCGCAGGCTAGTCGAGTAAAAACACGTGCAAGAGGATGCTTCCCGCAGGCTAGTCGAGTAAAAACACGTGCGAGAGGATGCATCCCGCAGGCTAGTCGAGCAATAACACGTGCGAGAGGATGCATCCCGCAGGCTAGTCGAGCAAAAACACGTGCGAGAGGATGCTTCCCGCAGGCTAGTCGAGTAAAAACACGTGCGAGAGGATGCATCCCGCAGGCTAGTCGAGTAAAAACACGTGCGAGAGGATGCATCCCGCAGGCTAGTCGAGTAAAAACACGTGCAAGAGGATGCTTCCCGCAGGCTAGTCGAGTAAAAACACGTGCGAGAGGATGCATCCCGCAGGCTAGTCGAGCAATAACACGTGCGAGAGGATGCATCCCGCAGGCTAGTCGAGCAAAAACACGTGCGAGAGGATGTATCCCGCAGGCTAGTCGAGTAAAAACACGTGCGAGAGGATGCATCCCGCAGGCTAGTCGAGTAAAAACACGTGCGAGAGGATGCATCCCGCAGGCTAGTCGAGTAAAAACACGTGCGAGAGGATGCATCCCGCAGGCTAGTCGAGTAAAAACACGTGCGAGAGGATGCATCCCGCAGGCTAGTCGAGTAAAAACACGTGCAAGAGGATGCTTCCCGCAGGCTAGTCGAGTAAAAACACGTGCGAGAGGATGCATCCCGCAGGCTAGTCGAGTAAAAACACGTGCGAGAGGATGCTTCCCGCAGGCTAGTCGAGTAAAAACACGTGCGAGAGGATGCATCCCGCATGCTAGTCGAGTAAAAACACGTGCAAGAGGATGCTTCCCGCAGGCTAGTCGAGTAAAAACACGTGCGAGTCGATGCATCCCGCAGGCTAGTCGAGTAAAAACACGTGCGAGAGGATGCATCCCGCAGGCTAGTCGAGTAAAAACACGTGCGAGAGGATGCATCCCGCAGGCTAGTCGAGTAAAAACACGTGCGGGAGGATGCATCCCACAGGCTAGTCGAGTAAAAACACGTGCGAGGTTTTGTGGGATGCGCATGCGCAGGTTCTGTGGGATGCGCATGCGCAGGTTTTTTGGGATGCGCATGGCTAGTCGAGCAAAAACACGTGCGAGAGGATGCATCCCGCAGTCTAGTCGAGCACAAACACGTGCGAGGTTTTGTGGGATGCGCATGCGCAGGTTTTGTGGGATGCGCATGCGCAGATTTTTTGGGATGCGCATGCGCAGGTTTTTTGGGATGCGCATGGCTAGTCGAGCAAAAACACGTCCGAGAGGATGCATCCCGCAGGCTAGTCGAGCAAAAACACGTGCGAGAGGATGCATCCCGCAGGCTAGTCGAGCAAAAACACGTGCGAGAGGATGCATCCCGCAGGCTAGTCGAGCAAAAACACGTGCGAGAGGATGCATCCCGCAGGCTAGTCGAGTAAAAACACGTGCGAGATGATGCATCCTGCAGGCTAGTCGAGTAAAAACACGTGCGAGAGGATGCATCCCGCTGGTTAGTCGAGTAAAAACACGTGCGAGAGGATGCATCCCGCAGGCTAGTCGAGTAAAAACACGTGCAAGAGGATGCTTCCCGCAGGCTAGTCGAGTAAAAACACGTGCGAGAGGATGCATCCCGCAGGCTAGTCGAGTAAAAACACGTGCGAGAGGATGCATCCCGCAGGCTAGTCGAGTAAAAACACGTGCAAGAGGATGCTTCCCGCAGGCTAGTCGAGTAAAAACACGTGCGAGAGGATGCATCCCGCAGGCTAGTCGAGCAAAAACACGTGCGAGAGGATGCATCCCGCAGGCTAGTCGAGCAAAAACACGTGCGAGAGGATGTATCCCGCAGGCTAGTCGAGTAAAAACACGTGCGAGAGGATGCATCCCGCAGGCTAGTCGAGTAAAAACACGTGCGAGACGATGCATCCCGCAGGCTAGTCGAGTAAAAACTAGTGCGAGAGGATGCATCCCGCAGGCTAGTCGAGTAAAAACACGTGCGTGTTTTTGTGGGATGCGCATGCGCAGGTTTTGTGGGATGCGCATGCGCAGGTTTTTTGGGATGCGCATGGCTAGTCGAGCAAAAACACGTGCGGGAGGATGCATCCCGCAGGCTAGTCGAGTAAAAACACGTGCGAGAGGATGCATCCCGCAGGCTAGTCGAGTAAAAACACGTGCTAGGTTTTGTGGGATGCGCATGAGCAGGTTTTTTGGGATGCGCATGGCTAGTCGAGCAAAAACACGTGCGAGAGGATGCATCCCGCAGTCTAGTCGAGCACAAACACATGCGAGGTTTTGTGGGATGCGCATGCGCAGGTTTTGTGGTATGCGCATGCGCAGATTTTTTGGGATGCGCATGCGCAGGTTTTTTGGGATGCGCATGGCTAGTCGAGCAAAAACACGTGCGAGAGGATGCATCCCGCAGGCTAGTCGAGCAAAAACACGTGCGAGAGGATGCATCCCGCAGGCTAGTCGAGTAAAAACACGTGCGAAAGGATGCATCCCGCAGGCTAGTCGAGCACAAACACGTGCGAGGTTTTGTGGGATGCGCATGCGCAGGTTTTGTGGGATGCGCATGCGCAGATTTTTTGGGATGCGCATGGCTAGTCGATCAAAAACACGTGCGAGAGGATGCATCCCGCAGGCTAGTCGAGTAAAAACACGTGCGAGACGATGCATCCCGCAGGCTAGTCGAGTAAAAACACGTGCGAGAGGATGCATCCCGCAGGCTAGTCGAGTAAAAACACGTGCGAGAGGATGCATCCCGCAGGCTAGTCGAGTAAAAACACGTGCGAGGTTTTGTGGGATGCGCATGCGCAGGTTTTGTGGGATGCGCATGCGCAGGTTTTTTGGGATGCGCATGCGCAGGTTTTTTGGGATCCGCATGGCTAGTCGAGCAAAAACACGTGCGAGAGGATGCATCCCGCAGGCTAGCCGAGCAAAAACACGTGCGAGAGGATGCATCCCGCAGGCTAGTCGAGTAAAAACACGTGCGAGGTTTTGTGGGATGCGCATGCGCAGGTTTTGTGGGATGCGCATGCGCAGGTTTTTTGGGATGCGCATGGCTAGTCGAGCAAATACACGTGCGAGAGGATGCATCCCGCAGGGTAGTCGAGTAAAAACACGTGCGAGAGGATGCATCCCGCAGGCTAGTCGAGTAAACACACGTGCGAGGTTTTGTGGGATGCGCATGCGCAGGTTTTGTGGGATGCGCATGCGCAGGTTTTTTGGGATGCGCATGCCTAGTCGAGCATAAACACGTGCGACAGGATGCATCCCGCAGGCTAGTCGAGCAAAAACACGTGCGAGAGGATGCATCCCGCAGGCTAGTCGAGTAAAAACACGTGCGAGAGGATGCATCCCGCAGGCTAGTCGAGCAAAAACACGTGCGAGAGGATGCATCCCGCAGGCTAGTCGAGCAAAAACACGTGCGAGAGGATGCATCCCGCAGGCTAGTCGAGCAAAAACACGTGCGAGAGGATGCATCCCGCAGGCTAGTCGAGTAAAAACACGTGCGAGAGGATGCATCCTGCAGGCTAGTCGAGTAAAAACACGTGCGAGAGGATGCATCCCGCTGGCTAGTCGAGTAAAAACACGTGCGAGAGGATGCATCCCGCAGGCTAGTCGAGTAAAAACACGTGCAAGAGGATGCTTCCCGCAGGCTAGTCGAGTAAAAACACGTGCGAGAGGATGCATCCCGCAGGCTAGTCGAGTAAAAACACGTGCGAGAGGATGCATCCCGCAGGCTAGTCGAGTAAAAACACGTGCAAGAGGATGCTTCCCGCATGCTAGTCGAGTAAAAACACGTGCGAGAGGATGCATCCCGCAGGCTAGTCGAGCAAAAACACGTGCGAGAGGATGCATCCCGCAGGCTAGTCGAGTAAAAACACGTGCGAAAGGATGCATCCCGCAGGCTAGTCGAGCACAAACACGTGCGAGGTTTTGTGGGATGCGCATGCGCAGGTTTTGTGGGATGCGCATGCGCAGATTTTTTGGGATGCGCATGCGCAGGTTTTTTGGGATGCGCATGGCTAGTCGAGCAAAAACACGTGCGAGAGGATGCATCCCGCAGGCTAGTCGAGCAAAAACACGTGCGAGAGGATGCATCCCGCTGGCTAGTCGAGTAAAAACACGTGCGAAAGGATGCATCCCGCAGGCTAGTCGAGCACAAACACGTGCGAGGTTTTGTGGGATGCGCATGCGCAGGTTTTGTGGGATGCGCATGCGCAGATTTTTTGGGATGCGCATGGCTAGTCGATCAAAAACACGTGCGAGAGGATGCATCCCGCAGGCTAGTCGAGTAAAAACACGTGCGTGTTTTTGTGGGATGCGCATGCGCAGGTTTTGTGGGATGCGCATGCGCAGGTTTTTTGGGATGCGCATGGCTAGTCGAGCAAAAACACGTGCGGGAGGATGCATCCCGCAGGCTAGTCGAGTAAAAACACGTGCGAGAGGATGCATCCCGCAGGCTAGTCGAGTAAAAACACGTGCTAGGTTTTGTGGGATGCGCATGAGCAGGTTTTTTGGGATGCGCATGGCTAGTCGAGCAAAAACACGTGCGAGAGGATGCATCCCGCAGTCTAGTCGAGCACAAACACATGCGAGGTTTTGTGGGATGCGCATGCGCAGGTTTTGTGGTATGCGCATGCGCAGATTTTTTGGGATGCGCATGCGCAGGTTTTTTGGGATGCGCATGGCTAGTCGAGCAAAAACACGTGCGAGAGGATGCATCCCGCAGGCTAGTCGAGCAAAAACACGTGCGAGAGGATGCATCCCGCAGGCTAGTCGAGTAAAAACACGTGCGAAAGGATGCATCCCGCAGGCTAGTCGAGCACAAACACGTGCGAGGTTTTGTGGGATGCGCATGCGCAGGTTTTGTGGGATGCGCATGCGCAGATTTTTTGGGATGCGCATGGCTAGTCGATCAAAAACACGTGCGAGAGGATGCATCCCGCAGGCTAGTCGAGTAAAAACACGTGCGAGACGATGCATCCCGCAGGCTAGTCGAGTAAAAACACGTGCGAGAGGATGCATCCCGCAGGCTAGTCGAGTAAAAACACGTGCGAGAGGATGCATCCCGCAGGCTAGTCGAGTAAAAACACGTGCGAGGTTTTGTGGGATGCGCATGCGCAGGTTTTGTGGGATGCGCATGCGCAGGTTTTTTGGGATGCGCATGCGCAGGTTTTTTGGGATCCGCATGGCTAGTCGAGCAAAAACACGTGCGAGAGGATGCATCCCGCAGGCTAGCCGAGCAAAAACACGTGCGAGAGGATGCATCCCGCAGGCTAGTCGAGTAAAAACACGTGCGAGGTTTTGTGGGATGCGCATGCGCAGGTTTTGTGGGATGCGCATGCGCAGGTTTTTTGGGATGCGCATGGCTAGTCGAGCAAATACACGTGCGAGAGGATGCATCCCGCAGGGTAGTCGAGTAAAAACACGTGCGAGAGGATGCATCCCGCAGGCTAGTCGAGTAAAAACACGTGCGAGGTTTTGTGGGATGCGCATGCGCAGGTTTTGTGGGATGCGCATGCGCAGGTTTTTTGGGATGCGCATGCCTAGTCGAGCATAAACACGTGCGACAGGATGCATCCCGCAGGCTAGTCGAGCAAAAACACGTGCGAGAGGATGCATCCCGCAGGCTAGTCGAGTAAAAACACGTGCGAGAGGATGCATCCCGCAGGCTAGTCGAGCAAAAACACGTGCGAGAGGATGCATCCCGCAGGCTAGTCGAGCAAAAACACGTGCGAGAGGATGCATCCCGCAGGCTAGTCGAGCAAAAACACGTGCGAGAGGATGCATCCCGCAGGCTAGTCGAGTAAAAACACGTGCGAGAGGATGCATCCTGCAGGCTAGTCGAGTAAAAACACGTGCGAGAGGATGCATCCCGCTGGCTAGTCGAGTAAAAACACGTGCGAGAGGATGCATCCCGCAGGCTAGTCGAGTAAAAACACGTGCAAGAGGATGCTTCCCGCAGGCTAGTCGAGTAAAAACACGTGCGAGAGGATGCATCCCGCAGGCTAGTCGAGTAAAAACACGTGCGAGAGGATGCATCCCGCAGGCTAGTCGAGTAAAAACACGTGCAAGAGGATGCTTCCCGCATGCTAGTCGAGTAAAAACACGTGCGAGAGGATGCATCCCGCAGGCTAGTCGAGCAAAAACACGTGCGAGAGGATGCATCCCGCAGGCTAGTCGAGTAAAAACACGTGCGAAAGGATGCATCCCGCAGGCTAGTCGAGCACAAACACGTGCGAGGTTTTGTGGGATGCGCATGCGCAGGTTTTGTGGGATGCGCATGCGCAGATTTTTTGGGATGCGCATGCGCAGGTTTTTTGGGATGCGCATGGCTAGTCGAGCAAAAACACGTGCGAGAGGATGCATCCCGCAGGCTAGTCGAGCAAAAACACGTGCGAGAGGATGCATCCCGCAGGCTAGTCGAGTAAAAACACGTGCGAAAGGATGCATCCCGCAGGCTAGTCGAGCACAAACACGTGCGAGGTTTTGTGGGATGCGCATGCGCAGGTTTTGTGGGATGCGCATGCGCAGATTTTTTGGGATGCGCATGGCTAGTCGATCAAAAACACGTGCGAGAGGATGCATCCCGCAGGCTAGTCGAGTAAAAACACGTGCGAGACGATGCATCCCGCAGGCTAGTCGAGTAAAAACACGTGCGAGAGGATGCATCCCGCAGGCTAGTCGAGTAAAAACACGTGCGAGAGGATGCATCCCGCAGGCTAGTCGAGTAAAAACACGTGCGAGGTTTTGTGGGATGCGCATGCGCAGGTTTTGTGGGATGCGCATGCGCAGGTTTTTTGGGATGCGCATGCGCAGGTTTTTTGGGATCCGCATGGCTAGTCGAGCAAAAACACGTGCGAGAGGATGCATCCCGCAGGCTAGCCGAGCAAAAACACGTGCGAGAGGATGCATCCCGCAGGCTAGTCGAGTAAAAACACGTGCGAGGTTTTGTGGGATGCGCATGCGCAGGTTTTGTGGGATGCGCATGCGCAGGTTTTTTGGGATGCGCATGGCTAGTCGAGCAAATACACGTGCGAGAGGATGCATCCCGCAGGGTAGTCGAGTAAAAACACGTGCGAGAGGATGCATCCCGCAGGCTAGTCGAGTAAAAACACGTGCGAGAGGATGCATCCCGCAGGCTAGTCGAGTAAAAACACGTGCGAGGTTTTGTGGGATGCGCATGCGCAGGTTTTGTGGGATGCGCATGCGCAGGTTTTTTGGGATGCGCATGCCTAGTCGAGCATAAACACGTGCGACAGGATGCATCCCGCAGGCTAGTCGAGCAAAAACACGTGCGAGAGGATGCATCCCGCAGGCTAGTCGAGTAAAAACACGTGCGAGAGGATGCATCCCGCAGGCTAGTCGAGCAAAAACACGTGCGAGAGGATGCATCCCGCAGGCTAGTCGAGCAAAAACACGTGCGAGAGGATGCATCCCGCAGGCTAGTCGAGCAAAAACACGTGCGAGAGGATGCATCCCGCAGGCTAGTCGAGTAAAAACACGTGCGAGAGGATGCATCCTGCAGGCTAGTCGAGTAAAAACACGTGCGAGAGGATGCATCCCGCTGGCTAGTCGAGTAAAAACACGTGCGAGAGGATGCATCCCGCAGGCTAGTCGAGTAAAAACACGTGCAAGAGGATGCTTCCCGCAGGCTAGTCGAGTAAAAACACGTGCGAGAGGATGCATCCCGCAGGCTAGTCGAGTAAAAACACGTGCGAGAGGATGCATCCCGCAGGCTAGTCGAGTAAAAACACGTGCAAGAGGATGCTTCCCGCATGCTAGTCGAGTAAAAACACGTGCGAGAGGATGCATCCCGCAGGCTAGTCGAGCAAAAACACGTGCGAGAGGATGCATCCCGCAGGCTAGTCGAGTAAAAACACGTGCGAAAGGATGCATCCCGCAGGCTAGTCGAGCACAAACACGTGCGAGGTTTTGTGGGATGCGCATGCGCAGGTTTTGTGGGATGCGCATGCGCAGATTTTTTGGGATGCGCATGGCTAGTCGATCAAAAACACGTGCGAGAGGATGCATCCCGCAGGCTAGTCGAGTAAAAACACGTGCGAGACGATGCATCCCGCAGGCTAGTCGAGTAAAAACACGTGCGAGAGGATGCATCCGGCAGGCTAGTCGAGTAAAAACACGTGCGACAGGATGCATCCCGCAGGCTAGTCGAGCAAAAACACGTGCGAGAGGATGCATCCCGCAGGCTAGTCGAGTAAAAACACGTGCGAGAGGATGCATCCAGCAGGCTAGTCGAGTAAAAACACGTGCGAGATGATGCATCCTGCAGGCTAGTCGAGTAAAAACACGTGCGAGAGGATGCATCCCGCTGGTTAGTCGAGTAAAAACACGTGCGAGAGGATGCATCCCGCAGGCTAGTCGAGTAAAAACACGTGCAAGAGGATGCTTCCCGCAGGCTAGTCGAGTAAAAACACGTGCGAGAGGATGCATCCCGCAGGCTAGTCGAGTAAAAACACGTGCGAGAGGATGCATCCCGCAGGCTAGTCGAGTAAAAACACGTGCAAGAGGATGCTTCCCGCAGGCTAGTCGAGTAAAAACACGTGCGAGAGGATGCATCCCGCAGGCTAGTCGAGCAAAAACACGTGCGAGAGGATGCATCCCGCAGGCTAGTCGAGCAAAAACACGTGCGAGAGGATGTATCCCGCAGGCTAGTCGAGTAAAAACACGTGCGAGAGGATGCATCCCGCAGGCTAGTCGAGTAAAAACACGTGCGAGACGATGCATCCCGCAGGCTAGTCGAGTAAAAACTAGTGCGAGAGGATGCATCCCGCAGGCTAGTCGAGTAAAAACACGTGCGTGTTTTTGTGGGATGCGCATGCGCAGGTTTTGTGGGATGCGCATGCGCAGGTTTTTTGGGATGCGCATGGCTAGTCGAGCAAAAACACGTGCGGGAGGATGCATCCCGCAGGCTAGTCGAGTAAAAACACGTGCGAGAGGATGCATCCCGCAGGCTAGTCGAGTAAAAACACGTGCTAGGTTTTGTGGGATGCGCATGCGCAGGTTTTTTGGGATGCGCATGGCTAGTCGAGCAAAAACACGTGCGAGAGGATGCATCCCGCAGTCTAGTCGAGCACAAACACATGCGAGGTTTTGTGGGATGCGCATGCGCAGGTTTTGTGGGATGCGCATGCGCAGATTTTTTGGGATGCGCATGCGCAGGTTTTTTGGGATGCGCATGGCTAGTCGAGCAAAAACACGTGCGAGAGGATGCATCCCGCAGGCTAGTCGAGCAAAAACACGTGCGAGAGGATGCATCCCGCAGGCTAGTCGAGTAAAAACACGTGCGAAAGGATGCATCCCGCAGGCTAGTCGAGCACAAACACGTGCGAGGTTTTGTGGGATGCGCATGCGCAGGTTTTGTGGGATGCGCATGCGCAGATTTTTTGGGATGCGCATGGCTAGTCGATCAAAAACACGTGCGAGAGGATGCATCCCGCAGGCTAGTCGAGTAAAAACACGTGCGAGACGATGCATCCCGCAGGCTAGTCGAGTAAAAACACGTGCGAGAGGATGCATCCCGCAGGCTAGTCGAGTAAAAACACGTGCGAGAGGATGCATCCCGCAGGCTAGTCGAGTAAAAACACGTGCGAGGTTTTGTGGGATGCGCATGCGCAGGTTTTGTGGGATGCGCATGCGCAGGTTTTTTGGGATGCGCATGCGCAGGTTTTTTGGGATCCGCATGGCTAGTCGAGCAAAAACACGTGCGAGAGGATGCATCCCGCAGGCTAGCCGAGCAAAAACACGTGCGAGAGGATGCATCCCGCAGGCTAGTCGAGTAAAAACACGTGCGAGGTTTTGTGGGATGCGCATGCGCAGGTTTTGTGGGATGCGCATGCGCAGGTTTTTTGGGATGCGCATGTGCAGGTTTTTTGGGATGCGCATGGCTAGTCGAGCACAAAACACGTGCGAGAGGATGCATCCCGCAGGCTAGTCGAGTAAAAACACGTGCGAGGTTTTGTGGGATGCGCATACGCAGGTTTTGTGGGATGCGCATGCGCAGGTTTTTTGGGATGCGCATGCTCAGGTATTTTGGGATGCGCATGCGCAGGTTTATTGGGATGCGCATGGCTAGTCGAGCAAAAACACGTGCGAGAGGATGCATCCCGCAGGCTAGTCGAGCAAAAACACGTGCGAGAGGATGCATCCCGCAGGCTAGTCGAGTAAAAACACGTGCGAGAGGATGCTTCCCGCAGGCTAGTCGAGTAAAAACACGTGCGAGAGGATGCTTCCCGCAGGCTAGTCGAGTAAAAACACGTGCAAGAGGATGCTTCCCGCAGGCTAGTCGAGTAAAAACACGTGCGAGAGGATGCATCCCGCAGGCTAGTCGAGTAAAAACACGTGCGAGAGGATGCGTCCCGCAGGCTAGTCGAGCAAAAACACGTGCGAGAGGATGCATCCCGCAGGCTAGTCGAGCAAAAACACGTGCGAGAGGATGCATCCCGCAGGCTAGTCGAGCAAAAACACGTGCGAGAGGATGCATCCCGCAGGCTAGCCGAGCAAAAACACGTGCGAGAGGATGCATCCCGCAGGCTAGTCGAGCAAAAACACGTGCGAGAGGATGCATCCCGCAGGCTAGTCGAGTAAAAACACGTGCGAGAGGATGCATCCTGCAGGCTAGTCGAGTAAAAACACGTGCGAGAGGATGCATCCCGCAGGCTAGTCGAGTAAAAACACGTGCGAGGTTTTGTGGGATGCGCATGCGCAGGTTTTGTGGGATGCGCATGCGCAGATTTTTTGGGATGCGCATGCGCAGGTTTTTTGAAATGCGCATGGCTAGTCGAGCAAAAACACGTGCGAGAGGATGCATCCCGCAGGCTAGTCGAGCAAAAACACGTGCGAGAGGATGCATCCCGCAGGCTAGTCGAGTAAAAACACGTGCGAGAGGATGCATCCCGCAGGCTAGTCGAGCAAAAACACGTGCGAGAGGATGCATCCCGCAGGCTAGTCGAGCAAAAACACGTGCGAGAGGATGCATCCCGCAGGCTAGTCGAGTAAAAACACGTGCGAGAGGATGCATCCCGCAGGCTAGTCGAGCACAAACACGTGCGAGAGGATGCATCCCGCAGGCTAGTCGAGCAAAAACACGTGCGAGAGGATGCATTCTGCAGGCTAGTCGAGTAAAAACACGTGCGAGAGGATGCATCCCGCAGGCTAGTCGAGTAAAAACACGTGCGAGAGGATGCATCCCGCAGGCTAGTCGAGTAAAAACACGTGCGAGGTTTTGTGGGATGCGCATGCGCAGGTTTTGTGGGATGCGCATGCGCAGGTTTTTTGGGATGCGCATGGCTAGTCGAGCAAAAACACGTGCGAGAGGATGCATCCCGCAGTCTAGTCGAGCACAAACACGTGCGAGGTTTTGTGGGATGCGCATGCGCAGGTTTTGTGGGATGCGCATGCGCAGATTTTTTGGGATGCGCATGCGCAGGTTTTTTGGGATGCGCATGGCTAGTCGAGCAAAAACACGTGCGAGAGGATGCATCCCGCAGGCTAGTCGAGCAAAAACACGTGCGAGAGGATGCATCCCGCAGGCTAGTCGAGTAAAAACACGTGCGAGAGGATGCATCCCGCAGGCTAGTCGAGCAAAAACACGTGCGAGAGGATGCATCCCGCAGGCTAGTCGAGCAAAAACACGTGCGAGAGGATGCATCCCGCAGGCTAGTCGAGTAAAAACACGTGCGAGAGGATGCATCCCGCAGGCTAGTCGAGCACAAACACGTGCGAGAGGATGCATCCCGCAGGCTAGTCGAGCAAAAACACGTGCGAGAGGATGCATTCTGCAGGCTAGTCGAGTAAAAACACGTGCGAGAGGATGCATCCCGCAGGCTAGTCGAGTAAAAACACGTGCGAGACGATGCATCCCGCAGGCTAGTCGAGTAAAAACACGTGCGAGAGGATGCATCCCGCAGGCTAGTCGAGTAGAAACACGTGCGAGAGGATGCATCCCGCAGGCTAGTCGAGTAAAAACACGTGCGAGAGGATGCATCCCGCAGGCTAGTCGAGTAAAAACACGTGCGAGGTTTTGTGGGATGCGCATGCGCAGGTTTTTTGGGATGCGCATGCCTAGTCGAGCATAAACACGTGCGAGAGGATGCATCCCGCAGGCTAGTCGAGCAAAAACACGTGCGAGAGGATGCATCCCGCAGGCTAGTCGAGTAAAAACACGTGCGAGAGGATGCATCCCGCAGGCTAGTCGAGCAAAAACACGTGCGAGAGGATGCATCCCGCAGGCTAGTCGAGCAAAAACACGTGCGAGAGGATGCATCCGCAGGCTAGTCGAGCAAAAACACGTGCGAGAGGATGCATCCCGCAGGCTAGTCGAGTAAAAACACGTGCGAGAGGATGCATCCCGCAGGCTAGTCGAGCAAAAACACGTGCGAGAGGATGCATCCCGCAGGCTAGTCGAGCAAAAACACGTGCGAGAGGATGCATCCCGCAGGCTAGTCGAGCAAAAACACGTGCGAGAGGATGCATCCCGCAGGCTAGTCGAGTAAAAACACGTGCGAGAGGATGCATCCTGCAGGCTAGTCGAGTAAAAACACGTGCGAGAGGATGCATCCCGCTGGCTAGTCGAGTAAAAACACGTGCGAGAGGATGCATCCCGCAGGCTAGTCGAGTAAAAACACGTGCAAGAGGATGCTTCCCGCAGGCTAGTCGAGTAAAAACACGTGCGAGAGGATGCATCCCGCAGGCTAGGTCGAGTAAAAACACGTGCGAGAGGATGCATCCCGCAGGCTAGTCGAGTAAAAACACGTGCAAGAGGATGCTTCCCGCATGCTAGTCGAGTAAAAACACGTGCGAGAGGATGCATCCCGCAGGCTAGTCGAGCAAAAACACGTGCGAGAGGATGCATCCCGCAGGCTAGTCGAGTAAAAACACGTGCGAAAGGATGCATCCCGCAGGCTAGTCGAGCACAAACACGTGCGAGGTTTTGTGGGATGCGCATGCGCAGGTTTTGTGGGATGCGCATGCGCAGATTTTTTGGGATGCGCATGGCTAGTCGATCAAAAACACGTGCGAGAGGATGCATCCCGCAGGCTAGTCGAGTAAAAACACGTGCGAGACGATGCATCCCGCAGGCTAGTCGAGTAAAAACACGTGCGAGAGGATGCATCCCGCAGGCTAGTCGAGTAAAAACACGTGCGACAGGATGCATCCCGCAGGCTAGTCGAGCAAAAACACGTGCGAGAGGATGCATCCCGCAGGTTAGTCGAGTAAAAACACGTGCGAGAGGATGCATCCCGCAGGCTAGTCGAGTAAAAACACGTGCGAGATGATGCATCCTGCAGGCTAGTCGAGTAAAAACACGGTGCGAGAGGATGCATCCCGCTGGTTAGTCCGAGTAAAAACACGTGCGAGAGGATGCATCCGCAGGCTAGTCGAGTAAAAACACGTGCAAGAGGATGCTTCCCGCAGGCTAGTCGAGTAAAAACACGTGCGAGAGGATGCATCCCGCAGGCTAGTCGAGTAAAAACACGTGCGAGAGGATGCATCCCGCAGGCTAGTCGAGTAAAAACACGTGCAAGAGGATGCTTCCCGCAGGCTAGTCGAGTAAAAACGACGTGCGAGAGGATGCATCCCGCAGGCTAGTCGAGCAAAAACACGTGCGAGAGGATGCATCCCGCAGGCTAGTCGAGCAAAAACACGTGCGAGAGGATGTATCCCGCAGGCTAGTCGAGTAAAAACACGTGCGAGAGTGCATCCCGCAGGCTAGTCGAGTAAAAACACGTGCGAGACGATGCATCCCGCAGGCTAGTCGAGTAAAAACTAGTGCGAGAGGATGCATCCCGCAGGCTAGTCGAGTAAAAACACGTGCGTGTTTTTGTGGGATGCGCATGCGCAGGTTTTGTGGGATGCGCATGCGCAGGTTTTTTGGGATGCGCATGGCTAGTCGAGCAAAAACACGTGCGGGAGGATGCATCCCGCAGGCTAGTCGAGTAAAAACACGTGCGAGAGGATGCATCCCGCAGGCTAGTCGAGTAAAAACACGTGCTAGGTTTTGTGGGATGCGCATGCGCAGGTTTTTTGGGATGCGCATGGCTAGTCGAGCAAAAACACGTGCGAGAGGATGCATCCCGCAGTCTAGTCGAGCACAAACACATGCGAGGTTTTGTGGGATGCGCATGCGCAGGTTTTGTGGGATGCGCATGCGCAGATTTTTTGGGATGCGCATGCGCAGGTTTTTTGGGATGCGCATGGCTAGTCGAGCAAAAACACGTGCGAGAGGATGCATCCCGCAGGCTAGTCGAGCAAAAACACGTGCGAGAGGATGCATCCCGCAGGCTAGTCGAGTAAAAACACGTGCGAAAGGATGCATCCCGCAGGCTAGTCGAGCACAAACACGTGCGAGGTTTTGTGGGATGCGCATGCGCAGGTTTTGTGGGATGCGCATGCGCAGATTTTTTGGGATGCGCATGGCTAGTCGATCAAAAACACGTGCGAGAGGATGCATCCCGCAGGCTAGTCGAGTAAAAACACGTGCGAGACGATGCATCCCGCAGGCTAGTCGAGTAAAAACACGTGCGAGAGGATGCATCCCGCAGGCTAGTCGAGTAAAAACACGTGCGAGAGGATGCATCCCGCAGGCTAGTCGAGTAAAAACACGTGCGAGGTTTTGTGGGATGCGCATGCGCAGGTTTTGTGGGATGCGCATGCGCAGGTTTTTTGGGATGCGCATGCGCAGGTTTTTTGGGATCCGCATGGCTAGTCGAGCAAAAACACGTGCGAGAGGATGCATCCCGCAGGCTAGCCGAGCAAAAACACGTGCGAGAGGATGCATCCCGCAGGCTAGTCGAGTAAAAACACGTGCGAGGTTTTGTGGGATGCGCATGCGCAGGTTTTGTGGGATGCGCATGCGCAGGTTTTTTGGGATGCGCATGTGCAGGTTTTTTGGGATGCGCATGGCTAGTCGAGCAAAAACACGTGCGAGAGGATGCATCCCGCAGGCTAGTCGAGTAAAAACACGTGCGAGGTTTTGTGGGATGCGCATACGCAGGTTTTGTGGGATGCGCATGCGCAGGTTTTTTGGGATGCGCATGCTCAGGTTTTTTGGGATGCGCATGCGCAGGTTTTTTGGGATGCGCATGGCTAGTCGAGCAAAAACACGTGCGAGAGGATGCATCCCGCAGGCTAGTCGAGCAAAAACACGTGCGAGAGGATGCATCCCGCAGGCTAGTCGAGTAAAAACACGTGCGAGAGGATGCTTCCCGCAGGCTAGTCGAGTAAAAACACGTGCGAGAGGATGCTTCCCGCAGGCTAGTCGAGTAAAAACACGTGCAAGAGGATGCTTCCCGCAGGCTAGTCGAGTAAAAACACGTGCGAGAGGATGCATCCCGCAGGCTAGTCGAGTAAAAACACGTGCGAGAGGATGCGTCCCGCAGGCTAGTCGAGCAAAAACACGTGCGAGAGGATGCATCCCGCAGGCTAGTCGAGCAAAAACACGTGCGAGAGGATGCATCCCGCAGGCTAGTCGAGCAAAAACACGTGCGAGAGGATGCATCCCGCAGGCTAGCCGAGCAAAAACACGTGCGAGAGGATGCATCCCGCAGGCTAGTCGAGCAAAAACACGTGCGAGAGGATGCATCCCGCAGGCTAGTCGAGTAAAAACACGTGCGAGAGGATGCATCCCGCAGGCTAGTCGAGTAAAAACACGTGCGAGGTTTTGTGGGATGCGCATGCGCAGGTTTTGGTGGATGCGCATGCGCAGGTTTTATGGGATGCGCATGGCTAGTCGAGCAAAACACGTGCGAGAGGATGCATCCCGCAGGGTAGTCGAGTAAAAACACGTGCGAGAGGATGCATCCCGCAGGCTAGTCGAGTAAATACACGTGCGAGAGGATGCATCCCGCAGGCTAGTCGAGTAAAAACACGTGCGAGGTTTTGTGGGATGCGCATGCGCAGGTTTTGTGGGATGCGCATGCGCAGGTTTTGTGGGATGCGCATGCGCAGATTTTTTGGGATGCGCATGCGCAGGTTTTTTGGGATGCGCATGGCTAGTCGAGCAAATACACGTGCGAGAGGATGCATCCCGCAGGCTAGTCGAGTAAAAACACGTGCGAGACGATGCATCCCGCAGGCTAGTCGAGTAAAAACACGTGCGAGAGGATGCATCCCGCAGGCTAGTCGAGTAAAAACACGTGCGAGAGGATGCATCCCGCAGGCTAGTCGAGTAAAAACACGTGCGAGGTTTTGTGGGATGCGCATGCGCAGGTTTTTTGGGATGCGCATACGCAGGTTTTTTGGGATGCGCATGGCTAGTCGAGCAAAAACACGTGCGAGAGGATGCATCCCGCAGGCTAGCCGAGCAAAAACACGTGCGAGAGGATGCATCCCGCAGGCTAGTCGAGCAAAAACACGTGCGAGGTTTTGTGGGATGCGCATGCGCAGGTTTTGTGGGATGCGCATGCGCAGGGTTTTTGGGATGCGCATGTGCAGGTTTTTTGGGATGCGCATGGCTAGTCGAGCAAAAACACGTGCGAGAGGATGCATCCCGCAGGCTAGTCGAGTAAAAACACGTGCGAGAGGATGCATCCCGCAGGCTAGTGGAGTAAAAACACGTGCGAGGTTTTGTGGGATGCGCATACGCAGGTTTTGTGGGATGCGCATGCGCAGGTTTTTTGGGATGCGCATGCGCAGGTTTTTTGGGATGCGCATGCGCAGGTTTTTTGGGATGCGCATGGCTAGTCGAGCAAAAACACGTGCGAGAGGATGCATCCCGCAGGGTAGTCGAGTAAAAACACGTGCGAGAGGATGCATCCCGCAGGCTAGTCGAGTAAAAACACGTGCGAGAGGATGCATCCCGCAGGCTAGTCGAGTAAAAACACGTGCGAGGTTTTGTGGGATGCGCATGCGCAGGTTTTGTGGGATGCGCATGCGCAGGTTTTTTGGGATGCGCATGCGCAGATTTTTTGGGATGCGCATGGCTAGTCGAGCAGAAACACGTGCGAGAGGATGCATCCCGCAGGCTAGTCGAGTAAAAACACGTGCGAGAGGATGCATCCTGCAGGCTAGTCGAGTAAAAACACGTGCGAGAGGATGCATCCCGCAGGCTAGTCGAGTAAAAACACGTGCGAGAGGATGCATCCCGCAGGCCAGTCGAGTAAAAACACGTGCGAGGTTTTGTGGGATGAGCATGCGCAGGTTTTGTGGGATGCGCATGCGCAGGTTTTTTGGGATGCGCATGCCTAGTCGAGCAAAAACACGTGCGAGAGGATGCATCCCGCAGGCTAGTCGAGCAAAAACGCGTGCGAGAGGATGCATCCCGCAGGCTAGTCGAGTAAAAACACGTGCGAGAGGATGCATCCCGCAGGCTAGTCGAGTAAAAACACGTGCGAGGTTTTGTGGGATGCGCATGCGCAGGTTTTGTGGGATGCGCATGCGCAGGTTTTTTGGGATGCGCATGCGCAGGTTTTTTGGGATGCGCATGCCTAGTCGAGCAAAAACACGTGCGAGAGGATGCATCCCGCAGGCTAGTCGAGCAAAAACACGTGCGAGAGGATGCATCCCGCAGGCTAGTCGAGTAAAAACACGTGCGAGAGGATGCATCCTGCAGGCTAGTCGAGTGAAAACACGTGCGAGAGGATGCATCCCGCAGGCTAGTCGAGTAAAAACACGTGCGAGAGGATGCATCCCGCAGGCTAGTCGAGTAAAAACACGTGCGAGGTTTTGTGGGATGCGCATGCGCAGGTTTTGTGGGATGCGCATGCGCAGGTTTTATGGGATGCGCATGGCTAGTCGAGCAAAACACGTGCGAGAGGATGCATCACGCAGGGTAGTCGAGTAAAAACACGTGCGAGAGGATGCATCCCGCAGGCTAGTCGAGTAAAAACACGTGCGAGAGGATGCATCCCGCAGGCTAGTCGAGTAAAAACACGTGCGAGGTATTGTGGGATGCGCATGCGCAGGTTTTGTGGGATGCGCATGCGCAGGTTTTTTGGGATGCGCATGCGCAGGTTTTTTGGGATGCGCATGGCTAGTCGAGCAAAAACACGTGCGAGAGGATGCATCCCGCAGGGTAGTCGAGTAAAAACACGTGCGAGAGGATGCATCCCGCAGGCTAGTCGAGTAAAAACACGTGCGAGAGGATGCATCCCGCAGGCTAGTCGAGTAAAAACACGTGCGAGGTTTTGTGGGATGCGCATGCGCAGGTTTTTTGGGATGCGCATACGCAGGTTTTTTGGGATGCGCATGGCTAGTCGAGCAAAAACACGTGCGAGAGGATGCATCCCGCAGGCTAGCCGAGCAAAAACACGTGCGAGAGGATGCATCCCGCAGGCTAGTCGAGCAAAAACACGTGCGAGGTTTTGTGGGATGCGCATGCGCAGGTTTTGTGGGATGCGCATGCGCAGGTTTTTTGGGATGCGCATGTGCAGGTATTTTGGGATGCGCATGGCTAGTCGAGAAAAAACACGTGCGAGAGGATGCATCCCGCAGGCTAGTCGAGTAAAAACACGTGCGAGAGGATGCATCCCGCAGGCTAGTGGAGTAAAAACACGTGCGAGGTTTTGTGGGATGCGCATACGCAGGTTTTGTGGGATGCGCATGCGCAGGTTTTTTGGGATGCGCATGGCTAGTCGAGCAAAAACACTTGCGAGAGGATGCATCCCGCAGGGTAGTCGAGTAAAAACACGTGCGAGAGGATGCATCCCGCAGGCTAGTCGAGTAAAAACACGTGCGAGAGGATGCATCCCGCAGGCTAGTCGAGCAAAAACACGTGCGAGAGGATGCATCCCGCAGGCTAGTCGAGCAAAAACACGTGCGAGAGGATGCATCCCGCAGGCTAGTCGAGTAAAAACACGTGCGAGAGGATGCATCCCGCAGGCTGGTCGAGCACAAACACGTGCGAGAGGATGCATCCCGCAGGCAAGTCGAGCAAAAACACGTGCGAGAGGATGCATCCCGCAGGCTAGTCGAGCAAAAACAAGTGCGAGAGGATGCATCCCGCAGGCTAGTCGAGTAAAAACACGTGCGAGAGGATGCATCCCGCAGGCTAGTCGAGCAAAAACACGTGCGAGAGGATGCATCCCGCAGGCTAGTCGAGCAAAAACACGTGCGAGAGGATGCATCCCGCAGGCTAGTCGAGTAAAAACACGTGCGAGAGGATGCATCCCGCAGGCTAGTCGAGCAAAAACACGTGCGAGAGGATGCATCCCGCAGGCTAGTCGAGTAAAAACACGTGCGAAAGGATGCATCCCGCAGGCTAGTCGAGCACAAACACGTGCGAGGTTTTGTGGGATGCGCATGCGCAGGTTTTTTGGGATGCGCATGGCTAGTCGAGCAAAAACACGTGCGAGAGGATGCATCTCGCAGGCTAGTCGAGTAAAAACACGTGCGAGACGATGCATCCCGCAGGCTAGTCGAGTAAAAACACGTGCGAGAGGATGCATCCCGCAGGCTAGTCGAGTAAAAACACGTGCGAGAGGATGCATCCCGCAGGCTACTCGAGTAAAAACACGTGCGAGGTTTTGTGGGATGCGCATGCGCAGGTTTTATGGGATGCGCATGGCTAGTCGAGCAAAAACACGTGCGAGAGGATGCATCCCGCAGGGTAGTCGAGTAAAAACACGTGCGAGAGGATGCATCCCGCAGGCTAGTCGAGTAAAAACACGTGCGAGAGGATGCATCCCGCAGGCTAGTCGAGCAAAAACACGTGCGAGAGGATGCATCCCGCAGGCTAGTCGAGTAAAAACACGTGCGAAAGGATGCATCCCGCAGGCTAGTCGAGCACAAACACGTGCGAGGTTTTGTGGGATGCGCATGCGCAGGTTTTGTGGGATGCGCATGCGCAGATTTTTTGGGATGCGCATGCGCAGGTTTTTTGGGATGCGCATGGCTAGTCGAGCAAAAACACGTGCGAGAGGATGCATCCCGCAGGCTAGTCGAGTAAAAACACGTGCGAGACGATGCATCCCGCAGGCTAGTCGAGTAAAAACACGTGCGAGAGGATGCATCCCGCAGGCTAGTCGAGTAAAAACACGTGCGAGAGGATGCATCCCGCAGGCTAGTCGAGTAAAAACACGTGCGAGGTTTTGTGGGATGCGCATGCGCAGGTTTTGTGGGATGCGCATGCGCAGGTTTTATGGGATGCGCATGGCTAGTCGAGCAAAAACACGTGCGAGAGGATGCATCCCGCAGGCTAGTCGAGTAAAAACACGTGCGAAAGGATGCATCCCGCAGGCTAGTCGAGCACAAACACGTGCGAGGTTTTGTGGGATGCGCATGCGCAGGTTTTTTGGGATGCGCATGGCTAGTCGAGCAAAAACACGTGCGAGAGGATGCATCCCGCAGGCTAGTCGAGTAAAAACACGTGCGAGACGATGCATCCCGCAGGCTAGTCGAGTAAAAACACGTGCGAGAGGATGCATCCCGCAGGCTAGTCGAGTAAAAACACGTGCGAGAGGATGCATCCCGCAGGCTACTCGAGTAAAAACACGTGCGAGGTTTTGTGGGATGCGCATGCGCAGGTTTTATGGGATGCGCATGGCTAGTCGAGCAAAAACACGTGCGAGAGGATGCATCCCGCAGGGTAGTCGAGTAAAAACACGTGCGAGAGGATGCATCCCGCAGGCTAGTCGAGTAAAAACACGTGCGAGAGGATGCATCCCGCAGGCTAGTCGAGCAAAAACACGTGCGAGAGGATGCATCCCGCAGGCTAGTCGAGCAAAAACACGTGCGAGAGGATGCATCCCGCAGGCTAGTCGAGCAAAAACACGTGCGAGATTTTGTGGGATGCGCATACGCAGGTTTTGTGGGATGCGCATGCGCAGGTTTTTTGGGATGCGCATGCGCAGGTTTTTTGGGATGCGCATGGCTAGTCGAGCAAAAACACGTGCGAGAGGATGCATCCCGCAGGGTAGTCGAGTAAAAACACGTGCGAGAGGATGCATCCCGCAGGCTAGTCGAGTAAAAACACGTGCGAGAGGATGCATCCCGCAGGCTAGTCGAGCAAAAACAAGTGCGAGAGGATGCATCCCGCAGGCTAGTCGAGTAAAAACACGTGCGAGAGGATGCATCCCGCAGGCTAGTCGAGCAAAAACACGTGCGAGAGGATGCATCCCGCAGGCTAGTCGAGCAAAAACACGTGCGAGAGGATGCATCCCGCAGGCTAGTCGAGTAAAAACACGTGCGAGAGGATGCATCCCGCAGGCTAGTCGAGCAAAAACACGTGCGAGAGGATGCATCCCGCAGGCTAGTCGAGTAAAAACACGTGCGAAAGGATGCATCCCGCAGGCTAGTCGAGCACAAACACGTGCGAGGTTTTGTGGGATGCGCATGCGCAGATTTTTTGGGATGCGCATGCGCAGGTTTTTTGGGATGCGCATGGCTAGTCGAGCAAAAACACGTGCGAGAGGATGCATCCCGCCGGCTAGTCGAGTAAAAACACGTGCGAGACGATGCATCCCGCAGGCTAGTCGAGTAAAAACACGTGCGAGAGGATGCATCCCGCAGGCTAGTCGAGTAGAAACACGTGCGAGAGGATGCATCCCGCAGGCTAGTCGAGTAAAAACACGTGCGAGAGGATGCATACCGCAGGCTAGTCGAGTAAAAACACGTGCGAGGTTTTTTGGGATGCGCATGGCTAGTCGAGCAAAAACACGTGCGAGAGGATGCATCCCGCAGGCTAGTCGAGCAAAAACACGTGCGAGAGGATGCATCCCGCAGGCTAGTCGAGTAAAAACACGTGCGAGAGGATGCATCCTGCAGGCTAGTCGAGTGAAAACACGTGCGAGAGGATGCATCCCGCAGGCTAGTCGAGTAAAAACACGTGCGAGAGGATGCATCCCGCAGGCTAGTCGAGTAAAAACACGTGCGAGGTTTTGTGGGATGCGCATGCGCAGGTTTTGTGGGATGCGCATGCGCAGGTTTTATGGGATGCGCATGGCTAGTCGAGCAAAACACGTGCGAGAGGATGCATCACGCAGGGTAGTCGAGTAAAAACACGTGCGAGAGGATGCATCCCGCAGGCTAGTCGAGTAAAAACACGTGCGAGAGGATGCATCCCGCAGGCTAGTCGAGTAAAAACACGTGCGAGGTATTGTGGGATGCGCATGCGCAGGTTTTGTGGGATGCGCATGCGCAGGTTTTTTGGGATGCGCATGCGCAGGTTTTTTGGGATGCGCATGGCTAGTCGAGCAAAAACACGTGCGAGAGGATGCATCCCGCAGGGTAGTCGAGTAAAAACACGTGCGAGAGGATGCATCCCGCAGGCTAGTCGAGTAAAAACACGTGCGAGAGGATGCATCCCGCAGGCTAGTCGAGTAAAAACACGTGCGAGGTTTTGTGGGATGCGCATGCGCAGGTTTTTTGGGATGCGCATACGCAGGTTTTTTGGGATGCGCATGGCTAGTCGAGCAAAAACACGTGCGAGAGGATGCATCCCGCAGGCTAGCCGAGCAAAAACACGTGCGAGAGGATGCATCCCGCAGGCTAGTCGAGCAAAAACACGTGCGAGGTTTTGTGGGATGCGCATGCGCAGGTTTTGTGGGATGCGCATGCGCAGGTTTTTTGGGATGCGCATGTGCAGGTATTTTGGGATGCGCATGGCTAGTCGAGAAAAAACACGTGCGAGAGGATGCATCCCGCAGGCTAGTCGAGTAAAAACACGTGCGAGAGGATGCATCCCGCAGGCTAGTGGAGTAAAAACACGTGCGAGGTTTTGTGGGATGCGCATACGCAGGTTTTGTGGGATGCGCATGCGCAGGTTTTTTGGGATGCGCATGGCTAGTCGAGCAAAAACACTTGCGAGAGGATGCATCCCGCAGGGTAGTCGAGTAAAAACACGTGCGAGAGGATGCATCCCGCAGGCTAGTCGAGTAAAAACACGTGCGAGAGGATGCATCCCGCAGGCTAGTCGAGCAAAAACACGTGCGAGAGGATGCATCCCGCAGGCTAGTCGAGCAAAAACACGTGCGAGAGGATGCATCCCGCAGGCTAGTCGAGTAAAAACACGTGCGAGAGGATGCATCCCGCAGGCTGGTCGAGCACAAACACGTGCGAGAGGATGCATCCCGCAGGCAAGTCGAGCAAAAACACGTGCGAGAGGATGCATCCCGCAGGCTAGTCGAGCAAAAACAAGTGCGAGAGGATGCATCCCGCAGGCTAGTCGAGTAAAAACACGTGCGAGAGGATGCATCCCGCAGGCTAGTCGAGCAAAAACACGTGCGAGAGGATGCATCCCGCAGGCTAGTCGAGCAAAAACACGTGCGAGAGGATGCATCCCGCAGGCTAGTCGAGTAAAAACACGTGCGAGAGGATGCATCCCGCAGGCTAGTCGAGCAAAAACACGTGCGAGAGGATGCATCCCGCAGGCTAGTCGAGTAAAAACACGTGCGAAAGGATGCATCCCGCAGGCTAGTCGAGCACAAACACGTGCGAGGTTTTGTGGGATGCGCATGCGCAGGTTTTTTGGGATGCGCATGGCTAGTCGAGCAAAAACACGTGCGAGAGGATGCATCCCGCAGGCTAGTCGAGTAAAAACACGTGCGAGACGATGCATCCCGCAGGCTAGTCGAGTAAAAACACGTGCGAGAGGATGCATCCCGCAGGCTAGTCGAGTAAAAACACGTGCGAGAGGATGCATCCCGCAGGCTACTCGAGTAAAAACACGTGCGAGGTTTTGTGGGATGCGCATGCGCAGGTTTTATGGGATGCGCATGGCTAGTCGAGCAAAAACACGTGCGAGAGGATGCATCCCGCAGGGTAGTCGAGTAAAAACACGTGCGAGAGGATGCATCCCGCAGGCTAGTCGAGTAAAAACACGTGCGAGAGGATGCATCCCGCAGGCTAGTCGAGTAAAAACACGTGCGAAAGGATGCATCCCGCAGGCTAGTCGAGCACAAACACGTGCGAGGTTTTGTGGGATGCGCATGCGCAGGTTTTGTGGGATGCGCATGCGCAGATTTTTTGGGATGCGCATGCGCAGGTTTTTTGGGATGCGCATGGCTAGTCGAGCAAAAACACGTGCGAGAGGATGCATCCCGCAGGCTAGTCGAGTAAAAACACGTGCGAGACGATGCATCCCGCAGGCTAGTCGAGTAAAAACACGTGCGAGAGGATGCATCCCGCAGGCTAGTCGAGTAAAAACACGTGCGAGAGGATGCATCCCGCAGGCTAGTCGAGTAAAAACACGTGCGAGGTTTTGTGGGATGCGCATGCGCAGGTTTTGTGGGATGCGCATGCGCAGGTTTTATGGGATGCGCATGGCTAGTCGAGCAAAAACACGTGCGAGAGGATGCATCCCGCAGGCTAGTCGAGTAAAAACACGTGCGAAAGGATGCATCCCGCAGGCTAGTCGAGCACAAACACGTGCGAGGTTTTGTGGGATGCGCATGCGCAGGTTTTTTGGGATGCGCATGGCTAGTCGAGCAAAAACACGTGCGAGAGGATGCATCCCGCAGGCTAGTCGAGTAAAAACACGTGCGAGACGATGCATCCCGCAGGCTAGTCGAGTAAAAACACGTGCGAGAGGATGCATCCCGCAGGCTAGTCGAGTAAAAACACGTGCGAGAGGATGCATCCCGCAGGCTACTCGAGTAAAAACACGTGCGAGGTTTTGTGGGATGCGCATGCGCAGGTTTTATGGGATGCGCATGGCTAGTCGAGCAAAAACACGTGCGAGAGGATGCATCCCGCAGGGTAGTCGAGTAAAAACAGGTGCGAGAGGATGCATCCCGCAGGCTAGTCGAGTAAAAACACGTGCGAGAGGATGCATCCCGCAGGCTAGTCGAGCAAAAACACGTGCGAGAGGATGCATCCCGCAGGCTAGTCGAGCAAAAACACGTGCGAGAGGATGCATCCCGCAGGCTAGTCGAGCAAAAACACGTGCGAGATTTTGTGGGATGCGCATACGCAGGTTTTGTGGGATGCGCATGCGCAGGTTTTTTGGGATGCGCATGCGCAGGTTTTTTGGGATGCGCATGGCTAGTCGAGCAAAAACACGTGCGAGAGGATGCATCCCGCAGGGTAGTCGAGTAAAAACACGTGCGAGAGGATGCATCCCGCAGGCTAGTCGAGTAAAAACACGTGCGAGAGGATGCATCCCGCAGGCTAGTCGAGCAAAAACAAGTGCGAGAGGATGCATCCCGCAGGCTAGTCGAGTAAAAACACGTGCGAGAGGATGCATCCCGCAGGCTAGTCGAGCAAAAACACGTGCGAGAGGATGCATCCCGCAGGCTAGTCGAGCAAAAACACGTGCGAGAGGATGCATCCCGCAGGCTAGTCGAGTAAAAACACGTGCGAGAGGATGCATCCCGCAGGCTAGTCGAGCAAAAACACGTGCGAGAGGATGCATCCCGCAGGCTAGTCGAGTAAAAACACGTGCGAAAGGATGCATCCCGCAGGCTAGTCGAGCACAAACACGTGCGAGGTTTTGTGGGATGCGCATGCGCAGATTTTTTGGGATGCGCATGCGCAGGTTTTTTGGGATGCGCATGGCTAGTCGAGCAAAAACACGTGCGAGAGGATGCATCCCGCCGGCTAGTCGAGTAAAAACACGTGCGAGACGATGCATCCCGCAGGCTAGTCGAGTAAAAACACGTGCGAGAGGATGCATCCCGCAGGCTAGTCGAGTAGAAACACGTGCGAGAGGATGCATCCCGCAGGCTAGTCGAGTAAAAACACGTGCGAGAGGATGCATACCGCAGGCTAGTCGAGTAAAAACACGTGCGAGGTTTTTTGGGATGCGCATGGCTAGTCGAGCAAAAACACGTGCGAGAGGATGCATCCCGCAGG
The DNA here is from genome assembly GCF_051020765.1 of Lasioglossum baleicum. Classification (NCBI taxonomy): domain Eukaryota; kingdom Metazoa; phylum Arthropoda; class Insecta; order Hymenoptera; family Halictidae; genus Lasioglossum; species Lasioglossum baleicum. The sequence continues at coordinate 867,353 of NW_027469110.1, read as the reverse complement.
CTAGTCGAGCAAAAACACGTGCGAGAGGATGTATCCCGCAGGGTAGTCGAGTAAAAACACGTGCGAGAGGATGCATCCCGCAGGCTAGTCGAGTAAAAACACGTGCGAGGTTTTGTGGATGCGCATGCGCAGGTTTTGTGGGATGCGCATGCGCAGGTCTTGTGGGATGCGCATGCGCAGGTTTTTTGGGATGCGCATGGCTAGTCGAGCAAAAACACGTGCGAGAGGATGCATCCCGCAGGGTAGTCGAGTAAAAACACGTGCGAGAGGATGCATCCCGCAGGCTAGTCGAGTAAAAACACGTGCGAGAGGATGCATCCCGCAGGCGAGAGGCCTTCAGTTGCGCACAATACGATTGCCCACATGCACATTGCGCACATATCTTTTGGACACAGCATGATTGGGCACAAGTACAACCAGACACATCTCGATTGCGCACAAGGAGCATCGGACACATCTCGATTGCGCACAAGAAGAATCGGGCACATCTCGATTGCGCACAAATAGAATTGGATTCATCTTTATTGGGCACAGATAAAATTGCACACACGCGAATCGTGCACAAATAGAATTGCTTACTGTAATTTTGAACGCAGATGGAAATGCGGCCGATGGCAGATGGAAATGATGGAAGTGCAAATCTAGGTTTATGTATTCTTGTGAAGGATCTGCCAGATACACCTAGACGAATTAATTTTTGAAGTGTAGAAATTAATGGTTTTTGGTGTGTGCAATAAATTTTAGGTTATAATGTTTTTACTCGAAATATGGTTTCAATAGTGTCTGTATTAAGAGATAAAATTTGTGCAGTTAGTAGTAGATTATTCGATTTTTAATATTAATGTGATTTTGAATTAAAATATTGACAACGAAGAGCGAAGGACTACAAAATTACACGAATGTATAGAATTGATTTCACAGCTCCCGAATAATTCTGTGTGAAAAAGATAATTTAGATAAGTATTTTTTGCCTATAAAATATAATAATTTTTCTGAGTAATGAATACGATACTTTGTGATTTTTTATATTTTTCTTTTACATGTGGTGTACGAAGCAGATCTACTAGCTGAACTATTTTAATTGGAACGCACGGTCAGATCCTGATTATTGCAAGGAAAATGTTCTCACGGTGAGTAATATGTAACTTGTGATCTTGAAAACCATCATATTCTTAGATAGAAAGCATTAATAATTGAAGTTTATACGCGACATATATGATCGTGTTTTATACAATCTTTTTTAAACCAGTTAATCAGCGTGTAATGTCACAGCAGCGTTTAGAATGATAACTGTAAATGTATATTGAATTTCCCCAATCAGATGTACCTTCTTTGATATAGATACATAATCCCTTTTACTTGTCATTTTAACTACATAATATAATGTGAGAAGTAAGCCTTGCGGTTGAGTTTTAATTCTTGTATTTTAAATTATCATAACCGCTCCGTAATTTGTGCGTGCCAATGTATGAAATAAGTAAAGGAAAGTAAGTAGATATAGAAAGTAAGAAAGCATGCATGTAATAATTAAAGGAAAGATTAAATAAGCAGTGCTGGGTAGAATTCAAATATATTTGTAGAATTATAATATGTAGATACGTACATAAGTTTCTATAACAATAAAAAATGGGAATATTGTAAACTCGACTCTTAACAGTTCTGTTTTTTTTTTCATTTATAAATACTTGTTTATAAAGTAAACAAACTGGTTCGTGGATTTCGAATGTGGTGTAAGCATTGGTCTTTGTAAGTTTGACATACGTGGAATTGCAACCAAGTTGTCATAATGTCGTGTTATCTGTGTTTGATCTGAAGTGCCAAATGTATATGTTTAGGAATTCTTGTGATGGGTCTGTCGCATGTACCGGGACCAATTAATGTTTGAAGTGTAGAAACGAATGGTTTTTGGAGTGTGCAATAAATTTTAGGTTATAATGTTTTTACTCGATATATGGTTTCGATAGTAAATTTGTGCAGGAAGAGTACATTAATTATATGTAGATATAACACGTGCCACGGAAAAATGAGTAGATTGTTCGATTTTTAATATTAATGTGATTGTGAATTAAAATATTGACAACGAAGAGCGAAGGACTGAAAAATTACACGAATGTATAGAATTGATCTCACAGCTCCCGAATAATTCTGTGTGAAAAAGATAATTTAGATAAGTATTTTTTGCCTATAAAATATTATCATTTTTCTGAGTTATGAATACGATACTTTGTGATTTTTTATATTTTTCTTTTACATGTGGTGTACGAAGCAGATCTACTAGCTGAACTATTTTAATTGGAACGCACGGTCAGATCCTGATTATTGCAAGGAAAATGTTCTCACGGTGAGTAATATGTAACTTGTGATCTTGAAAACCATCATATTCTTAGATAGAAAGCATTAATAATTGAAGTTTATACGCGACATATATGATCGTGCTTTATACAATCTTTTTTAAACCAGTTAATCAGCGTGTAATGTCACAGCAGCGTTTAGAATGATAACTGTAAATGTATATTGAATTTCCCCAATCAGATGTACCTTCTTTGATATAGATACATAATCCCTTTTACTTGTCATTTTAACTACATAATATAATGTGAGAAGTAAGCCTTGCGGTTGAGTTTTAATTCTTGTATTTTAAATTATCATAACCGCTCCGTAATTTGTGCGTGCCAATGTATGAAATAAGTAAAGGAAAGTAAGTAGATATAGAAAGTAAGAAAGCATGCATGTAATAATTAAAGGAAAGATTAAATAAGCAGTGCTGGGTAGAATTCAAATATATTTGTAGAATTATAATATGTAGATACGTACATAAGTTTCTATAACAATAAAAAATGGGAATATTGTAAACTCGACTCTTAACAGTTCTGTTTTTTTTTTCATTTATAAATACTTGTTTATAAAGTAAACAATCTGGTTCGTGGATTTCGAATGTGGTGTAAGCTTTGGTCTTTGTAAGTTTGACATACGTGGAATTGCAACCACGTTGTCATAATGTCGTGTTATCTGTGTTTGATCTGAAGTGCCAAATGTTTGTTAGGAATTCTTGTGATGGGTCTGTCGCATGTACCGGGACCAATTAATGTTTGAAGTGTAGAAATGAATGGTTTTTGGAGTCTGCAATAAATTTTAGGTTATAATGTTTTACTCGATATATGGTTTCGATAGTAAATTTGTGCAGGAAGAGTACATTAATTATATGTAGATATAACACGTGCCACGGAAAAATGAGTAGATTGTTCGATTTTTAATATTAATGTGATTTTGAATTAAAATATTGACAACGAAGAGCGAAGGACTGAAAAATTACACGAATGTATAGTGTAGCGTGACCCGTTGATCACGCGAACATAGCCGCGAATAGCGCTACTGCCCTGTATGTTCCATTAATGGCGCTGAGAGGGAAATTTGAATATAAAACGTAATGTTTCAAAACCGTATATTTCATATACATATATTTTATTCAGGCACGATAGCTTAGGCTTAGAATAAGTAAGGGAAACAAGGGGCTTCCACAGAGATCCTTGACGAAACCAGATGGGCGAGACTAATCGAGGAATTTGGGTAAAGTCACGTAACCTCTTGGAGGAGTTCTCCAATTTCGCATAAAGAGACAGTCGAAGTCTAGAATCGGTCGAGGACAGGAAGTCGTAAATTCACAGTCAAGGACCTCTTGGGACTCCCTCGGACCTCTCTCTCGCTCGGTCCCACGACCCTTGTTTTGGCGGGCTTTCACCCTCGCGCGTACCCCACTCTCGTGCGCGCGCTATTGGGGCACCTCCACCACCAATCACCATCGAGCTGCAACCGAGGACGAGCCACCCGACGAATCAACGTCCAGCTGGAAGATCCGAATTTTCCTATTGGCTAAGGAAAAGGAACCTGGAAGGAGAAAACTTCAGGACGAGGAAAATACGAAGCAGATACACGAGGATACGAGCAGATTCTTGTCTGAGATCTTAGAGTCAACAACGTTTCACTATTAAATAAAGTCTATTTTTCGTAACATCTTCTTGCTAAGAGTTTGTTCTGAAAACCTTCCACGAGCAGAGTGCTTTAGCGCTCCACGGGCACCCGAACCCTATAAATTCCCTAATCCCACCACACTGCGACGTAACATAGCAGTTTTTGGTGACAGCGGTGGGATTTGAAGAAAATTTCGGAAATCAACTGGACCATCAACAACGAGACAATACTGCCGGCTTGTGGAAGGCCCTGGAAAGGTGCATCTCTCTCTCCTGGGTTTTCGGACGGTTTCCCCAGGAGCTTGGGTAAATACCAGAGAGCGAGTGACGTCAGCGGCCGTGCAAGACACCCTGCCTGTCACACGCACCCCCGAAGAATCCAGCCGACGACGAGAAGAATCCAGCCGACGACGAGGAGAATCCAGCCGACGACGAGGAGAATCCGGCCAACGACGAGGAGAATCCGGCCAACGACGAGGAGAATCCAGCCGGAGAATTCAACAGCAAGAAACCAGGAAATTACGATTGGTGGTGGACCATATTAGCATAATCCGAGCAGCGCAGCCCCTGTAAGTCGATAAGATAAAATTACATTGTTTCACCTCGCGTAGAATGTCGCGTAGCTTCAAAATGTCGCGTAGAGGTAGGAAAGTACGTAAGATGAACTTGAGTAGTAGTGGTAGTTCATTTATTGTTGACGACATAGCTCCTGTGTCACCCCCAATAGTATCTACAGTTGCTCTTCCTCAAATGAGCATTTCGCCACCCGATAATAGTTTTCCAATACAGAGTACCCCAATTAATTCTCCTACCTTTTACGGTATAAGCGCCTCCCCTAATATCAACAGCCCCGCAGCTATCGGAACAAGTTCTCCTGTTAATTTACCCGAACACTCTTTTATGCCATTAAAACTTGCTATTGATCTTATACCCCAATTTGATGGACAATCTTGTTCGGTCATGAAATTTATAAGGCAATGCAAACTTGCCAACGATAGAGTCAAACCCGCCGATAAATCTAATCTTCTTGCCCTGATTAGGAATAAAATCGTAGGGCATGCCGACTTCCTAGTTTCGGATCACCGTGAAGTTAATAGTTTAGATGATCTAATAAATCTCTTAAAGGAAACATTCCCGCGATTTTTCAAGGTAGATTTGATTCACAACGAACTAAGAGAAATACGACAAGTAGATAATGAGAGAGTCGAAGTTTATGGAGCCCGGGTTAGCGAAATTTTAAACAGGGGAATCGAGGCGGCGAAAGAGAAATATACCGCGGAAGAATTTATAGGCGCGCAAGTTGTCCTCAATCAAGCCGCGATAACGGGTTTCACAAAAGGGTTAAGAGACCGTGTGGCGCGAATGATAATTTTGACAGATAATGCAAAGACCTTGCAATCCGCTATAAAAACCGCAATTCGATTGGAAAGCGAAATTTCTGAGGAACGTCGATATACCTCTTCTAAACTCACCGTGCGCGACGCCGGATTGTACGTGACAAATTCGCGATCCGACAGAAGGTGTTTTAGATGCGATCAACCGGGGCATGATCGCGCTCATTGCACCACTAACCTTCCCAACCACGCACGGAATTCCCGGGAAATTAGATGCCGCGCATGTAGGAAGACCGGTCATGTGGAGTCCCAGTGTCGCGCGAATAAGTACAATCAACCCTCAACATCCGGGATTAACAAAAACTCGCGGCCTTTAAACTGGCAAGGGCCACCGCGTCGAGGCGCACCGCGGAGCGAAGCCCTTATTGCACGCGCCGGTCCTCCCGAATCTGTCTAAACCTAGACACCAACGAGATTGTCCAATCACCAGTCATTACGTTGAAGCACGAATCTTTTAACGAAGGAACGGCTTCTTTCCTCATAGACACAGGAGCTCAGATAAATCTAATTAAACGGAAAGGAATAGGTAAAGGAACGTTAGTTGACCCCGATATTGTATACGATTTGACCGGAGTCGGATCTGGAGTATTACGTACCCACGGACAAATTCGCGTTCCCATTCATAACATTCCAGTGGAGTTCCAGATTGTTGACGACAATTTTCCTGTCGGGGAAACTGGAATTTTAGGGGTGTCGTTCTTAGTAAAGCACGAGGGCACCTTGATATTTAGGGAGAAATACCCCAATATTTTGCAACTCGGAAGCAGACGTTACCCTCTTGCCTCTGCGTCCGTCGAATTGCCTCCTCGCACTAAAGTTTTAGTAACAGTCCCTGTAAAATCAAATAGAGAATTCGGTTACATTCGTAGGATAGACGCTGGACCAGGAATCTTCATCGGGGAAGTCCTGGCCAGGCAAGAAGGTGGATTTACAAGGATCTTCGCAATCAATACTACTCCCAGCCATGTTTCTCTTAAATTACCTCCCGTAGAATTGGAGGATTTTGATATCGCATCCCCATCTCCGCGATCTGCTCGGAAAGGAGACCCCGATACGGAAAGATCTAGAGCCCATGGTCGAAGAGTTGCCGAACTACTCAAAGGCCTCAATTTAAACCATCTAAACGAAGTAGAAAAGGATAGCATTTTAGAGATAATAGGCGACTTCCCATATCAGTTCCATCTCCCTGGGGATAAGTTAGGTTGTACTAATGCGGCTGAACACGCTATAATAACAGCTGGTGAAAAGCCCATTAACACTAGACAATATAGGTTCCCTCCTGCCCATAGAAACGAAATTACTAAGCAGGTGGATAGTTTACTTAAAGACGAAATAATTCAACCCTCAATGTACCCTTATAATTCGCCTGTATGGATTGTTCCCAAAAAGCCTGATTCTTCCGGCAAAGCTCGTTGGCGCATGGTAATCGATTACCGTAAGCTAAACGAGGAAACAATTAGTGATGCGTACCCTCTCCCTAACATCACCGATATATTAGATCAACTTGGTGGAGCAAAATATTTCAGTACCTTAGATTTAGCTTCTGGGTTCCACCAAATTCCCATCGACCAAAAGGCTAAAGCAAAGACTGCATTTTCAACCCCTTACGGTCATTACGAATTCAATAGAATGCCATTTGGATTAAAAAACGCGCCAGCCACATTCCAGAGAATGATGGATTTAGTATTATCCGGTCTGCAAGGGGTAGAACTTTTCGTATACATGGATGACATCGTCATCTATGCTGATTCCCTCGAAGAACATGCCCGGAAATTACGGAACTTGCTAGCCCGACTGCAAAACGCCGGTTTAACCCTTCAACCGGAAAAATGTTTGTTCCTCCGTAAAGAAGTTACCTATTTAGGCCACATCATTACTAGTGATGGTGTGAAACCTGATCCAGTAAAAATCGATGCTGTTAAACGGTTCCCCATACCTAAAACTAAGAAGAATATCAAACAGTTTTTGGGCCTCGTAGGTTATTATAGACGATTCATTCAGGATATGGCGAAAATCGCCAAACCTCTTACTCAGCTATTAAAAAAAGATGTTCATCTGGTATGGGACGATAAAGCTCAGACTGCCTTCGCAACCCTCCGGGACATTATCTGTTCTGAGCCACTCCTCCAGTTTCCAAATTTTTCACAACCCTTCGTAGTTACCACAGACGCTTCAAATTTCGCGTTAGGAGCCGTATTGAGCCAAGGGCCTATAGGGAAAGACCTCCCCATCGCGTATGCATCTAGGACCCTAAATGAAGCAGAATGCAATTATTCTACCATAGAAAAGGAACTATTAGCAGTTTTATTCGCAGTAGATCATTTTCGACCTTATCTCTACGGTCATCAATTCACTCTAGTAACCGACCATCGCCCGTTGGTTTGGTTACACAACGTCAAAGATCCCACATCAAAGATTATGAGATGGCGAATTAAATTAAATGAATACGATTACGACATCGTGTACAAACCCGGTAAGGTGAATTCCAACGCTGAAGCATTGTCCCGAAACCCTGTTGACCTCCAAAATAATCCAACTCCCCAAACGAACTCAACCGATCCTTGTCCGGAGAATTCGGGGGTGGCCCTCGCAGGCGCCGGCGAGGTGCTGCTCACGAACCTTCAGACAAATCCAAACCCAGACAAAAGCTTAGAGTGGTACTGTGAAGAACGGGTTGCTTCTGTTTTCCTTGCGCGCGGGGAAGCAGTAGTTAGAAATGAGGTCGAAGACAGTTGCAGTAAATTCAATAATAAAGACAGTGATAATGACGACAGTGACGATTACCATACTGCTGACGAAGACGAGACGCCTTTGCCCTCAATGAAATTTCACGTAGGAGGGAAGGAACCACTCTCTGATCTGGACGAGGTCGTTGAAAGACACGGCAACCGTGAAGAGAGTGTAGATATTCGGATTCCGTCTCGGGCATCGTTGGCTTGCCGCGACTCGGGCGCCTGGAAAATCGGCTCTCCGGGAAACCCCCTGACCCCGTTCCAGGACCCGTTAGGGACAAGTCCGATGCTTTCTGATCAATGCTCTGGTTACCCTGAGAAAATCGGCTCTCCGGGAAACCCCCTGACCCCGTCTCAGGGAGCCATCGTTGGTGGTGTGTTGCGTGGTAAAGCGCTGGTTTATTGGGCTGACGAGCCGGTTGTAATAGGGACGCAATCCGGAATAGGGACGACCTCATTAGAACCTGAGATAGAAATGGAGAATCTTTATGATACAACGCCAAAGGCGAATGAAGTATTACCTGTTAGAGTCACGGACAGTATACTCAACCCTCACCCCACTCCTCTCCCAACTTTGAAATATTCTAAGGATTACCTCTACATGCGTAAGGACAACCTTATACACTTCATCCCCACAGATTATTCATGTGCTACAGAAACTACCAAAGATATCATGAAACGGGAGAAATCGCTCATCCAAAGTTTAAAACAGTACAATGTCAATGTTGGAGACGCCTTAACCATACCCGGAGATAGATTTCACATATTTCACTTGTTCGTAAAAGCTACCTCTGAGGAAAGATCTGACCTTCAGAACATCGTAGCCTCATTAAAATCCCTCAAATGGCTCGTAGACAGGACAAACACAAAAACTCTCAGCATTTCTAGAAAATACAATGGACTAGAACCTATCGGCTGGGACCTTCTAGAACAGTCAATAAAATCCATATTTACTGACCCCCAATACGTCATAACCATTTGTTCCGGAGAAATAATCACCCCCGCAGTATCAGATAGATTAAAAATCATCGAGGAACACCACAATTCTACCATCGGTGGTCATCATGGCATGACCAAGGTACGTGACAGTATTAGGGAAAACTTCTATTGGCCTGGGATGGGAAAAGAAATCGAAGATTTTGTGAGATCTTGCCCTTCTTGTCAACAGAACAAAGTACTTTCCGCGAGAACTAGACAACCCATGCGCATCACTGATACCCCAAGTAGAGCTTTCGAAAAGGTACAAATGGATATCGTAGGTCCACTGCCCATTACCAACAAAGGCAATAAATATTTACTCACTCTACAGGATAATTTGACGAAGTATTCAGATGCCATTCCATTAGCCAGAATAGATTCAATAACCGTTGCCACTGCCCTGGCAGAACAATTTATTAGTAGATTTGGATGTCCCAGGACTATTCATACAGATCAGGGACGAAACTTCACGAGTGAAGTTATGAAGACCTTCTGCAAAATCTTCAAGATCCAAAGGATCACCTCCACCGCGTTTCATCCACAATCATTAGGGTCCCTCGAACGTGCCCATAGAGTCTTCGTAGAATACTTAAAACACTATTGCACAAAAACAGATTGGGATGATTGGATTAGATTTGGGATGTTCGCATATAATACTTCGGTACATGAAGCCACAGGATTTACCCCGCACGAATTAGTATTTGGGGTCAAGGCCTTGATCCCTTCTGAATTCAGCAAACAGAAAATCCCTCGTACATTCTTCCATTATTTGAACGAACTATTTACAAAGATTACTACTACTCAAGCGATGGCGGCAAACAATTTAAACCAAGCAAAAGAGAAAAGTAAACGATTGTATGATAAAAATGTTAACCCTCGTGAGTTTAATGTAGGAGAGTATGTATATCTAGTTAGGGAACCAAAAACATCAAAATTCGACTCCGATTGGACAGGACCATACCGCATAACTAATGTATACAACGATTTAACAATAGAGATAGAAATAGGTAATAATAAATTTAAAACCATACATGCGAACAAATTAAAACTAGCCTGCATACGATTAGATTAATAGAAATGATTGTATTTACGAATAAACTTAACCTCACCTAAATAATTGTAATGCAAACATACATAAATATATGTACACCAGGAATTCCGAGTCGTAGGTACACATGCATTCTCACACACACGTTCGTATGCAGTTTTCAAACGTAGGTTATTGGAAATTTTACAGTAGATTCAAATCACACGCCGTGTAATTAACTATTTATACAAATAGCATAGAGTAGTAAAAGCTGTTCCCATAGGAAACACCTTTTCAATAAGGGGGGAGGTGTAGCGTGACCCGTTGATCACGCGAACATAGCCGCGAATAGCGCTACTGCCCTGTATGTTCCATTAATGGCGCTGAGAGGGAAATTTGAATATAAAACGTAATGTTTCAAAACCGTATATTTCATATACATATATTTTATTCAGGCACGATAGCTTAGGCTTAGAATAAGTAAGGGAAACAAGGGGCTTCCACAGAGATCCTTGACGAAACCAGATGGGCGAGACTAATCGAGGAATTTGGGTAAAGTCACGTAACCTCTTGGAGGAGTTCTCCAATTTCGCATAAAGAGACAGTCGAAGTCTAGAATCGGTCGAGGACAGGAAGTCGTAAATTCACAGTCAAGGACCTCTTGGGACTCCCTCGGACCTCTCTCTCGCTCGGTCCCACGACCCTTGTTTTGGCGGGCTTTCACCCTCGCGCGTACCCCACTCTCGTGCGCGCGCTATTGGGGCACCTCCACCACCAATCACCATCGAGCTGCAACCGAGGACGAGCCACCCGACGAATCAACGTCCAGCTGGAAGATCCGAATTTTCCTATTGGCTAAGGAAAAGGAACCTGGAAGGAGAAAACTTCAGGACGAGGAAAATACGAAGCAGATACACGAGGATACGAGCAGATTCTTGTCTGAGATCTTAGAGTCAACAACGTTTCACTATTAAATAAAGTCTATTTTTCGTAACATCTTCTTGCTAAGAGTTTGTTCTGAAAACCTTCCACGAGCAGAGTGCTTTAGCGCTCCACGGGCACCCGAACCCTATAAATTCCCTAATCCCACCACACTGCGACGTAACACACCAATTTTAGGGGTTATAGGAACGAATGTGAGGGATGTGAGGAATCGATCGACGGACCGATCGGGATTGAACAACCCGGAGACGCACACGCACACACGCACACACTCGCGATCACTCCACTCGGTCACTGATCGACGAAACTTTAGTAATACCACCTTAGGGTGAGTATTCTGCGGACGACGTAACGTTCGTAACGCGGGTCCTCGATACTGATTTCCTCCAGTGGAGGGAGACTCGGGAGGAATCGGATCGGTATCAACCTCCACGGGGGAGGAGGCGCGGAATCTGGCCGTCCGACGGTCGTTTCTTCGCGGCGCGGAGGCGTTTCAGCGCGGTCAGCGGTTCCTTCTTCGCGTCGCGGAGGTATCGCGATCTCTCGACGGTCCACTATTTTCACCCGACGGAGAAAAGGAGCGTCGCGAATGATCCTGGGCCGTTTGGCGATTCCCAAGTACGGGTTATAAGCGGTGCCTCTTCCTTCGGCGCGTAGCTGTCGCACCAATTTACCGATTTGGTAGCTTCTACCGGCGCGACGGGGCATGGGAGATAGCGAGGAGCAAGGTGTTGCTGAATTAAAGCTGCGAAGTAATAGGTTTAAACAAGCAATGTATAATGAACCAAAATGGGTACAAGGTGATGATTTGCGAGCAGAACTCGTGAAACAAAGTATAATGACGGCGTGCGAGCAAGCTCGAACGAAATATATGGCACAGAATAGCAATGGTAATATGAAAGATGGTGCGAGCGAGCTCGTACAAACAAAATAACAGAGAAATAGCAATTATAATACGAAAAGTAATGCGAGTGAACTCGTGTGAACAAAAATAGCGCAGAAAAACAATTATAACGTGAAAGATAATGCGAGCAAGCTCGTATAAACAAAAATAGCGCAGAAAAGCAATTATAATGTGAAAGATAATGCGAGCAAGCTCGTATAAACAAAAATAGCGCAGAAAAGCAATTATAATGTGAAAGATAATGCGAGCAAGCTCGTATAACAAAATGGCACAGAGAAATATCTGTAAATTTGGTATAAATGTCTACGAGCAAACTCGACGAATAATTTAGAACACTTTAGATATAACAGAAATGAAAATGGTAGAAATGGTAAGATGCAATACGACCTGAGTATCGTGAGCGATTTTGAACAGAGTCCGAAAACGCGAGAAAATGGACTGAACTAGATTAAAGTCCGAAAACGCGATTTAAACTCGACTGACGACGCTAGAGAACTGTACTGTATAAATTCCGAAACTGGAAGAGAGTCTGAACTGTATGAAATTCGGAACTAGAAGAGCGTCTGAACTAGAAGAGTGCCTGAACTAGAAGAGAGTCTGAACTAGAAGAGAGTCTGAACTAGAAGAGGGCGATTCGCGCGATTTCGTCTTATTTATAATGAGAGCGCGGACCATAGGGATTCGGTGAACCGTGAAGTCCTTTGTCTAAATCGTTCGAGGTACGGACGAATATGTTGTCGTCAATGTATACTTTTCGCAGTTCGAACGAAACGACGGTTTAGATGTACGTACACCTGTACTCGCGGTTGCCATGCTGGCGTCCGCTTGTACCGGTGACTATCGCGTCTTTTCCGATTCCCTATGTTCACTCTCACGGGGATATGTATATATATATAAATACGCGTAAGATATATATATACATATCGCTGTGTACGGATTTAAACGCGATTTCGGTTTGGATTTTACGAAGGAAGTATACGTATACCATATATATATATATATATATATATATATATATATATATATATATATATATATATATATATGTATGTACAGCGAGAATTTGCTCATACGAACAAAACCGACGCAACACGTCGGTACGACGTTACAGTATCTATATCAAAGAAGGTACATCTGATTGGGGAAATTCAGTATACATTTACAGTTATCATTCTAAACGCTGCTGTGACATTACACGCTGATTAACTGGTTTAAAAAAGATTGTATAAAGCACGATCATATATGTCGCGTATAAACTTCAATTATTAATGCTTTCTATCTAAGAATATAATGGTTTTCAAGATCACAAGTTACATATTACTCACCGTGAGAACATTTTTCTTGCAATAATCAGGATCTGACCGCGCGTTCCAATTAAAATAGTTCAGCTAGTAGATATGCTTCGTACACCACATGTAAAAGAAAAATATAAAAAATCACAAAGTATCGTATTCATTACTCAGAAAAATTATTATATTTTATAGGCATAAAATACTTATCTAAATTATCTTTTTCACACAGAATTATTCGGGAGCTGTGAAATCAATTCTATACATTCGTGTAATTTTTCAGTCCTTCGCTCTTCGTTGTCAATATTTTAATTCACAATCACATTAATATTAAAAATCGAACAATCTACTCATTTTTCCGTGGCACGTGTTATATATACATATAATTAATGTACTCTTCCTGCACAAATTTACTATCGAAACCATATATCGAGTAAAAACATTATAACCTAAAATTTATTGCACACTCCAAAAACCATTCATTTCTACACTTCAAACATTAATTGGTCCCGGTACATGCGACAGACCCATCACAAGAATTCCTAACAAACATTTGGCACTTCAGATCAAACACAGATAACACGACATTATGACAACGTGGTTGCAATTCCACGTATGTCAAACTTACAAAGACCAAAGCTTACACCACATTCGAAATCCACGAACCAGATTGTTTACTTTATAAACAAGTATTTATAAATGAAAAAAAAACAGAACTGTTAAGAGTCGAGTTTACAATATTCCCATTTTTTATTGTTATAGAAACTTATGTACGTATCTACATATTATAATTCTACAAATATATTTGAATTCTACCCAACACTGCTTATTTAATCTTTCCTTTAATTATTACATGCATGCTTTCTTACTATCTATATCTACTTACTTTCCTTTACTTATTTCATACATTGGCTCGCACAAATTACGGAGCGGTTATGATAATTTAAAATACAAGAATTAAAACTCAACCGCAAGGTTTACTTCTCACATTATATTATGTAGTTAAAATGACAAGTAAAAGGGATTATGTATCTATATCAAAGAAGGTACATCTGATTGGGGAGAAATTCAGTATACATTTACAGTTATCATTCTAAACGCTGCTGTGACATTACACGCTGATTAACTGGTTTAAAAAAGATTGTATAAAGCACGATCATATATGTCGCGTATAAACTTCAATTATTAATGCTTTCTATCTAAGAATATAATGGTTTTCAAGATCACAAGTTACATATTACTCACCGTGAGAACATTTTTCTTGCAATAATCAGGATCTGACCGCGCGTTCCAATTAAAATAGTTCAGCTAGTAGATATGCTTCGTACACCACATGTAAAAGAAAAATATAAAAAATCACAAAGTATCGTATTCATTACTCAGAAAAATTATTATATTTTATAGGCAAAAAATACTTATCTAAATTATCTTTTTCACACAGAATTATTCGGGAGCTGTGAAATCAATTCTATACATTCGTGTAATTTTGTAGTCCTTCGCTCTTCGTTGTCAATATTTTAATTCACAATCACATTAATATTAAAAATCGAACAATCTACTCATTTTTCCGTGGCACGTGTTATATATACATATAATTAATGTACTCTTCCTGCACAAATTTTATCTCTTAATGAGTAAAAACATTATAACCTAAAATTTATTGCACACACCAAAAACCATTCATTTCTACACTTCAAAAATTAATTCGTCAAGGTGTATTTGGCAGATCCTTCACAAGAATTCATAAACCTAGATATGCACTTCCATCATTTCCATCTGCCATCGGCCGCATTTCCATCTGCGTTCAAAATTACTGTAAGCAATTCTATTTGTGCACGATTCGCGTGTGTGCAATTTTACATTTTATGTGTGCCCAATAAAGATGAATCCAATTCTATTTGTGCGCAATCGAGATGTGTCCGATTCTTCTTGTGCGCAATCGAGATGTGTCCGATTCTTCTTGTGCGCAATCGAGATGTGTCCGATTCTCCTTGTGCGCAATCGAGATGTGTCCGATTGTACTTGTGCCCAATCATGCTGTGTCCAAAAGATATGTGCGCAATGTGCATGTGGGCAATCGTATTGTGGGCAACTGAGCGCCTCCCCCCGCAGGCTAGTCGAGCAAAAACACGTGCGAGAGGATGCATCCCGCAGGCTAGTCGAGTAAAAACACGTGCAAGAGGATGCTTCCCGCAGGCTAGTCGAGTAAAAACACGTGCGAGAGGATGCATCCCGCAGGCTAGTCGAGTAAAAACACGTGCGAGAGGATGCGTCCCGCAGGCTAGTCGAGCAAAAACACGTGCGAGAGGATGCATCCCGCAGGCTAGTCGAGCAAAAACACGTGCGAGAGGATGCATCCCGCAGGCTAGTCGAGCAAAAACACGTGCGAGAGGATGTATCCCGCAGGCTAGTCGAGTAAAAACACGTGCGAGACGATGCATCCCGCAGGCTAGTCGAGTAAAAACACGTGCGAGAGGATGCATCCCGCAGGCTAGTCGAGTAAAAACACGTGCGAGAGGATGCATTCCGCAGGCTAGTCGAGTAAAAACACGTGCGGGAGGATGCATCCCGCAGGCTAGTCGAGTAAAAACACGTGCGAGGTTTTGTGGGATGCGCATGCGCAGGTTCTGTGGGATGCGCATGCGCAGGTTTTTTGGGATGCGCATGGCTAGTCGAGCAAAAACACGTGCGAGAGGATGCATCCCGCAGTCTAGTCGAGCACAAACACGTGCGAGGTTTTGTGGGATGCGCATGCGCAGGTTTTGTGGGATGCGCATGCGCAGATTTTTTGGGATGCGCATGCGCAGGTTTTTTGGGATGCGCATGGCTAGTCGAGCAAAAACACGTGCGAGAGGATGCATCCCGCAGGCTAGTCGAGCAAAAACACGTGCGAGAGGATGCATCCCGCAGGCTAGTCGAGTAAAAACACGTGCGAAAGGATGCATCCCGCAGGCTAGTCGAGCACAAACACGTGCGAGGTTTTGTGGGATGCGCATGCGCAGGTTTTGTGGGATGCGCATGCGCAGATTTTTTGGGATGCGCATGCGCAGGTTTTTTGGGATGCGCATGGCTAGTCGAGCAAAAACACGTGCGAGAGGATGCATCCCGCAGGCTAGTCGAGTAAAAACACGTGCGAGACGATGCATCCCGCAGGCTAGTCGAGTAAAAACACGTGCGAGAGGATGCATCCCGCAGGCTAGTCGAGTAAAAACACGTGCGAGAGGATGCATCCCGCAGGCTAGTCGAGTAAAAACGCGTGCAAGGTTTTGTGGGATGCGCATGCGCAGGTTTTTTGGGATGCGCATGCGCAGGTTTTTTGGGATGCGCATGGCTAGTCGAGCAAAAACACGTGCGAGAGGATGCATCCCGCAGGCTAGCCGAGCAAAAACACGTGCGAGAGGATGCATCCCGCAGGCTAGTCGAGTAAAAACACGTGCGAGGTTTTGTGGGATGCGCATGCGCAGGTTTTTTGGGATGCGCATGTGCAGGTTTTTTGGGATGCGCATGGCTAGTCGAGCAAAAACACGTGCGAGAGGATGCATCCCGCAGGCTAGTCGAGTAAAAACACGTGCGAGACGATGCATCCCGCAGGCTAGTCGAGTAAAAACACGTGCGAGAGGATGCATCCCGCAGGCTAGTCGAGTAAAAACACGTGCGAGAGGATGCATTCCGCAGGCTAGTCGAGTAAAAACACGTGCGGGAGGATGCATCCCGCAGGCTAGTCGAGTAAAAACACGTGCGAGGTTTTGTGGGATGCGCATGCGCAGGTTCTGTGGGATGCGCATGCGCAGGTTTTTTGGGATGCGCATGGCTAGTCGAGCAAAAACACGTGCGAGAGGATGCATCCCGCAGTCTAGTCGAGCACAAACACGTGCGAGGTTTTGTGGGATGCGCATGCGCAGGTTTTGTGGGATGCGCATGCGCAGATTTTTTGGGATGCGCATGCGCAGGTTTTTTGGGATGCGCAT
The DNA here is from genome assembly GCF_051020765.1 of Lasioglossum baleicum. NCBI lineage: Eukaryota > Metazoa > Arthropoda > Insecta > Hymenoptera > Halictidae > Lasioglossum > Lasioglossum baleicum. Next base: position 850,151 of record NW_027469110.1, on the reverse strand, counting down.
GGCTAGTCGAGCAAAAACACGTGCGAGAGGATGCATCCCGCAGGCTAGTCGAGCAAAAACACGTGCGAGAGGATGCATCCCGCAGGCTAGTCGAGTAAAAACACGTGCGAAAGGATGCATCCCGCAGGCTAGTCGAGCACAAACACGTGCGAGGTTTTGTGGGATGCGCATGCGCAGGTTTTGTGGGATGCGCATGCGCAGATTTTTTGGGATGCGCATGCGCAGGTTTTTTGGGATGCGCATGGCTAGTCGAGCAAAAACACGTGCGAGAGGATGCATCCCGCAGGCTAGTCGAGTAAAAACACGTGCGAGACGATGCATCCCGCAGGCTAGTCGAGTAAAAACACGTGCGAGAGGATGCATCCCGCAGGCTAGTCGAGTAAAAACACGTGCGAGAGGATGCATCCCGCAGGCTAGTCGAGTAAAAACACGTGCAAGGTTTTGTGGGATGCGCATGCGCAGGTTTTTTGGGATGCGCATGCGCAGGTTTTTTGGGATGCGCATGGCTAGTCGAGCAAAAACACGTGCGAGAGGATGCATCCCGCAGGCTAGCCGAGCAAAAACACGTGCGAGAGGATGCATCCCGCAGGCTAGTCGAGTAAAAACACGTGCGAGGTTTTGTGGGATGCGCATGCGCAGGTTTTTTGGGATGCGCATGTGCAGGTTTTTTGGGATGCGCATGGCTAGTCGAGCAAAAACACGTGCGAGAGGATGCATCCCGCAGGCTAGTCGAGTAAAAACACGTGCGAGGTTTTGTGGGATGCGCATACGCAGGTTTTGTGGGATGCGCATGCGCAGGTTTTTTGGGATGCGCATGCGCAGGTTTTTTGGGATGCGCATGCGCAGGTTTTTTGGGATGCGCATGCGCAGGTTTTTCGGGATGCGCATGCGCAGGTTTTTTGGGATGCGCATGGCTAGTCGAGCAAAAACACGTGCGAGAGGATGCATCCCGCAGGGTAGTCGAGTAAAAACACGTGCGAGAGGATGCATCCCGCAGGCTAGTCGAGTAAAAACACGTGCGAGAGGATGCATCCCGCAGGCTAGTCGAGCAAAAACACGTGCGAGAGGATGCATCCCGCAGGCTAGTAGAGCAAAAACAAGTGCGAGAGGATGCATCCCGCAGGCTAGTCGAGTAAAAACACGTGCGAGAGGATGCATCCCGCAGGGTAGTCGAGTAAAAACACGTGCGAGAGGATGCATCCCGCAGGCTAGTCGAGTAAAAACACGTGCGAAAGGATGCATCCCGCAGGCTAGTCGAGCACAAACACGTGCGAGGTTTTGTGGGATGCGCATGCGCAGGTTTTGTGGGATGCGCATGCGCAGATTTTTTGGGATGCGCATGCGCAGGTTTTTTGGGATGCGCATGGCTAGTCGAGCAAAAACACGTGCGAGAGGATGCATCCCGCAGGCTAGTCGAGTAAAAACACGTGCGAGACGATGCATCCCGCAGGCTAGTCGAGTAAAAACACGTGCGAGAGGATGCATCCCGCAGGCTAGTCGAGTAAAAACACGTGCGAGAGGATGCATCCCGCAGGCTAGTCGAGTAAAAACGCGTGCAAGGTTTTGTGGGATGCGCATGCGCAGGTTTTTTGGGATGCGCATGCGCAGGTTTTTTGGGATGCGCATGGCTAGTCGAGCAAAAACACGTGCGAGAGGATGCATCCCGCAGGCTAGCCGAGCAAAAACACGTGCGAGAGGATGCATCCCGCAGGCTAGTCGAGTAAAAACACGTGCGAGGTTTTGTGGGATGCGCATGCGCAGGTTTTTTGGGATGCGCATGTGCAGGTTTTTTGGGATGCGCATGGCTAGTCGAGCAAAAACACGTGCGAGAGGATGCATCCCGCAGGCTAGTCGAGTAAAAACACGTGCGAGACGATGCATCCCGCAGGCTAGTCGAGTAAAAACACGTGCGAGAGGATGCATCCCGCAGGCTAGTCGAGTAAAAACACGTGCGAGAGGATGCATTCCGCAGGCTAGTCGAGTAAAAACACGTGCGGGAGGATGCATCCCGCAGGCTAGTCGAGTAAAAACACGTGCGAGGTTTTGTGGGATGCGCATGCGCAGGTTCTGTGGGATGCGCATGCGCAGGTTTTTTGGGATGCGCATGGCTAGTCGAGCAAAAACACGTGCGAGAGGATGCATCCCGCAGTCTAGTCGAGCACAAACACGTGCGAGGTTTTGTGGGATGCGCATGCGCAGGTTTTGTGGGATGCGCATGCGCAGATTTTTTGGGATGCGCATGCGCAGGTTTTTTGGGATGCGCATGGCTAGTCGAGCAAAAACACGTGCGAGAGGATGCATCCCGCAGGCTAGTCGAGCAAAAACACGTGCGAGAGGATGCATCCCGCAGGCTAGTCGAGTAAAAACACGTGCGAAAGGATGCATCCCGCAGGCTAGTCGAGCACAAACACGTGCGAGGTTTTGTGGGATGCGCATGCGCAGGTTTTGTGGGATGCGCATGCGCAGATTTTTTGGGATGCGCATGCGCAGGTTTTTTGGGATGCGCATGGCTAGTCGAGCAAAAACACGTGCGAGAGGATGCATCCCGCAGGCTAGTCGAGTAAAAACACGTGCGAGACGATGCATCCCGCAGGCTAGTCGAGTAAAAACACGTGCGAGAGGATGCATCCCGCAGGCTAGTCGAGTAAAAACACGTGCGAGAGGATGCATCCCGCAGGCTAGTCGAGTAAAAACACGTGCAAGGTTTTGTGGGATGCGCATGCGCAGGTTTTTTGGGATGCGCATGCGCAGGTTTTTTGGGATGCGCATGGCTAGTCGAGCAAAAACACGTGCGAGAGGATGCATCCCGCAGGCTAGCCGAGCAAAAACACGTGCGAGAGGATGCATCCCGCAGGCTAGTCGAGTAAAAACACGTGCGAGGTTTTGTGGGATGCGCATGCGCAGGTTTTTTGGGATGCGCATGTGCAGGTTTTTTGGGATGCGCATGGCTAGTCGAGCAAAAACACGTGCGAGAGGATGCATCCCGCAGGCTAGTCGAGTAAAAACACGTGCGAGGTTTTGTGGGATGCGCATACGCAGGTTTTGTGGGATGCGCATGCGCAGGTTTTTTGGGATGCGCATGCGCAGGTTTTTTGGGATGCGCATGCGCAGGTTTTTTGGGATGCGCATGCGCAGGTTTTTCGGGATGCGCATGCGCAGGTTTTTTGGGATGCGCATGGCTAGTCGAGCAAAAACACGTGCGAGAGGATGCATCCCGCAGGGTAGTCGAGTAAAAACACGTGCGAGAGGATGCATCCCGCAGGCTAGTCGAGTAAAAACACGTGCGAGAGGATGCATCCCGCAGGCTAGTCGAGCAAAAACACGTGCGAGAGGATGCATCCCGCAGGCTAGTAGAGCAAAAACAAGTGCGAGAGGATGCATCCCGCAGGCTAGTCGAGTAAAAACACGTGCGAGAGGATGCATCCCGCAGGGTAGTCGAGTAAAAACACGTGCGAGAGGATGCATCCCGCAGGCTAGTCGAGTAAAAACACGTGCGAGAGGATGCATCCCGCAGGCTAGTCGAGCAAAAACACGTGCGAGAGGATGCATCCCGCAGGCTAGTAGAGCAAAAACAAGTGCGAGAGGATGCATCCCGCAGGCTAGTCGAGTAAAAACACGTGCGAGAGGATGCATCCCGCAGGCTAGTCGAGCAAAAACACGTGCGAGAGGATGCATCCCGCAGGCTAGTCGAGCAAAAACACGTGCGAGAGGATGCATCCCGCAGGCTAGTCGAGTAAAAACGCGTGCGAGAGGATGCATCCCGCAGGCTAGTCGAGTAGAAACACGTGCGAGAGGATGCATCCCGCAGGCTAGTCGAGTAAAAACACGTGCGAGAGGATGCATCCCGCAGGCTAGTCGAGTAAAAACACGTGCGAGGTTTTGTGGGATGCGCATGCGCAGGTTTTGTGGGATGCGCATGCGCAGGTTTTTTGGGATGCGCATGCGCAGGTTTTTTGGGATGCGCATGCCTAGTCGAGCATAAACACGTGCGAGAGGATGCATCCCGCAGGCTAGTCGAGCACAAACACGTGCGAGGTTTTGTGGGATGCGCATGCGCAGGTTTTGTGGGATGCGCATGCGCAGATTTTTTGGGATGCGCATGCGCAGGTTTTTTGGGATGCGCATGCGCAGGTTTTTTGGGATGCGTATGGCTAGTCGAGCAAAAACACGTGCGAGAGGATGCATCCCGCAGGCTAGTCGAGTAAAAACACGTGCGAGACGATGCATCCCGCAGGCTAGTCGAGTAAAAACACGTGCGAGAGGATGCATCCCGCAGGCTAGTCGAGTAAAAACACGTGCGAGAGGATGCATCCCGCAGGCTAGTCGAGTAAAAACACGTGCAAGGTTTTGTGGGATGCGCATGCGCAGGTTTTGTGGGATGCGCATGCGCAGGTTTTTTGGGATGCGCATGTGCAGGTTTTATGGGATGCGCATGGCTAGTCGAGCAAAAACACGTGCGAGAGGATGCATCCCGCAGGCTAGCCGAGCAAAAACACGTGCGAGAGGATGCATCCCGCAGGCTAGTCGAGTAAAAACACGTGCGAGGTTTTGTGGGATGCGCATGCGCAGGTTTTGTGGGATGCGCATGCGCAGGTTTTTTGGGATGCGCATGTGCAGGTTTTATGGGATGCGCATGGCTAGTCGAGCAAAAACACGTGCGAGAGGATGCATCCCGCAGGCTAGTCGAGTAAAAACACGTGCGAGGTTTTGTGGGATGCGCATACGCAGGTTTTGTGGGATGCGCATGCGCAGGTTTTTTGGGATGCGCATGCGCAGGTTTTTTGGGATGCGCATGGCTAGTCGAGCAAAAACACGTGCGAGAGGATGCATCCCGCAGGGTAGTCGAGTAAAAACACGTGCGAGAGGATGCATCCCGCAGGCTAGTCGAGTAAAAACACGTGCGAGAGGATGCATCCCGCAGGCTAGTCGAGCAAAAACACGTGCGAGAGGATGCATCCCGCAGGCTAGTAGAGCAAAAACAAGTGCGAGAGGATGCATCCCGCAGGCTAGTCGAGTAAAAACACGTGCGAGAGGATGCATCCCGCAGGCTAGTCGAGCAAAAACACGTGCGAGAGGATGCATCCCGCAGGCTAGTCGAGCAAAAACACGTGCGAGAGGATGCATCCCGCAGGCTAGTCGACTAAAAACACGTGCGAGAGGATGCATCCCGCAGGCTAGTCGAGCACAAACACGTGCGAGAGGATGCATCCCGCAGGCTAGTCGAGCAAAAACACGTGCGAGAGGATGCATCCTGCAGGCTAGTCGAGTAAAAACACGTGCGAGGTTTTGTGGGATGCGCATGCGCAGGTTTTGTGGGATGCGCATGCGCAGGTTTTTTGGGATGCGCATGCGCAGGTTTTTTGGGATGCGCATGCCTAGTCGAGCATAAACACGTGCGAGAGGATGCATCCCGCAGGCTAGTCGAGCAAAAACACGAGCGAGAGGATGCATCCCGCAGGCTAGTCGAGTAAAAACACGTGCGAGAGGATGCATCCCGCAGGCTAGTCGAGCAAAAACACGTGCGAGAGGATGCATCCCGCAGGCTAGTCGAGCAAAAACACGTGCGAGAGGATGCATCCCGCAGGCTAGTCGAGCAAAAACACGTGCGAGAGGATGCATCCCGCAGGCTAGTCGAGTAAAAACACGTGCAAGAGGATGCTTCCCGCAGGCTAGTCGAGTAAAAACACGTGCGAGAGGATGCATCCCGCAGGCTAGTCGAGTAAAAACACGTGCGAGAGGATGCATCCCGCAGGCTAGTCGAGTAAAAACACGTGCAAGAGGATGCTTCCCGCAGGCTAGTCGAGTAAAAACACGTGCGAGAGGATGCATCCCGCAGGCTAGTCGAGCAATAACACGTGCGAGAGGATGCATCCCGCAGGCTAGTCGAGCAAAAACACGTGCGAGAGGATGTATCCCGCAGGCTAGTCGAGTAAAAACACGTGCGAGAGGATGCATCCCGCAGGCTAGTCGAGTAAAAACACGTGCGAGAGGATGCATCCCGCAGGCTAGTCGAGTAAAAACACGTGCGAGAGGATGCATCCCGCAGGCTAGTCGAGTAAAAACACGTGCGAGAGGATGCATCCCGCAGGCTAGTCGAGTAAAAACACGTGCAAGAGGATGCTTCCCGCAGGCTAGTCGAGTAAAAACACGTGCGAGAGGATGCATCCCGCAGGCTAGTCGAGTAAAAACACGTGCGAGAGGATGCTTCCCGCAGGCTAGTCGAGTAAAAACACGTGCGAGAGGATGCATCCCGCATGCTAGTCGAGTAAAAACACGTGCAAGAGGATGCTTCCCGCAGGCTAGTCGAGTAAAAACACGTGCGAGAGGATGCATCCCGCAGGCTAGTCGAGTAAAAACACGTGCGAGAGGATGCGTCCCGCAGGCTAGTCGAGCAAAAACACGTGCGAGAGGATGCATCCCGCAGGGTAGTCGAGCAAAAACACGTGCGAGAGGATGCATCCCGCAGGCTAGTCGAGTAAAAACACGTGCGAGAGGATGCATCCCGCAGGCTAGTCGAGTAAAAACACGTGCGGGAGGATGCATCCCGCAGGCTAGTCGAGTAAAAACACGTGCGAGGTTTTGTGGAATGCGCATGCGCAGGTTCTGTGGGATGCGCATGCGCAGGTTTTTTGGGATGCGCATGGCTAGTCGAGCAAAAACACGTGCGAGAGGATGCATCCCGCAGTCTAGTCGAGCACAAACACGTGCGAGGTTTTTTGGGATGCGCATGCGCAGGTTTTTTGGGATGCGCATGGCTAGTCGAGCAAAAACACGTGCGAGAGGATGCATCCCGCAGGCTAGTCGAGCAAAAACACGTGCGAGAGGATGCATCCCGCAGGCTAGTCGAGTAAAAACACGTGCGAAAGGATGCATCCCGCAGGCTAGTCGAGCACAAACACGTGCGAGGTTTTGTGGGATGCGCATGCGCAGGTTTTGTGGGATGCGCATGCGCAGATTTTTTGGGATGCGCATGCGCAGGTTTTTTGGGATGCGCATGGCTAGTCGAGCAAAAACACGTGCGAGAGGATGCATCCCGCAGGCTAGTCGAGTAAAAACACGTGCGAGACGATGCATCCCGCAGGCTAGTCGAGTAAAAACACGTGCGAGAGGATGCATCCCGCAGGCTAGTCGAGTAAAAACACGTGCGAGAGGATGCATCCCGCAGGCTAGTCGAGTAAAAACACGTGCGAGGTTTTGTGGGATGCGCATGCGCAGGTTTTGTGGGATGCGCATGCGCAGGTTTTTTGGGATGCGCATGCGCAGGTTTTTTGGGATGCGCATGGCTAGTCGAGCAAAAACACGTGCGAGAGGATGCATCCCGCAGGCTAGCCGAGCAAAAACACGTGCGAGAGGATGCATTCCACAGGCTAGTCGAGTAAAAACACGTGCGAGGTTTTGTGGGATGCGCATGCGCAGGTTTTGTGGGATGCGCATGCGCAGGTTTTTTGGGATGCGCATGTGCAGGTTTTTTGGGATGCGCATGGCTAGTCGAGCAAAAACACGTGCGAGAGGATGCATCCCGCAGGCTAGTCGAGTAAAAACACGTGCGAGGTTTTGTGGGATGCGCATACGCAGGTTTTGTGGGATGCGCATGCGCAGGTTTTTTGGGATGCGCATGCGCAGGTTTTTTGGGATGCGCATGGCTAGTCGAGCAAAAACACGTGCGAGAGGATGCATCCCGCAGGGTAGTCGAGTAAAGACACGTGCGAGAGGATGCATCCCGCAGGCTAGTCGAGTAAAAACACGTGCGAGAGGATGCATCCCGCAGGCTAGTCGAGCAAAAACACGTGCGAGAGGATGCATCCCGCAGGCTAGTAGAGCAAAAACAAGTGCGAGAGGATGCATCCCGCAGGGTAGTCGAGTAAAGACACGTGCGAGAGGATGCATCCCGCAGGCTAGTCGAGTAAAAACACGTGCGAGAGGATGCATCCCGCAGGCTAGTCGAGCAAAAACACGTGCGAGAGGATGCATCCCGCAGGCTAGTAGAGCAAAAACAAGTGCGAGAGGATGCATCCCGCAGGCTAGTCGAGTAAAAACACGTGCGAGAGGATGCATCCCGCAGGCTAGTCGAGCAAAAACACGTGCGAGAGGATGCATCCCGCAGGCTAGTCGAGCAAAAACACGTGCGAGAGGATGCATCCCGCAGGCTAGTCGAATAAAAACACGTGCTAGAGGATGCATCCCGCAGGCTAGTCGAGCAAAAACACGTGCGAGAGGATGCATCCTGCAGGCTAGTCGAGTAAAAACACGTGCGAAAGGATGCATCCCGCAGGCTAGTCGAGCACAAACACGTGCGAGGTTTTGTGGGATGCGCATGCGCAGGTTTTGTGGGATGCGCATGCGCAGATTTTTTGGGATGCGCATGCGCAGGTTTTTTGGGATGCGCATGGCTAGTCGAGCAAAAACACGTGCGAGAGGATGCATCCCGCAGGCTAGTCGAGTAAAAACACGTGCGAGACGATGCATCCCGCAGGCTAGTCGAGTAAAAACACGTGCGAGAGGATGCATCCCGCAGGCTAGTCGAGTAGAAACACGTGCGAGAGGATGCATCCCGCAGGCTAGTCGAGTAAAAACACGTGCGAGAGGATGCATCCCGCAGGCTAGTCGAGTAAAAACACGTGCGAGGTTTTGTGGGATGCGCATGCGCAGGTTTTGTGGGATGCGCATGCGCAGGTTTTTTGGGATGCGCATGCGCAGGTTTTTTGGGATGCGCATGCCTAGTCGAGCATAAACACGTGCGAGAGGATGCATCCCGCAGGCTAGTCGAGCAAAAACACGTGCGAGAGGATGCATCCCGCAGGCTAGTCGAGTAAAAACACGTGCGAGAGGATGCATCCCGCAGGCTAGTCGAGTAAAAACACGTGCGAGAGGATGCATCCCGCAGGCTAGTCGAGTAAAAACACGTGCAAGAGGATGCTTCCCGCAGGCTAGTCGAGTAAAAACACGTGCGAGAGGATGCATCCCGCAGGCTAGTCGAGTAAAAACACGTGCGAGAGGATGCTTCCCGCAGGCTAGTCGAGTAAAAACACGTGCGAGAGGATGCATCCCGCAGGCTAGTCGAGCAAAAACACGTGCGAGAGGATGTATCCCGCATGCCTAGTCGAGCATAAACACGTGCGAGAGGATGCATCCCGCAGGCTAGTCGAGTAAAAACACGTGCGAGAGGATGCATCCCGCAGGCTAGTCGAGTAAAAACACGTGCGAGAGGATGCATCCCGCAGGCTAGTCGAGTAAAAACACGTGCGAGAGGATGCATCCCGCAGGCTAGTCGAGTAAAAACACGTGCGAGAGGATGCTTCCCGCAGGCTAGTCGAGTAAAAACACGTGCGAGAGGATGCATCCCGCATGCTAGTCGAGTAAAAACACGTGCAAGAGGATGCTTCCCGCAGGCTAGTCGAGTAAAAACACGTGCGAGAGGATGCATCCCGCAGGCTAGTCGAGTAAAAACACGTGCGAGAGGATGCGTCCCGCAGGCTAGTCGAGCAAAAACACGTGCGAGAGGATGCATCCCGCAGGCTAGTCGAGTAAAAACACGTGCGAGAGGATGCGTCCCGCCGGCTAGTCGATCAAAAACACGTGCGAGAGGATGCATCCCGCAGGCTAGTCGAGTAAAAACACGTGCGAGAGGATGCTTCCCGCAGGCTAGTCGAGTAAAAACACGTGCGAGAGGATGCATCCCGCATGCTAGTCGAGTAAAAACACGTGCAAGAGGATGCTTCCCGCAGGCTAGTCGAGTAAAAACACGTGCGAGAGGATGCATCCCGCAGGGTAGTCGAGCAAAAACACGTGCGAGAGGATGCATCCCGCAGGCTAGTCGAGTAAAAACACGTGCGAGAGGATGCATCCCGCAGGCTAGTCGAGTAAAAACACGTGCGGGAGGATGCATCCCGCAGGCTAGTCGAGTAAAAACACGTGCGAGGTTTTGTGGGATGCGCATGCGCAGGTTCTGTGGGATGCGCATGCGCAGGTTTTTTGGGATGCGCATGGCTAGTCGAGCAAAAACACGTGCGAGAGGATGCATCCCGCAGTCTAGTCGAGCACAAACACGTGCGAGGTTTTGTGGGATGCGCATGCGCAGGTTTTGTGGGATGCGCATGCGCAGATTTTTTGGGATGCGCATGCGCAGGGTTTTTGGGATGCGCATGGCTAGTCGAGCAAAAACACGTGCGAGAGGATGCATCCCGCAGGCTAGTCGAGCAAAAACACGTGCGAGAGGATGCATCCCGCAGGCTAGTCGAGTAAAAACACGTGCGAAAGGATGCATCCCGCAGGCTAGTCGAGCACAAACACGTGCGAGGTTTTGTGGGATGCGCATGCGCAGGTTTTGTGGGATGCGCATGCGCAGATTTTTTGGGATGCGCATGCGCAGGTTTTTTGGGATGCGCATGGCTAGTCGAGCAAAAACACGTGCGAGAGGATGCATCCCGCAGGCTAATCGAGTAAAAACACGTGCGAGACGATGCATCCCGCAGGCTAGTCGAGTAAAAACACGTGCGAGAGGATGCATCCCGCAGGCTAGTCGAGTAAAAACACGTGCGAGAGGATGCATCCCGCAGGCTAGTCGAGTAAAAACACGTGCGAGGTTTTGTGGGATGCGCATGCGCAGGTTTTGTGGGATGCGCATGCGCAGGTTTTTTGGGATGCGCATGGCTAGTCGAGCAAAAACACGTGCGAGAGGATGCATCCCGCAGGCTAGCCGAGCAAAAACACGTGCGAGAGGATGCATCCCGCAGGCTAGTCGAGTAAAAACACGTGCGAGGTTTTGTGGGATGCGCATGCGCAGGTTTTTTGGGATGCGCATGTGCAGGTTTTTTGGGATGCGCATGGCTAGTCGAGCAAAAACACGTGCGAGAGGATGCATCCCGCAGGCTAGTCGAGTAAAAACACGTGCGAGGTTTTGTGGGATGCGCATACGCAGGTTTTGTGGGATGCGCATGCGCAGGTTTTTTGGGATGCGCATGGCTAGTCGAGCAAAAACACGTGCGAGAGGATGCATCCCGCACGGTAGTCGAGTAAAAACACGTGCAAGAGGATGCTTCCCGCAGGCTAGTCGAGTAAAAACACGTGCGAGAGGATGCATCCCGCAGGGTAGTCGAGCAAAAACACGTGCGAGAGGATGCATCCCGCAGGCTAGTCGAGTAAAAACACGTGCGAGAGGATGCATCCCGCAGGCTAGTCGAGTAAAAACACGTGCGGGAGGATGCATCCCGCAGGCTAGTCGAGTAAAAACACGTGCGAGGTTTTGTGGGATGCGCATGCGCAGGTTCTGTGGGATGCGCATGCGCAGGTTTTTTGGGATGCGCATGGCTAGTCGAGCAAAAACACGTGCGAGAGGATGCATCCCGCAGTCTAGTCGAGCACAAACACGTGCGAGGTTTTGTGGGATGCGCATGCGCAGGTTTTGTGGGATGCGCATGCGCAGATTTTTTGGGATGCGCATGCGCAGGGTTTTTGGGATGCGCATGGCTAGTCGAGCAAAAACACGTGCGAGAGGATGCATCCCGCAGGCTAGTCGAGCAAAAACACGTGCGAGAGGATGCATCCCGCAGGCTAGTCGAGTAAAAACACGTGCGAAAGGATGCATCCCGCAGGCTAGTCGAGCACAAACACGTGCGAGGTTTTGTGGGATGCGCATGCGCAGGTTTTGTGGGATGCGCATGCGCAGATTTTTTGGGATGCGCATGCGCAGGTTTTTTGGGATGCGCATGGCTAGTCGAGCAAAAACACGTGCGAGAGGATGCATCCCGCAGGCTAATCGAGTAAAAACACGTGCGAGACGATGCATCCCGCAGGCTAGTCGAGTAAAAACACGTGCGAGAGGATGCATCCCGCAGGCTAGTCGAGTAAAAACACGTGCGAGAGGATGCATCCCGCAGGCTAGTCGAGTAAAAACACGTGCGAGGTTTTGTGGGATGCGCATGCGCAGGTTTTGTGGGATGCGCATGCGCAGGTTTTTTGGGATGCGCATGGCTAGTCGAGCAAAAACACGTGCGAGAGGATGCATCCCGCAGGCTAGCCGAGCAAAAACACGTGCGAGAGGATGCATCCCGCAGGCTAGTCGAGTAAAAACACGTGCGAGGTTTTGTGGGATGCGCATGCGCAGGTTTTTTGGGATGCGCATGTGCAGGTTTTTTGGGATGCGCATGGCTAGTCGAGCAAAAACACGTGCGAGAGGATGCATCCCGCAGGCTAGTCGAGTAAAAACACGTGCGAGGTTTTGTGGGATGCGCATACGCAGGTTTTGTGGGATGCGCATGCGCAGGTTTTTTGGGATGCGCATGGCTAGTCGAGCAAAAACACGTGCGAGAGGATGCATCCCGCACGGTAGTCGAGTAAAGACACGTGCGAGAGGATGCATCCCGCAGGCTAGTCGAGTAAAAACACGTGCGAGACGATGCATCCCGCAGGCTAGTCGAGTAAAAACACGTGCGAGAGGATGCATCCCGCAGGCTAGTCGAGTAGAAACACGTGCGAGAGGATGCATCCCGCAGGCTAGTCGAGTAAAAACACGTGCGAGAGGATGCATCCCGCAGGCTAGTCGAGTAAAAACACGTGCGAGGTTTTGTGGGATGCGAATGCGCAGGTTTTGTGGGATGCGCATGCGGAGGTTTTTTGGGATGCGCATGCGCAGGTTTTTTGGGATGCGCATGCCTAGTCGAGCATAAACACGTGCGAGAGGATGCATCCCGCAGGCTAGTCGAGCAAAAACACGTGCGAGAGGATGCATCCCGCAGGCTAGTCGAGTAAAAACACGTGCGAGAGGATGCATCCCGCAGGCTAGTCGAGCAAAAACACGTGCGAGAGGATGCATCCCGCAGGCTAGTCGAGTAAAAACACGTGCGAGAGGATGCATCCTGCAGGCTAGTCGAGTAAAAACACGTGCGAGAGGATGCATCCCGCTGGCTAGTCGAGTAAAAACACGTGCGAGAGGATGCATCCCGCAGGCTAGTCGAGTAAAAACACGTGCGAGAGGATGCATCCCGCAGGCTAGTCGAGTAAAAACACGTGCGAGAGGATGCATCCCGCAGGCTAGTCGAGTAAAAACACGTGCGAGGTTTTGTGGGATGCGCATGCGCAGGTTTTGTGGGATGCGCATGCGCAGGTTTTTTGGGATGCGCATGGCTAGTCGAGCAAAAACACGTGCGAGAGGATGCATCCCGCAGGCTAGCCGAGCAAAAACACGTGCGAGAGGATGCATCCCGCAGGCTAGTCGAGTAAAAACACGTGCGAGGTTTTGTGGGATGCGCATGCGCAGGTTTTTTGGGATGCGCATGTGCAGGTTTTTTGGGATGCGCATGGCTAGTCGAGCAAAAACACGTGCGAGAGGATGCATCCCGCAGGCTAGTCGAGTAAAAACACGTGCGAGGTTTTGTGGGATGCGCATACGCAGGTTTTGTGGGATGCGCATGCGCAGGTTTTTTGGGATGCGCATGGCTAGTCGAGCAAAAACACGTGCGAGAGGATGCATCCCGCACGGTAGTCGAGTAAAAACACGTGCAAGAGGATGCTTCCCGCAGGCTAGTCGAGTAAAAACACGTGCGAGAGGATGCATCCCGCAGGGTAGTCGAGCAAAAACACGTGCGAGAGGATGCATCCCGCAGGCTAGTCGAGTAAAAACACGTGCGAGAGGATGCATCCCGCAGGCTAGTCGAGTAAAAACACGTGCGGGAGGATGCATCCCGCAGGCTAGTCGAGTAAAAACACGTGCGAGGTTTTGTGGGATGCGCATGCGCAGGTTCTGTGGGATGCGCATGCGCAGGTTTTTTGGGATGCGCATGGCTAGTCGAGCAAAAACACGTGCGAGAGGATGCATCCCGCAGTCTAGTCGAGCACAAACACGTGCGAGGTTTTGTGGGATGCGCATGCGCAGGTTTTGTGGGATGCGCATGCGCAGATTTTTTGGGATGCGCATGCGCAGGGTTTTTGGGATGCGCATGGCTAGTCGAGCAAAAACACGTGCGAGAGGATGCATCCCGCAGGCTAGTCGAGCAAAAACACGTGCGAGAGGATGCATCCCGCAGGCTAGTCGAGTAAAAACACGTGCGAAAGGATGCATCCCGCAGGCTAGTCGAGCACAAACACGTGCGAGGTTTTGTGGGATGCGCATGCGCAGGTTTTGTGGGATGCGCATGCGCAGATTTTTTGGGATGCGCATGCGCAGGTTTTTTGGGATGCGCATGGCTAGTCGAGCAAAAACACGTGCGAGAGGATGCATCCCGCAGGCTAATCGAGTAAAAACACGTGCGAGACGATGCATCCCGCAGGCTAGTCGAGTAAAAACACGTGCGAGAGGATGCATCCCGCAGGCTAGTCGAGTAAAAACACGTGCGAGAGGATGCATCCCGCAGGCTAGTCGAGTAAAAACACGTGCGAGGTTTTGTGGGATGCGCATGCGCAGGTTTTGTGGGATGCGCATGCGCAGGTTTTTTGGGATGCGCATGGCTAGTCGAGCAAAAACACGTGCGAGAGGATGCATCCCGCAGGCTAGCCGAGCAAAAACACGTGCGAGAGGATGCATCCCGCAGGCTAGTCGAGTAAAAACACGTGCGAGGTTTTGTGGGATGCGCATGCGCAGGTTTTTTGGGATGCGCATGTGCAGGTTTTTTGGGATGCGCATGGCTAGTCGAGCAAAAACACGTGCGAGAGGATGCATCCCGCAGGCTAGTCGAGTAAAAACACGTGCGAGGTTTTGTGGGATGCGCATACGCAGGTTTTGTGGGATGCGCATGCGCAGGTTTTTTGGGATGCGCATGGCTAGTCGAGCAAAAACACGTGCGAGAGGATGCATCCCGCACGGTAGTCGAGTAAAGACACGTGCGAGAGGATGCATCCCGCAGGCTAGTCGAGTAAAAACACGTGCGAGACGATGCATCCCGCAGGCTAGTCGAGTAAAAACACGTGCGAGAGGATGCATCCCGCAGGCTAGTCGAGTAGAAACACGTGCGAGAGGATGCATCCCGCAGGCTAGTCGAGTAAAAACACGTGCGAGAGGATGCATCCCGCAGGCTAGTCGAGTAAAAACACGTGCGAGGTTTTGTGGGATGCGAATGCGCAGGTTTTGTGGGATGCGCATGCGGAGGTTTTTTGGGATGCGCATGCGCAGGTTTTTTGGGATGCGCATGCCTAGTCGAGCATAAACACGTGCGAGAGGATGCATCCCGCAGGCTAGTCGAGCAAAAACACGTGCGAGAGGATGCATCCCGCAGGCTAGTCGAGTAAAAACACGTGCGAGAGGATGCATCCCGCAGGCTAGTCGAGCAAAAACACGTGCGAGAGGATGCATCCCGCAGGCTAGTCGAGTAAAAACACGTGCGAGAGGATGCATCCTGCAGGCTAGTCGAGTAAAAACACGTGCGAGAGGATGCATCCCGCTGGCTAGTCGAGTAAAAACACGTGCGAGAGGATGCATCCCGCAGGCTAGTCGAGTAAAAACACGTGCAAGAGGATGCTTCCCGCAGGCTAGTCGAGTAAAAACACGTGCGAGAGGATGCATCCCGCAGGCTAGTCGAGTAAAAACACGTGCGGGAGGATGCATCCCGCAGGCTAGTCGAGTAAAAACACGTGCGAGAGGATGCATCCCGCAGGCTAGTCGAGTAAAAACACGTGCGAGGTTTTGTGGGATGCGCATACGCAGGTTTTGTGGGATGCGCATGCGCAGGTTTTTTGGGATGCGCATGCGCAGGCTTTTTGGGATGCGCATGGCTAGTCGAGCAAAAACACGTGCGAGAGGATGCATCCCGCAGGGTAGTCGAGTAAAGACACGTGCGAGAGGATGCATCCCGCAGGCTAGTCGAGTAAAAACACGTGCGAGAGGATGCATCCCGCAGGCTAGTCGAGCAAAAACACGTGCGAGAGGATGCATCCCGCAGGCTAGTAGAGCAAAAACAAGTGCGAGAGGATGCATCCCGCAGGCTAGTCGAGTAAAAACACGTGCGAGAGGATGCATCCCGCAGGCTAGTCGAGCAAAAACACGTGCGAGAGGATGCATCCCGCAGGCTAGTCGAGCAAAAACACGTGCGAGAGGATGCATCCCGCAGGCTAGTCGAATAAAAACACGTGCGAGAGGATGCATCCCGCAGGCTAGTCGAGCACAAACACGTGCGAGAGGATGCATCCCGCAGGCTAGTCGAGCAAAAACACGTGCGAGAGGATGCATCCTGCAGGCTAGTCGAGTAAAAACACGTGCGAAAGGATGCATCCCGCAGGCTAGTCGAGCACAAACACGTGCGAGGTTTTGTGGGATGCGCATGCGCAGGTTTTGTGGGATGCGCATGCGCAGGTTTTGTGGGATGCGCATGCGCAGATTTTTTGGGATGCGCATGCGCAGGTTTTTTGGGATGCGCATGGCTAGTCGAGCAAAAACACGTGCGAGAGGATGCATCCCGCAGGCTAGTCGAGTAAAAACACGTGCGAGACGATGCATCCCGCAGGCTAGTCGAGTAAAAACACGTGCGAGAGGATGCATCCCGCAGGCTAGTCGAGTAGAAACACGTGCGAGAGGATGCATCCCGCAGGCTAGTCGAGTAAAAACACGTGCGAGAGGATGCATCCCGCAGGCTAGTCGAGTAAAAACACGTGCGAGGTTTTGTGGGATGCGCATGCGCAGGTTTTGTGGGATGCGCATGCGCAGGTTTTTTGGGATGCGCATGCGCAGGTTTTTTGGGATGCGCATGCCTAGTCGAGCATAAACACGTGCGAGAGGATGCATCCCGCAGGCTAGTCGAGCAAAAACACGTGCGAGAGGATGCATCCCGCAGGCTAGTCGAGTAAAAACACGTGCGAGAGGATGCATCCCGCAGGCTAGTCGATCAAAAACACGTGCGAGAGGATGCATCCCGCAGGCTAGTCGAGCAAAAACACGTGCGAGAGGATGCATCCCGCAGGCTAGTCGAGCAAAAACACGTGCGGGAGGATGCATCCCGCAGGCTAGTCGAGTAAAAACACGTGCGAGAGGATGCATCCTGCAGGCTAGTCGAGTAAAAACACGTGCGAGAGGATGCATCCCGCTGGCTAGTCGAGTAAAAACACGTGCGAGAGGATGCATCCCGCAGGCTAGTCGAGTAAAAACACGTGCAAGAGGATGCTTCCCGCAGGCTAGTCGAGTAAAAACACGTGCGAGAGGATGCATCCCGCAGGCTAGTCGAGTAAAAACACGTGCGGGAGGATGCATCCCGCAGGCTAGTCGAGTAAAAACACGTGCAAGAGGATGCTTCCCGCAGGCTAGTCGAGTAAAAACACGTGCGAGAGGATGCATCCCGCAGGCTAGTCGAGCAATAACACGTGCGAGAGGATGCATCCCGCAGGCTAGTCGAGCAAAAACACGTGCGAGGTTTTGTGGGATGCGCATGCGCAGGTTTTTTGGGATGCGCATGGCTAGTCGAGCAAAAACACGTGCGGGAGGATGCATCCCGCAGGCTAGTCGAGTAAAAACACGTGCGAGAGGATGCATCCCGCAGGCTAGTCGAGTATAAACACGTGCGAGGTTTTGTGGGATGCGCATGCGCAGGTTTTGTGGGATGCGCATGCGCAGGTTTTTTGGGATGCGCATGGCTAGTCGAGCAAAAACACGTGCGAGAGGATGCATCCCGCAGTCTAGTCGAGCACAAACACGTGCGAGGTTTTGTGGGATGCGCATGCGCAGGTTTTGTGGGATGCGCATGCGCAGATTTTTTGGGATGCGCATGCGCAGGTTTTTTGGGATGCGCATGCGCAGGTTTTTTGGGATGCGCATGGCTAGTCGAGCAAAAACACGTGCGAGAGGATGCATCCCGCAGGCTAGTCGAGCAAAAACACGTGCGAGAGGATGCATCCCGCAGGCTAGTCGAGTAAAAACACGTGCGAGAGGATGCATCCCGCAGGCTAGTCGAGCAAAAACACGTGCGAGAGGATGCATCCCGCAGGCTATTCGAGCAAAAACACGTGCGAGAGGATGCATCCCGCAGGCTAGTCGAGTAAAAACACGTGCGAGAGGATGCATCCCGCAGGCTAGTCGAGCACAAACACGTGCGAGAGGATGCATCCCGCAGGCTAGTCGAGCAAAAACACGTGCGAGAGGATGCATCCTGCAGGCTAGTCGAGTAAAAACACGTGCGAGAGGATGCATCCCGCAGGCTAGTCGAGTAAAAACACGTGCAAGAGGATGCTTCCCGCAGGCTAGTCGAGTAAAAACACGTGCGAGAGGATGCATCCCGCAGACTAGTCGAGTAAAAACACGTGCGAGAGGATGCATCCCGCAGGCTAGTCGAGTAAAAACACGTGCAAGAGGATGCTTCCCGCAGGCTAGTCGAGTAAAAACACGTGCGAGAGGATGCATCCCGCAGGCTAGTCGAGCAATAACACGTGCGAGAGGATGCATCCCGCAGGCTAGTCGAGCAAAAACACGTGCGAGAGGATGTATCCCGCAGGCTAGTCGAGTAAAAACACGTGCGAGAGGATGCATCCCGCAGGCTAGTCGAGTAAAAACACGTGCGAGAGGATGCATCCCGCAGGCTAGTCGAGTAAAAACACGTGCGAGAGGATGCATCCCGCAGGCTAGTCGAGTAAAAACACGTGCGAGAGGATGCATCCCGCAGGCTAGTCGAGTAAAAACACGTGCAAGAGGATGCTTCCCGCAGGCTAGTCGAGTAAAAACACGTGCGAGAGGATGCATCCCGCAGGCTAGTCGAGTAAAAACACGTGCGAGAGGATGCTTCCCGCAGGCTAGTCGAGTAAAAACACGTGCGAGAGGATGCATCCCGCATGCTAGTCGAGTAAAAACACGTGCAAGAGGATGCTTCCCGCAGGCTAGTCGAGTAAAAACACGTGCGAGAGGATGCATCCCGCAGGCTAGTCGAGTAAAAACACGTGCGAGAGGATGCGTCCCGCAGGCTAGTCGAGCAAAAACACGTGCGAGAGGATGCATCCCGCAGGGTAGTCGAGCAAAAACACGTGCGAGAGGATGCATCCCGCAGGCTAGTCGAGCAAAAACACGTGCGAGAGGATGTATCCCGCAGGCTAGTCGAGTAAAAACACGTGCGAGTCGATGCATCCCGCAGGCTAGTCGAGTAAAAACACGTGCGAGAGGATGCATCCCGCAGGCTAGTCGAGTAAAAACACGTGCGAGAGGATGCATCCCGCAGGCTAGTCGAGTAAAAACACGTGCGGGAGGATGCATCCCACAGGCTAGTCGAGTAAAAACACGTGCGAGGTTTTGTGGGATGCGCATGCGCAGGTTCTGTGGGATGCGCATGCGCAGGTTTTTTGGGATGCGCATGGCTAGTCGAGCAAAAACACGTGCGAGAGGATGCATCCCGCAGTCTAGTCGAGCACAAACACGTGCGAGGTTTTGTGGGATGCGCATGCGCAGATTTTTTGGGATGCGCATGCGCAGGTTTTTTGGGATGCGCATGGCTAGTCGAGCAAAAACACGTCCGAGAGGATGCATCCCGCAGGCTAGTCGAGCAAAAACACGTGCGAGAGGATGCATCCCGCAGGCTAGTCGAGCAAAAACACGTGCGAGAGGATGCATCCCGCAGGCTAGTCGAGCAAAAACACGTGCGAGAGGATGCATCCCGCTGGTTAGTCGAGTAAAAACACGTGCGAGAGGATGCATCCCGCAGGCTAGTCGAGTAAAAACACGTGCAAGAGGATGCTTCCCGCAGGCTAGTCGAGTAAAAACACGTGCGAGAGGATGCATCCCGCAGGCTAGTCGAGTAAAAACACGTGCGAGAGGATGCATCCCGCAGGCTAGTCGAGTAAAAACACGTGCAAGAGGATGCTTCCCGCAGGCTAGTCGAGTAAAAACACGTGCGAGAGGATGCATCCCGCAGGCTAGTCGAGCAAAAACACGTGCGAGAGGATGCATCCCGCAGGCTAGTCGAGCAAAAACACGTGCGAGAGGATGTATCCCGCAGGCTAGTCGAGTAAAAACACGTGCGAGAGGATGCATCCCGCAGGCTAGTCGAGTAAAAACACGTGCGAGACGATGCATCCCGCAGGCTAGTCGAGTAAAAACTAGTGCGAGAGGATGCATCCCGCAGGCTAGTCGAGTAAAAACACGTGCGTGTTTTTGTGGGATGCGCATGCGCAGGTTTTGTGGGATGCGCATGCGCAGGTTTTTTGGGATGCGCATGGCTAGTCGAGCAAAAACACGTGCGGGAGGATGCATCCCGCAGGCTAGTCGAGTAAAAACACGTGCGAGAGGATGCATCCCGCAGGCTAGTCGAGTAAAAACACGTGCTAGGTTTTGTGGGATGCGCATGCGCAGGTTTTTTGGGATGCGCATGGCTAGTCGAGCAAAAACACGTGCGAGAGGATGCATCCCGCAGTCTAGTCGAGCACAAACACATGCGAGGTTTTGTGGGATGCGCATGCGCAGGTTTTGTGGGATGCGCATGCGCAGATTTTTTGGGATGCGCATGCGCAGGTTTTGTGGGATGCGCATGCGCAGATTTTTTGGGATGCGCATGCGCAGGTTTTTTGGGATGCGCATGGCTAGTCGAGCAAAAACACGTGCGAGAGGATGCATCCCGCAGGCTAGTCGAGCAAAAACACGTGCGAGAGGATGCATCCCGCAGGCTAGTCGAGTAAAAACACGTGCGAAAGGATGCATCCCGCAGGCTAGTCGAGCACAAACACGTGCGAGGTTTTGTGGGATGCGCATGCGCAGGTTTTGTGGGATGCGCATGCGCAGATTTTTTGGGATGCGCATGGCTAGTCGATCAAAAACACGTGCGAGAGGATGCATCCCGCAGGCTAGTCGAGTAAAAACACGTGCGAGACGATGCATCCCGCAGGCTAGTCGAGTAAAAACACGTGCGAGAGGATGCATCCCGCAGGCTAGTCGAGTAAAAACACGTGCGAGAGGATGCATCCCGCAGGCTAGTCGAGTAAAAACACGTGCGAGGTTTTGTGGGATGCGCATGCGCAGGTTTTGTGGGATGCGCATGCGCAGGTTTTTTGGGATGCGCATGCGCAGGTTTTTTGGGATCCGCATGGCTAGTCGAGCAAAAACACGTGCGAGAGGATGCATCCCGCAGGCTAGCCGAGCAAAAACACGTGCGAGAGGATGCATCCCGCAGGCTAGTCGAGTAAAAACACGTGCGAGGTTTTGTGGGATGCGCATGCGCAGGTTTTGTGGGATGCGCATGCGCAGGTTTTTTGGGATGCGCATGGCTAGTCGAGCAAATACACGTGCGAGAGGATGCATCCCGCAGGGTAGTCGAGTAAAAACACGTGCGAGAGGATGCATCCCGCAGGCTAGTCGAGTAAAAACACGTGCGAGAGGATGCATCCCGCAGGCTAGTCGAGTAAAAACACGTGCGAGGTTTTGTGGGATGCGCATGCGCAGGTTTTGTGGGATGCGTATGCGCAGGTTTTTTGGGATGCGCATGGCTAGTCGAGCAAAAACACGTGCGAGAGGATGCATCCCGCAGGCTAGTCGAGCAAAAACACGTGCGAGAGGATGCATCCCGCAGGCTAGTCGAGTAAAAACACGTGCGAGAGGATGCATCCCGCAGGCTAGTCGAGCAAAAACACGTGCGAGAGGATGCATCCCGCAGGCTATTCGAGCAAAAACACGTGCGAGAGGATGCATCCCGCAGGCTAGTCGAGTAAAAACACGTGCGAGAGGATGCATCCCGCAGGCTAGTCGAGCACAAACACGTGCGAGAGGATGCATCCCGCAGGCTAGTCGAGCAAAAACACGTGCGAGAGGATGCATCCTGCAGGCTAGTCGAGTAAAAACACGTGCGAGAGGATGCATCCCGCAGGCTAGTCGAGTAAAAACACGTGCGAGACGATGCATCCCGCAGGCTAGTCGAGTAAAAACACGTGCGAGAGGATGCATCCCGCAGGGTAGTCGAGCAAAAACACGTGCGAGAGGATGCATCCCGCAGGCTAGTCGAGCAAAAACACGTGCGAGAGGATGTATCCCGCAGGCTAGTCGAGTAAAAACACGTGCGAGTCGATGCATCCCGCAGGCTAGTCGAGTAAAAACACGTGCGAGAGGATGCATCCCGCAGGCTAGTCGAGTAAAAACACGTGCGAGAGGATGCATCCCGCAGGCTAGTCGAGTAAAAACACGCGCGGGAGGATGCATCCCACAGGCTAGTCGAGTAAAAACACGTGCGAGGTTTTGTGGGATGCGCATGCGCAGGTTCTGTGGGATGCGCATGCGCAGGTTTTTTGGGATGCGCATGGCTAGTCGAGCAAAAACACGTGCGAGAGGATGCATCCCGCAGTCTAGTCGAGCACAAACACGTGCGAGGTTTTGTGGGATGCGCATGCGCAGGTTTTGTGGGATGCGCATGCGCAGGTTTTTTGGGATGCGCATGGCTAGTCGAGCAAAAACACGTCCGAGAGGATGCATCCCGCAGGCTAGTCGAGCAAAAACACGTGCGAGAGGATGCATCCCGCAGGCTAGTCGAGTAAAAACACGTGCAAGAGGATGCTTCCCGCAGGCTAGTCGAGTAAAAACACGTGCGAGAGGATGCATCCCGCAGGCTAGTCGAGTAAAAACACGTGCGAGAGGATGCGTCCCGCAGGCTAGTCGAGCAAAAACACGTGCGAGAGGATGCATCCCGCAGGCTAGTCGAGCAAAAACACGTGCGAGAGGATGCATCCCGCAGGCTAGTCGAGCAAAAACACGTGCGAGAGGATGTATCCCGCAGGCTAGTCGAGTAAAAACACGTGCGAGACGATGCATCCCGCAGGCTAGTCGAGTAAAAACACGTGCGAGAGGATGCATCCCGCAGGCTAGTCGAGTAAAAACACGTGCGAGAGGATGCATTCCGCAGGCTAGTCGAGTAAAAACACGTGCGGGAGGATGCATCCCGCAGGCTAGTCGAGTAAAAACACGTGCGAGGTTTTGTGGGATGCGCATGCGCAGGTTCTGTGGGATGCGCATGCGCAGGTTTTTTGGGATGCGCATGGCTAGTCGAGCAAAAACACGTGCGAGAGGATGCATCCCGCAGTCTAGTCGAGCACAAACACGTGCGAGGTTTTGTGGGATGCGCATGCGCAGGTTTTGTGGGATGCGCATGCGCAGATTTTTTGGGATGCGCATGCGCAGGTTTTTTGGGATGCGCATGGCTAGTCGAGCAAAAACACGTGCGAGAGGATGCATCCCGCAGGCTAGTCGAGCAAAAACACGTGCGAGAGGATGCATCCCGCAGGCTAGTCGAGTAAAAACACGTGCGAAAGGATGCATCCCGCAGGCTAGTCGAGCACAAACACGTGCGAGGTTTTGTGGGATGCGCATGCGCAGGTTTTGTGGGATGCGCATGCGCAGATTTTTTGGGATGCGCATGCGCAGGTTTTTTGGGATGCGCATGGCTAGTCGAGCAAAAACACGTGCGAGAGGATGCATCCCGCAGGCTAGTCGAGTAAAAACACGTGCGAGACGATGCATCCCGCAGGCTAGTCGAGTAAAAACACGTGCGAGAGGATGCATCCCGCAGGCTAGTCGAGTAAAAACACGTGCGAGAGGATGCATCCCGCAGGCTAGTCGAGTAAAAACGCGTGCAAGGTTTTGTGGGATGCGCATGCGCAGGTTTTTTGGGATGCGCATGCGCAGGTTTTTTGGGATGCGCATGGCTAGTCGAGCAAAAACACGTGCGAGAGGATGCATCCCGCAGGCTAGCCGAGCAAAAACACGTGCGAGAGGATGCATCCCGCAGGCTAGTCGAGTAAAAACACGTGCGAGGTTTTGTGGGATGCGCATGCGCAGGTTTTTTGGGATGCGCATGTGCAGGTTTTTTGGGATGCGCATGGCTAGTCGAGCAAAAACACGTGCGAGAGGATGCATCCCGCAGGCTAGTCGAGTAAAAACACGTGCGAGACGATGCATCCCGCAGGCTAGTCGAGTAAAAACACGTGCGAGAGGATGCATCCCGCAGGCTAGTCGAGTAAAAACACGTGCGAGAGGATGCATTCCGCAGGCTAGTCGAGTAAAAACA
This sequence comes from Lasioglossum baleicum, assembly GCF_051020765.1. NCBI lineage: Eukaryota > Metazoa > Arthropoda > Insecta > Hymenoptera > Halictidae > Lasioglossum > Lasioglossum baleicum. Next base: position 826,215 of record NW_027469110.1, on the reverse strand, counting down.
CGTGCGGGAGGATGCATCCCGCAGGCTAGTCGAGTAAAAACACGTGCGAGGTTTTGTGGGATGCGCATGCGCAGGTTCTGTGGGATGCGCATGCGCAGGTTTTTTGGGATGCGCATGGCTAGTCGAGCAAAAACACGTGCGAGAGGATGCATCCCGCAGTCTAGTCGAGCACAAACACGTGCGAGGTTTTGTGGGATGCGCATGCGCAGGTTTTGTGGGATGCGCATGCGCAGATTTTTTGGGATGCGCATGCGCAGGTTTTTTGGGATGCGCATGGCTAGTCGAGCAAAAACACGTGCGAGAGGATGCATCCCGCAGGCTAGTCGAGCAAAAACACGTGCGAGAGGATGCATCCCGCAGGCTAGTCGAGTAAAAACACGTGCGAAAGGATGCATCCCGCAGGCTAGTCGAGCACAAACACGTGCGAGGTTTTGTGGGATGCGCATGCGCAGGTTTTGTGGGATGCGCATGCGCAGATTTTTTGGGATGCGCATGCGCAGGTTTTTTGGGATGCGCATGGCTAGTCGAGCAAAAACACGTGCGAGAGGATGCATCCCGCAGGCTAGTCGAGTAAAAACACGTGCGAGACGATGCATCCCGCAGGCTAGTCGAGTAAAAACACGTGCGAGAGGATGCATCCCGCAGGCTAGTCGAGTAAAAACACGTGCGAGAGGATGCATCCCGCAGGCTAGTCGAGTAAAAACACGTGCAAGGTTTTGTGGGATGCGCATGCGCAGGTTTTTTGGGATGCGCATGCGCAGGTTTTTTGGGATGCGCATGGCTAGTCGAGCAAAAACACGTGCGAGAGGATGCATCCCGCAGGCTAGCCGAGCAAAAACACGTGCGAGAGGATGCATCCCGCAGGCTAGTCGAGTAAAAACACGTGCGAGGTTTTGTGGGATGCGCATGCGCAGGTTTTTTGGGATGCGCATGTGCAGGTTTTTTGGGATGCGCATGGCTAGTCGAGCAAAAACACGTGCGAGAGGATGCATCCCGCAGGCTAGTCGAGTAAAAACACGTGCGAGGTTTTGTGGGATGCGCATACGCAGGTTTTGTGGGATGCGCATGCGCAGGTTTTTTGGGATGCGCATGCGCAGGTTTTTTGGGATGCGCATGCGCAGGTTTTTTGGGATGCGCATGCGCAGGTTTTTCGGGATGCGCATGCGCAGGTTTTTTGGGATGCGCATGGCTAGTCGAGCAAAAACACGTGCGAGAGGATGCATCCCGCAGGGTAGTCGAGTAAAAACACGTGCGAGAGGATGCATCCCGCAGGCTAGTCGAGTAAAAACACGTGCGAGAGGATGCATCCCGCAGGCTAGTCGAGCAAAAACACGTGCGAGAGGATGCATCCCGCAGGCTAGTAGAGCAAAAACAAGTGCGAGAGGATGCATCCCGCAGGCTAGTCGAGTAAAAACACGTGCGAGAGGATGCATCCCGCAGGGTAGTCGAGTAAAAACACGTGCGAGAGGATGCATCCCGCAGGCTAGTCGAGTAAAAACACGTGCGAAAGGATGCATCCCGCAGGCTAGTCGAGCACAAACACGTGCGAGGTTTTGTGGGATGCGCATGCGCAGGTTTTGTGGGATGCGCATGCGCAGATTTTTTGGGATGCGCATGCGCAGGTTTTTTGGGATGCGCATGGCTAGTCGAGCAAAAACACGTGCGAGAGGATGCATCCCGCAGGCTAGTCGAGTAAAAACACGTGCGAGACGATGCATCCCGCAGGCTAGTCGAGTAAAAACACGTGCGAGAGGATGCATCCCGCAGGCTAGTCGAGTAAAAACACGTGCGAGAGGATGCATCCCGCAGGCTAGTCGAGTAAAAACGCGTGCAAGGTTTTGTGGGATGCGCATGCGCAGGTTTTTTGGGATGCGCATGGCTAGTCGAGCAAAAACACGTGCGAGAGGATGCATCCCGCAGGCTAGCCGAGCAAAAACACGTGCGAGAGGATGCATCCCGCAGGCTAGTCGAGTAAAAACACGTGCGAGGTTTTGTGGGATGCGCATGCGCAGGTTTTTTGGGATGCGCATGTGCAGGTTTTTTGGGATGCGCATGGCTAGTCGAGCAAAAACACGTGCGAGAGGATGCATCCCGCAGGCTAGTCGAGTAAAAACACGTGCGAGACGATGCATCCCGCAGGCTAGTCGAGTAAAAACACGTGCGAGAGGATGCATCCCGCAGGCTAGTCGAGTAAAAACACGTGCGAGAGGATGCATTCCGCAGGCTAGTCGAGTAAAAACACGTGCGGGAGGATGCATCCCGCAGGCTAGTCGAGTAAAAACACGTGCGAGGTTTTGTGGGATGCGCATGCGCAGGTTCTGTGGGATGCGCATGCGCAGGTTTTTTGGGATGCGCATGGCTAGTCGAGCAAAAACACGTGCGAGAGGATGCATCCCGCAGTCTAGTCGAGCACAAACACGTGCGAGGTTTTGTGGGATGCGCATGCGCAGGTTTTGTGGGATGCGCATGCGCAGATTTTTTGGGATGCGCATGCGCAGGTTTTTTGGGATGCGCATGGCTAGTCGAGCAAAAACACGTGCGAGAGGATGCATCCCGCAGGCTAGTCGAGCAAAAACACGTGCGAGAGGATGCATCCCGCAGGCTAGTCGAGTAAAAACACGTGCGAAAGGATGCATCCCGCAGGCTAGTCGAGCACAAACACGTGCGAGGTTTTGTGGGATGCGCATGCGCAGGTTTTGTGGGATGCGCATGCGCAGATTTTTTGGGATGCGCATGCGCAGGTTTTTTGGGATGCGCATGGCTAGTCGAGCAAAAACACGTGCGAGAGGATGCATCCCGCAGGCTAGTCGAGTAAAAACACGTGCGAGACGATGCATCCCGCAGGCTAGTCGAGTAAAAACACGTGCGAGAGGATGCATCCCGCAGGCTAGTCGAGTAAAAACACGTGCGAGAGGATGCATCCCGCAGGCTAGTCGAGTAAAAACACGTGCAAGGTTTTGTGGGATGCGCATGCGCAGGTTTTTTGGGATGCGCATGCGCAGGTTTTTTGGGATGCGCATGGCTAGTCGAGCAAAAACACGTGCGAGAGGATGCATCCCGCAGGCTAGCCGAGCAAAAACACGTGCGAGAGGATGCATCCCGCAGGCTAGTCGAGTAAAAACACGTGCGAGGTTTTGTGGGATGCGCATGCGCAGGTTTTTTGGGATGCGCATGTGCAGGTTTTTTGGGATGCGCATGGCTAGTCGAGCAAAAACACGTGCGAGAGGATGCATCCCGCAGGCTAGTCGAGTAAAAACACGTGCGAGGTTTTGTGGGATGCGCATACGCAGGTTTTGTGGGATGCGCATGCGCAGGTTTTTTGGGATGCGCATGCGCAGGTTTTTTGGGATGCGCATGCGCAGGTTTTTTGGGATGCGCATGCGCAGGTTTTTCGGGATGCGCATGCGCAGGTTTTTTGGGATGCGCATGGCTAGTCGAGCAAAAACACGTGCGAGAGGATGCATCCCGCAGGGTAGTCGAGTAAAAACACGTGCGAGAGGATGCATCCCGCAGGCTAGTCGAGTAAAAACACGTGCGAGAGGATGCATCCCGCAGGCTAGTCGAGCAAAAACACGTGCGAGAGGATGCATCCCGCAGGCTAGTAGAGCAAAAACAAGTGCGAGAGGATGCATCCCGCAGGCTAGTCGAGTAAAAACACGTGCGAGAGGATGCATCCCGCAGGGTAGTCGAGTAAAAACACGTGCGAGAGGATGCATCCCGCAGGCTAGTCGAGTAAAAACACGTGCGAGAGGATGCATCCCGCAGGCTAGTCGAGCAAAAACACGTGCGAGAGGATGCATCCCGCAGGCTAGTAGAGCAAAAACAAGTGCGAGAGGATGCATCCCGCAGGCTAGTCGAGTAAAAACACGTGCGAGAGGATGCATCCCGCAGGCTAGTCGAGCAAAAACACGTGCGAGAGGATGCATCCCGCAGGCTAGTCGAGCAAAAACACGTGCGAGAGGATGCATCCCGCAGGCTAGTCGAGTAAAAACACGTGCGAGAGGATGCATCCCGCAGGCTAGTCGAGCACAAACACGTGCGAGAGGATGCATCCCGCAGGCTAGTCGAGCAAAAACACGTGCGAGAGGATGCATCCTGCAGGCTAGTCGAGTAAAAACACGTGCGAAAGGATGAATCCCGCAGGCTAGTCGAGCACAAACACGTGCGAGGTTTTGTGGGATGCGCATGCGCAGGTTTTGTGGGATGCGCATGCGCAGATTTTTTGGGATGCGCATGCGCAGGTTTTTTGGGATGCGCATGGCTAGTCGAGCAAAAACACGTGCGAGAGGATGCATCCCGCAGGCTAGTCGAGTAAAAACACGTGCGAGACGATGCATCCCGCAGGCTAGTCGAGTAAAAACGCGTGCGAGAGGATGCATCCCGCAGGCTAGTCGAGTAGAAACACGTGCGAGAGGATGCATCCCGCAGGCTAGTCGAGTAAAAACACGTGCGAGAGGATGCATCCCGCAGGCTAGTCGAGTAAAAACACGTGCGAGGTTTTGTGGGATGCGCATGCGCAGGTTTTGTGGGATGCGCATGCGCAGGTTTTTTGGGATGCGCATGCGCAGGTTTTTTGGGATGCGCATGCCTAGTCGAGCATAAACACGTGCGAGAGGATGCATCCCGCAGGCTAGTCGAGCACAAACACGTGCGAGGTTTTGTGGGATGCGCATGCGCAGGTTTTGTGGGATGCGCATGCGCAGATTTTTTGGGATGCGCATGCGCAGGTTTTTTGGGATGCGCATGCGCAGGTTTTTTGGGATGCGTATGGCTAGTCGAGCAAAAACACGTGCGAGAGGATGCATCCCGCAGGCTAGTCGAGTAAAAACACGTGCGAGACGATGCATCCCGCAGGCTAGTCGAGTAAAAACACGTGCGAGAGGATGCATCCCGCAGGCTAGTCGAGTAAAAACACGTGCGAGAGGATGCATCCCGCAGGCTAGTCGAGTAAAAACACGTGCAAGGTTTTGTGGGATGCGCATGCGCAGGTTTTGTGGGATGCGCATGCGCAGGTTTTTTGGGATGCGCATGTGCAGGTTTTATGGGATGCGCATGGCTAGTCGAGCAAAAACACGTGCGAGAGGATGCATCCCGCAGGCTAGCCGAGCAAAAACACGTGCGAGAGGATGCATCCCGCAGGCTAGTCGAGTAAAAACACGTGCGAGGTTTTGTGGGATGCGCATGCGCAGGTTTTGTGGGATGCGCATGCGCAGGTTTTTTGGGATGCGCATGTGCAGGTTTTATGGGATGCGCATGGCTAGTCGAGCAAAAACACGTGCGAGAGGATGCATCCCGCAGGCTAGTCGAGTAAAAACACGTGCGAGGTTTTGTGGGATGCGCATACGCAGGTTTTGTGGGATGCGCATGCGCAGGTTTTTTGGGATGCGCATGCGCAGGTTTTTTGGGATGCGCATGGCTAGTCGAGCAAAAACACGTGCGAGAGGATGCATCCCGCAGGGTAGTCGAGTAAAAACACGTGCGAGAGGATGCATCCCGCAGGCTAGTCGAGTAAAAACACGTGCGAGAGGATGCATCCCGCAGGCTAGTCGAGCAAAAACACGTGCGAGAGGATGCATCCCGCAGGCTAGTAGAGCAAAAACAAGTGCGAGAGGATGCATCCCGCAGGCTAGTCGAGTAAAAACACGTGCGAGAGGATGCATCCCGCAGGCTAGTCGAGCAAAAACACGTGCGAGAGGATGCATCCCGCAGGCTAGTCGAGTAAAAACACGTGCGAGAGGATGCATCCCGCAGGCTAGTCGAGCACAAACACGTGCGAGAGGATGCATCCCGCAGGCTAGTCGAGCAAAAACACGTGCGAGAGGATGCATCCTGCAGGCTAGTCGAGTAAAAACACGTGCGAGGTTTTGTGGGATGCGCATGCGCAGGTTTTGTGGGATGCGCATGCGCAGGTTTTTTGGGATGCGCATGCGCAGGTTTTTTGGGATGCGCATGCCTAGTCGAGCATAAACACGTGCGAGAGGATGCATCCCGCAGGCTAGTCGAGCAAAAACACGAGCGAGAGGATGCATCCCGCAGGCTAGTCGAGTAAAAACACGTGCGAGAGGATGCATCCCGCAGGCTAGTCGAGCAAAAACACGTGCGAGAGGATGCATCCCGCAGGCTAGTCGAGCAAAAACACGTGCGAGAGGATGCATCCCGCAGGCTAGTCGAGCAAAAACACGTGCGAGAGGATGCATCCCGCAGGCTAGTCGAGTAAAAACACGTGCAAGAGGATGCTTCCCGCAGGCTAGTCGAGTAAAAACACGTGCGAGAGGATGCATCCCGCAGGCTAGTCGAGTAAAAACACGTGCGAGAGGATGCATCCCGCAGGCTAGTCGAGTAAAAACACGTGCAAGAGGATGCTTCCCGCAGGCTAGTCGAGTAAAAACACGTGCGAGAGGATGCATCCCGCAGGCTAGTCGAGCAATAACACGTGCGAGAGGATGCATCCCGCAGGCTAGTCGAGCAAAAACACGTGCGAGAGGATGTATCCCGCAGGCTAGTCGAGTAAAAACACGTGCGAGAGGATGCATCCCGCAGGCTAGTCGAGTAAAAACACGTGCGAGAGGATGCATCCCGCAGGCTAGTCGAGTAAAAACACGTGCGAGAGGATGCATCCCGCAGGCTAGTCGAGTAAAAACACGTGCGAGAGGATGCATCCCGCAGGCTAGTCGAGTAAAAACACGTGCAAGAGGATGCTTCCCGCAGGCTAGTCGAGTAAAAACACGTGCGAGAGGATGCATCCCGCAGGCTAGTCGAGTAAAAACACGTGCGAGAGGATGCGTCCCGCAGGCTAGTCGAGCAAAAACACGTGCGAGAGGATGCATCCCGCAGGGTAGTCGAGCAAAAACACGTGCGAGAGGATGCATCCCGCAGGCTAGTCGAGTAAAAACACGTGCGAGAGGATGCATCCCGCAGGCTAGTCGAGTAAAAACACGTGCGGGAGGATGCATCCCGCAGGCTAGTCGAGTAAAAACACGTGCGAGGTTTTGTGGAATGCGCATGCGCAGGTTCTGTGGGATGCGCATGCGCAGGTTTTTTGGGATGCGCATGGCTAGTCGAGCAAAAACACGTGCGAGAGGATGCATCCCGCAGTCTAGTCGAGCACAAACACGTGCGAGGTTTTTTGGGATGCGCATGCGCAGGTTTTTTGGGATGCGCATGGCTAGTCGAGCAAAAACACGTGCGAGAGGATGCATCCCGCAGGCTAGTCGAGCAAAAACACGTGCGAGAGGATGCATCCCGCAGGCTAGTCGAGTAAAAACACGTGCGAAAGGATGCATCCCGCAGGCTAGTCGAGCACAAACACGTGCGAGGTTTTGTGGGATGCGCATGCGCAGATTTTTTGGGATGCGCATGCGCAGGTTTTTTGGGATGCGCATGGCTAGTCGAGCAAAAACACGTGCGAGAGGATGCATCCCGCAGGCTAGTCGAGTAAAAACACGTGCGAGACGATGCATCCCGCAGGCTAGTCGAGTAAAAACACGTGCGAGAGGATGCATCCCGCAGGCTAGTCGAGTAAAAACACGTGCGAGAGGATGCATCCCGCAGGCTAGTCGAGTAAAAACACGTGCGAGGTTTTGTGGGATGCGCATGCGCAGGTTTTGTGGGATGCGCATGCGCAGGTTTTTTGGGATGCGCATGCGCAGGTTTTTTGGGATGCGCATGGCTAGTCGAGCAAAAACACGTGCGAGAGGATGCATCCCGCAGGCTAGCCGAGCAAAAACACGTGCGAGAGGATGCATTCCACAGGCTAGTCGAGTAAAAACACGTGCGAGGTTTTGTGGGATGCGCATGCGCAGGTTTTGTGGGATGCGCATGCGCAGGTTTTTTGGGATGCGCATGTGCAGGTTTTTTGGGATGCGCATGGCTAGTCGAGCAAAAACACGTGCGAGAGGATGCATCCCGCAGGCTAGTCGAGTAAAAACACGTGCGAGGTTTTGTGGGATGCGCATACGCAGGTTTTGTGGGATGCGCATGCGCAGGTTTTTTGGGATGCGCATGCGCAGGTTTTTTGGGATGCGCATGGCTAGTCGAGCAAAAACACGTGCGAGAGGATGCATCCCGCAGGGTAGTCGAGTAAAGACACGTGCGAGAGGATGCATCCCGCAGGCTAGTCGAGTAAAAACACGTGCGAGAGGATGCATCCCGCAGGCTAGTCGAGCAAAAACACGTGCGAGAGGATGCATCCCGCAGGCTAGTAGAGCAAAAACAAGTGCGAGAGGATGCATCCCGCAGGGTAGTCGAGTAAAGACACGTGCGAGAGGATGCATCCCGCAGGCTAGTCGAGTAAAAACACGTGCGAGAGGATGCATCCCGCAGGCTAGTCGAGCAAAAACACGTGCGAGAGGATGCATCCCGCAGGCTAGTAGAGCAAAAACAAGTGCGAGAGGATGCATCCCGCAGGCTAGTCGAGTAAAAACACGTGCGAGAGGATGCATCCCGCAGGCTAGTCGAGCAAAAACACGTGCGAGAGGATGCATCCCGCAGGCTAGTCGAGCAAAAACACGTGCGAGAGGATGCATCCCGCAGGCTAGTCGAATAAAAACACGTGCTAGAGGATGCATCCCGCAGGCTAGTCGAGCAAAAACACGTGCGAGAGGATGCATCCTGCAGGCTAGTCGAGTAAAAACACGTGCGAAAGGATGCATCCCGCAGGCTAGTCGAGCACAAACACGTGCGAGGTTTTGTGGGATGCGCATGCGCAGGTTTTGTGGGATGCGCATGCGCAGATTTTTTGGGATGCGCATGCGCAGGTTTTTTGGGATGCGCATGGCTAGTCGAGCAAAAACACGTGCGAGAGGATGCATCCCGCAGGCTAGTCGAGTAAAAACACGTGCGAGACGATGCATCCCGCAGGCTAGTCGAGTAAAAACACGTGCGAGAGGATGCATCCCGCAGGCTAGTCGAGTAGAAACACGTGCGAGAGGATGCATCCCGCAGGCTAGTCGAGTAAAAACACGTGCGAGAGGATGCATCCCGCAGGCTAGTCGAGTAAAAACACGTGCGAGGTTTTGTGGGATGCGCATGCGCAGGTTTTGTGGGATGCGCATGCGCAGGTTTTTTGGGATGCGCATGCGCAGGTTTTTTGGGATGCGCATGCCTAGTCGAGCATAAACACGTGCGAGAGGATGCATCCCGCAGGCTAGTCGAGCAAAAACACGTGCGAGAGGATGCATCCCGCAGGCTAGTCGAGTAAAAACACGTGCGAGAGGATGCATCCCGCAGGCTAGTCGAGTAAAAACACGTGCGAGAGGATGCATCCCGCAGGCTAGTCGAGTAAAAACACGTGCAAGAGGATGCTTCCCGCAGGCTAGTCGAGTAAAAACACGTGCGAGAGGATGCATCCCGCAGGCTAGTCGAGTAAAAACACGTGCGAGAGGATGCTTCCCGCAGGCTAGTCGAGTAAAAACACGTGCGAGAGGATGCATCCCGCAGGCTAGTCGAGCAAAAACACGTGCGAGAGGATGTATCCCGCATGCCTAGTCGAGCATAAACACGTGCGAGAGGATGCATCCCGCAGGCTAGTCGAGTAAAAACACGTGCGAGAGGATGCATCCCGCAGGCTAGTCGAGTAAAAACACGTGCGAGAGGATGCATCCCGCAGGCTAGTCGAGTAAAAACACGTGCGAGAGGATGCATCCCGCAGGCTAGTCGAGTAAAAACACGTGCGAGAGGATGCTTCCCGCAGGCTAGTCGAGTAAAAACACGTGCGAGAGGATGCATCCCGCATGCTAGTCGAGTAAAAACACGTGCAAGAGGATGCTTCCCGCAGGCTAGTCGAGTAAAAACACGTGCGAGAGGATGCATCCCGCAGGCTAGTCGAGTAAAAACACGTGCGAGAGGATGCGTCCCGCAGGCTAGTCGAGCAAAAACACGTGCGAGAGGATGCATCCCGCAGGCTAGTCGAGTAAAAACACGTGCGAGAGGATGCGTCCCGCAGGCTAGTCGAGCAAAAACACGTGCGAGAGGATGCATCCCGCAGGCTAGTCGAGTAAAAACACGTGCGAGAGGATGCTTCCCGCAGGCTAGTCGAGTAAAAACACGTGCGAGAGGATGCATCCCGCATGCTAGTCGAGTAAAAACACGTGCAAGAGGATGCTTCCCGCAGGCTAGTCGAGTAAAAACACGTGCGAGAGGATGCATCCCGCAGGGTAGTCGAGCAAAAACACGTGCGAGAGGATGCATCCCGCAGGCTAGTCGAGTAAAAACACGTGCGAGAGGATGCATCCCGCAGGCTAGTCGAGTAAAAACACGTGCGGGAGGATGCATCCCGCAGGCTAGTCGAGTAAAAACACGTGCGAGGTTTTGTGGGATGCGCATGCGCAGGTTCTGTGGGATGCGCATGCGCAGGTTTTTTGGGATGCGCATGGCTAGTCGAGCAAAAACACGTGCGAGAGGATGCATCCCGCAGTCTAGTCGAGCACAAACACGTGCGAGGTTTTGTGGGATGCGCATGCGCAGGTTTTGTGGGATGCGCATGCGCAGATTTTTTGGGATGCGCATGCGCAGGGTTTTTGGGATGCGCATGGCTAGTCGAGCAAAAACACGTGCGAGAGGATGCATCCCGCAGGCTAGTCGAGCAAAAACACGTGCGAGAGGATGCATCCCGCAGGCTAGTCGAGTAAAAACACGTGCGAGAGGATGCATCCCGCAGGCTAGTCGAGTAAAAACACGTGCGAGAGGATGCATCCCGCAGGCTAGTCGAGTAAAAACACGTGCGAGGTTTTGTGGGATGCGCATGCGCAGGTTTTGTGGGATGCGCATGCGCAGGTTTTTTGGGATGCGCATGCGCAGGTTTTTTGGGATGCGCATGGCTAGTCGAGCAAAAACACGTGCGAGAGGATGCATCCCGCAGGCTAGCCGAGCAAAAACACGTGCGAGAGGATGCATCCCGCAGGCTAGTCGAGTAAAAACACGTGCGAGGTTTTGTGGGATGCGCATGCGCAGGTTTTGTGGGATGCGCATGCGCAGGTTTTTTGGGATGCGCATGTGCAGGTTTTTTGGGATGCGCATGGCTAGTCGAGCAAAAACACGTGCGAGAGGATGCATCCCGCAGGCTAGTCGAGTAAAAACACGTGCGAGGTTTTGTGGGATGCGCATACGCAGGTTTTGTGGGATGCGCATGCGCAGGTTTTTTGGGATGCGCATGGCTAGTCGAGCAAAAACACGTGCGAGAGGATGCATCCCGCACGGTAGTCGAGTAAAGACACGTGCGAGAGGATGCATCCCGCAGGCTAGTCGAGTAAAAACACGTGCGAGACGATGCATCCCGCAGGCTAGTCGAGTAAAAACACGTGCGAGAGGATGCATCCCGCAGGCTAGTCGAGTAGAAACACGTGCGAGAGGATGCATCCCGCAGGCTAGTCGAGTAAAAACACGTGCGAGAGGATGCATCCCGCAGGCTAGTCGAGTAAAAACACGTGCGAGGTTTTGTGGGATGCGAATGCGCAGGTTTTGTGGGATGCGCATGCGGAGGTTTTTTGGGATGCGCATGCGCAGGTTTTTTGGGATGCGCATGCCTAGTCGAGCATAAACACGTGCGAGAGGATGCATCCCGCAGGCTAGTCGAGCAAAAACACGTGCGAGAGGATGCATCCCGCAGGCTAGTCGAGTAAAAACACGTGCGAGAGGATGCATCCCGCAGGCTAGTCGAGCAAAAACACGTGCGAGAGGATGCATCCCGCAGGCTAGTCGAGTAAAAACACGTGCGAGAGGATGCATCCTGCAGGCTAGTCGAGTAAAAACACGTGCGAGGTTTTGTGGGATGCGCATACGCAGGTTTTGTGGGATGCGCATGCGCAGGTTTTTTGGGATGCGCATGCGCAGGCTTTTTGGGATGCGCATGGCTAGTCGAGCAAAAACACGTGCGAGAGGATGCATCCCGCAGGGTAGTCGAGTAAAGACACGTGCGAGAGTATGCATCCCGCAGGCTAGTCGAGTAAAAACACGTGCGAGAGGATGCATCCCGCAGGCTAGTCGAGCAAAAACACGTGCGAGAGGATGCATCCCGCAGGCTAGTAGAGCAAAAACAAGTGCGAGAGGATGCATCCCGCAGGCTAGTCGAGTAAAAACACGTGCGAGAGGATGCATCCCGCAGGCTAGTCGAGCAAAAACACGTGCGAGAGGATGCATCCCGCAGGCTAGTCGAGCAAAAACACGTGCGAGAGGATGCATCCCGCAGGCTAGTCGAATAAAAACACGTGCGAGAGGATGCATCCCGCAGGCTAGTCGAGCACAAACACGTGCGAGAGGATGCATCCCGCAGGCTAGTCGAGCAAAAACACGTGCGAGAGGATGCATCCTGCAGGCTAGTCGAGTAAAAACACGTGCGAAAGGATGCATCCCGCAGGCTAGTCGAGCACAAACACGTGCGAGGTTTTGTGGGATGCGCATGCGCAGGTTTTGTGGGATGCGCATGCGCAGGTTTTGTGGGATGCGCATGCGCAGATTTTTTGGGATGCGCATGCGCAGGTTTTTTGGGATGCGCATGGCTAGTCGAGCAAAAACACGTGCGAGAGGATGCATCCCGCAGGCTAGTCGAGTAAAAACACGTGCGAGACGATGCATCCCGCAGGCTAGTCGAGTAAAAACACGTGCGAGAGGATGCATCCCGCAGGCTAGTCGAGTAAAAACACGTGCGAGAGGATGCATCCCGCAGGCTAGTCGAGCAAAAACACGTGCGAGAGGATGCATCCCGCAGGCTAGTCGAGCAAAAACACGTGCGAGAGGATGCATCCCGCAGGCTAGTCGAGTAAAAACACGTGCGAGAGGATGCATCCTGCAGGCTAGTCGAGTAAAAACACGTGCGAGAGGATGCATCCCGCTGGCTAGTCGAGTAAAAACACGTGCGAGAGGATGCATCCCGCAGGCTAGTCGAGTAAAAACACGTGCAAGAGGATGCTTCCCGCAGGCTAGTCGAGTAAAAACACGTGCGAGAGGATGCATCCCGCAGGCTAGTCGAGTAAAAACACGTGCGGGAGGATGCATCCCGCAGGCTAGTCGAGTAAAAACACGTGCGAGAGGATGCATCCCGCAGGCTAGTCGAGTATAAACACGTGCGAGGTTTTGTGGGATGCGCATGCGCAGGTTTTGTGGGATGCGCATGCGCAGGTTTTTTGGGATGCGCATGGCTAGTCGAGCAAAAACACGTGCGAGAGGATGCATCCCGCAGTCTAGTCGAGCACAAACACGTGCGAGGTTTTGTGGGATGCGCATGCGCAGGTTTTGTGGGATGCGCATGCGCAGATTTTTTGGGATGCGCATGCGCAGGTTTTTTGGGATGCGCATGCGCAGGTTTTTTGGGATGCGCATGGCTAGTCGAGCAAAAACACGTGCGAGAGGATGCATCCCGCAGGCTAGTCGAGCAAAAACACGTGCGAGAGGATGCATCCCGCAGGCTAGTCGAGTAAAAACACGTGCGAGAGGATGCATCCCGCAGGCTAGTCGAGCAAAAACACGTGCGAGAGGATGCATCCCGCAGGCTATTCGAGCAAAAACACGTGCGAGAGGATGCATCCCGCAGGCTAGTCGAGTAAAAACACGTGCGAGAGGATGCATCCCGCAGGCTAGTCGAGCACAAACACGTGCGAGAGGATGCATCCCGCAGGCTAGTCGAGCAAAAACACGTGCGAGAGGATGCATCCTGCAGGCTAGTCGAGTAAAAACACGTGCGAGAGGATGCATCCCGCAGGCTAGTCGAGTAAAAACACGTGCAAGAGGATGCTTCCCGCAGGCTAGTCGAGTAAAAACACGTGCGAGAGGATGCATCCCGCAGGCTAGTCGAGTAAAAACACGTGCGAGAGGATGCATCCCGCAGGCTAGTCGAGTAAAAACACGTGCGAGAGGATGCATCCCGCAGGCTAGTCGAGCAATAACACGTGCGAGAGGATGCATCCCGCAGGCTAGTCGAGCAAAAACACGTGCGAGAGGATGTATCCCGCAGGCTAGTCGAGTAAAAACACGTGCGAGAGGATGCATCCCGCAGGCTAGTCGAGTAAAAACACGTGCGAGAGGATGCATCCCGCAGGCTAGTCGAGTAAAAACACGTGCGAGAGGATGCATCCCGCAGGCTAGTCGAGTAAAAACACGTGCGAGAGGATGCATCCCGCAGGCTAGTCGAGTAAAAACACGTGCAAGAGGATGCTTCCCGCAGGCTAGTCGAGTAAAAACACGTGCGAGAGGATGCATCCCGCAGGCTAGTCGAGTAAAAACACGTGCGAGAGGATGCTTCCCGCAGGCTAGTCGAGTAAAAACACGTGCGAGAGGATGCATCCCGCATGCTAGTCGAGTAAAAACACGTGCAAGAGGATGCTTCCCGCAGGCTAGTCGAGTAAAAACACGTGCGAGAGGATGCATCCCGCAGGCTAGTCGAGTAAAAACACGTGCGAGAGGATGCGTCCCGCAGGCTAGTCGAGCAAAAACACGTGCGAGAGGATGCATCCCGCAGGGTAGTCGAGCAAAAACACGTGCGAGAGGATGCATCCCGCAGGCTAGTCGAGCAAAAACACGTGCGAGAGGATGTATCCCGCAGGCTAGTCGAGTAAAAACACGTGCGAGTCGATGCATCCCGCAGGCTAGTCGAGTAAAAACACGTGCGAGAGGATGCATCCCGCAGGCTAGTCGAGTAAAAACACGTGCGAGAGGATGCATCCCGCAGGCTAGTCGAGTAAAAACACGTGCGGGAGGATGCATCCCACAGGCTAGTCGAGTAAAAACACGTGCGAGGTTTTGTGGGATGCGCATGCGCAGGTTCTGTGGGATGCGCATGCGCAGGTTTTTTGGGATGCGCATGGCTAGTCGAGCAAAAACACGTGCGAGAGGATGCATCCCGCAGTCTAGTCGAGCACAAACACGTGCGAGGTTTTGTGGGATGCGCATGCGCAGATTTTTTGGGATGCGCATGCGCAGGTTTTTTGGGATGCGCATGGCTAGTCGAGCAAAAACACGTCCGAGAGGATGCATCCCGCAGGCTAGTCGAGCAAAAACACGTGCGAGAGGATGCATCCCGCAGGCTAGTCGAGCAAAAACACGTGCGAGAGGATGCATCCCGCAGGCTAGTCGAGTAAAAACACGTGCGAGATGATGCATCCTGCAGGCTAGTCGAGTAAAAACACGTGCGAGAGGATGCATCCCGCTGGTTAGTCGAGTAAAAACACGTGCGAGAGGATGCATCCCGCAGGCTAGTCGAGTAAAAACACGTGCAAGAGGATGCTTCCCGCAGGCTAGTCGAGTAAAAACACGTGCGAGAGGATGCATCCCGCAGGCTAGTCGAGTAAAAACACGTGCGAGAGGATGCATCCCGCAGGCTAGTCGAGTAAAAACACGTGCAAGAGGATGCTTCCCGCAGGCTAGTCGAGTAAAAACACGTGCGAGAGGATGCATCCCGCAGGCTAGTCGAGCAAAAACACGTGCGAGAGGATGCATCCCGCAGGCTAGTCGAGCAAAAACACGTGCGAGAGGATGTATCCCGCAGGCTAGTCGAGTAAAAACACGTGCGAGAGGATGCATCCCGCAGGCTAGTCGAGTAAAAACACGTGCGAGACGATGCATCCCGCAGGCTAGTCGAGTAAAAACTAGTGCGAGAGGATGCATCCCGCAGGCTAGTCGAGTAAAAACACGTGCGTGTTTTTGTGGGATGCGCATGCGCAGGTTTTGTGGGATGCGCATGCGCAGGTTTTTTGGGATGCGCATGGCTAGTCGAGCAAAAACACGTGCGGGAGGATGCATCCCGCAGGCTAGTCGAGTAAAAACACGTGCGAGAGGATGCATCCCGCAGGCTAGTCGAGTAAAAACACGTGCTAGGTTTTGTGGGATGCGCATGCGCAGGTTTTTTTGGATGCGCATGGCTAGTCGAGCAAAAACACGTGCGAGAGGATGCATCCCGCAGTCTAGTCGAGCACAAACACATGCGAGGTTTTGTGGGTTGCGCATGCGCAGGTTTTGTGGGATGCGCATGCGCAGATTTTTTGGGATGCGCATGCGCAGGTTTTGTGGGATGCGCATGCGCAGATTTTTTGGGATGCGCATGCGCAGGTTTTTTGGGATGCGCATGGCTAGTCGAGCAAAAACACGTGCG
This sequence comes from Lasioglossum baleicum, assembly GCF_051020765.1. Taxonomy (NCBI): domain Eukaryota; kingdom Metazoa; phylum Arthropoda; class Insecta; order Hymenoptera; family Halictidae; genus Lasioglossum; species Lasioglossum baleicum. Next base: position 810,137 of record NW_027469110.1, on the reverse strand, counting down.
AGAGGATGCATCCCGCAGGCTAGTCGAGCAAAAACACGTGCGAGAGGATGCATCCCGCAGGCTAGTCGAGTAAAAACACGTGCGAAAGGATGCATCCCGCAGGCTAGTCGAGCACAAACACGTGCGAGGTTTTGTGGGATGCGCATGCGCAGGTTTTGTGGGATGCGCATGCGCAGATTTTTTGGGATGCGCATGGCTAGTCGATCAAAAACACGTGCGAGAGGATGCATCCCGCAGGCTAGTCGAGTAAAAACACGTGCGAGACGATGCATCCCGCAGGCTAGTCGAGTAAAAACACGTGCGAGAGGATGCATCCCGCAGGCTAGTCGAGTAAAAACACGTGCGAGAGGATGCATCCCGCAGGCTAGTCGAGTAAAAACACGTGCGAGGTTTTGTGGGATGCGCATGCGCAGGTTTTGTGGGATGCGCATGCGCAGGTTTTTTGGGATGCGCATGCGCAGGTTTTTTGGGATCCGCATGGCTAGTCGAGCAAAAACACGTGCGAGAGGATGCATCCCGCAGGCTAGCCGAGCAAAAACACGTGCGAGAGGATGCATCCCGCAGGCTAGTCGAGTAAAAACACGTGCGAGGTTTTGTGGGATGCGCATGCGCAGGTTTTGTGGGATGCGCATGCGCAGGTTTTTTGGGATGCGCATGGCTAGTCGAGCAAATACACGTGCGAGAGGATGCATCCCGCAGGGTAGTCGAGTAAAAACACGTGCGAGAGGATGCATCCCGCAGGCTAGTCGAGTAAAAACACGTGCGAGAGGATGCATCCCGCAGGCTAGTCGAGTAAAAACACGTGCGAGGTTTTGTGGGATGCGCATGCGCAGGTTTTGTGGGATGCGTATGCGCAGGTTTTTTGGGATGCGCATGGCTAGTCGAGCAAAAACACGTGCGAGAGGATGCATCCCGCAGGCTAGTCGAGCAAAAACACGTGCGAGAGGATGCATCCCGCAGGCTAGTCGAGTAAAAACACGTGCGAGAGGATGCATCCCGCAGGCTAGTCGAGCAAAAACACGTGCGAGAGGATGCATCCCGCAGGCTATTCGAGCAAAAACACGTGCGAGAGGATGCATCCCGCAGGCTAGTCGAGTAAAAACACGTGCGAGAGGATGCATCCCGCAGGCTAGTCGAGCACAAACACGTGCGAGAGGATGCATCCCGCAGGCTAGTCGAGCAAAAACACGTGCGAGAGGATGCATCCTGCAGGCTAGTCGAGTAAAAACACGTGCGAGAGGATGCATCCCGCAGGCTAGTCGAGTAAAAACACGTGCGAGACGATGCATCCCGCAGGCTAGTCGAGTAAAAACACGTGCGAGAGGATGCATCCCGCAGGCTAGTCGAGTAGAAACACGTGCGAGAGGATGCATCCCGCAGGCTAGTCGAGTAAAAACACGTGCGAGAGGATGCATCCCGCAGGCTAGTCGAGTAAAAACACGTGCGAGGTTTTGTGGGATGCGCATGCGCAGGTTTTGTGGGATGCGCATGCGCAGGTTTTTTGGGATGCGCATGCGCAGGTTTTTTGGGATGCGCATGCCTAGTCGAGCATAAACACGTGCGAGAGGATGCATCCCGCAGGCTAGTCGAGCAAAAACACGTGCGAGAGGATGCATCCCGCAGGCTAGTCGAGTAAAAACACGTGCGAGAGGATGCATCCCGCAGGCTAGTCGAGCAAAAACACGTGCGAGAGGATGCATCCCGCAGGCTAGTCGAGCAAAAACACGTGCGAGAGGATGCATCCCGCAGGCTAGTCGAGCAAAAACACGTGCGAGAGGATGCATCCCGCAGGCTAGTCGAGTAAAAACACGTGCGAGAGGATGCATCCTGCAGGCTAGTCGAGTAAAAACACGTGCGAGAGGATGCATCCCGCAGGCTAGTCGAGTAAAAACACGTGCAAGAGGATGCTTCCCGCAGGCTAGTCGAGTAAAAACACGTGCGAGAGGATGCATCCCGCAGGCTAGTCGAGCAATAACACGTGCGAGAGGATGCATCCCGCAGGCTAGTCGAGCAAAAACACGTGCGAGAGGATGTATCCCGCAGGCTAGTCGAGTAAAAACACGTGCGAGAGGATGCATCCCGCAGGCTAGTCGAGTAAAAACACGTGCGAGAGGATGCATCCCGCAGGCTAGTCGAGTAAAAACACGTGCGAGAGGATGCATCCCGCAGGCTAGTCGAGTAAAAACACGTGCGAGAGGATGCATCCCGCAGGCTAGTCGAGTAAAAACACGTGCAAGAGGATGCTTCCCGCAGGCTAGTCGAGTAAAAACACGTGCGAGAGGATGCATCCCGCAGGCTAGTCGAGTAAAAACACGTGCGAGAGGATGCTTCCCGCAGGCTAGTCGAGTAAAAACACGTGCGAGAGGATGCATCCCGCATGCTAGTCGAGTAAAAACACGTGCAAGAGGATGCTTCCCGCAGGCTAGTCGAGTAAAAACACGTGCGAGAGGATGCATCCCGCAGGCTAGTCGAGTAAAAACACGTGCGAGAGGATGCGTCCCGCAGGCTAGTCGAGCAAAAACACGTGCGAGAGGATGCATCCCGCAGGGTAGTCGAGCAAAAACACGTGCGAGAGGATGCATCCCGCAGGCTAGTCGAGCAAAAACACGTGCGAGAGGATGTATCCCGCAGGCTAGTCGAGTAAAAACACGTGCGAGTCGATGCATCCCGCAGGCTAGTCGAGTAAAAACACGTGCGAGAGGATGCATCCCGCAGGCTAGTCGAGTAAAAACACGTGCGAGAGGATGCATCCCGCAGGCTAGTCGAGTAAAAACACGTGCGGGAGGATGCATCCCACAGGCTAGTCGAGTAAAAACACGTGCGCAGGTTTTGTGGGATGCGCATGCGCAGATTTTTTGGGATGCGCATGCGCAGGTTTTTTGGGATGCGCATGGCTAGTCGAGCAAAAACACGTGCGAGAGGATGCATCCCGCAGGCTAGTCGAGTAAAAACACGTGCGAGAGGATGCATCCCGCAGGCTAGTCGAGTAAAAACACGTGCAAGAGGATGCTTCCCGCAGGCTAGTCGAGTAAAAACACGTGCGAGAGGATGCATCCCGCAGGCTAGTCGAGTAAAAACACGTGCGAGAGGATGCTTCCCGCAGGCTAGTCGAGTAAAAACACGTGCGAGAGGATGCATCCCGCATGCTAGTCGAGTAAAAACACGTGCAAGAGGATGCTTCCCGCAGGCTAGTCGAGTAAAAACACGTGCGAGAGGATGCATCCCGCAGGCTAGTCGAGTAAAAACACGTGCGAGAGGATGCGTCCCGCAGGCTAGTCGAGCAAAAACACGTGCGAGAGGATGCATCCCGCAGGGTAGTCGAGCAAAAACACGTGCGAGAGGATGCATCCCGCAGGCTAGTCGAGCAAAAACACGTGCGAGAGGATGTATCCCGCAGGCTAGTCGAGTAAAAACACGTGCGAGTCGATGCATCCCGCAGGCTAGTCGAGTAAAAACACGTGCGAGAGGATGCATCCCGCAGGCTAGTCGAGTAAAAACACGTGCGAGAGGATGCATCCCGCAGGCTAGTCGAGTAAAAACACGTGCGGGAGGATGCATCCCACAGGCTAGTCGAGTAAAAACACGTGCGCAGGTTTTGTGGGATGCGCATGCGCAGATTTTTTGGGATGCGCATGCGCAGGTTTTTTGGGATGCGCATGGCTAGTCGAGCAAAAACACGTGCGAGAGGATGCATCCCGCAGGCTAGTCGAGCAAAAACACGTGCGAGAGGATGCATCCCGCAGGCTAGTCGAGTAAAAACACGTGCGAAAGGATGCATCCCGCAGGCTAGTCGAGCACAAACACGTGCGAGGTTTTGTGGGATGCGCATGCGCAGGTTTTGTGGGATGCGCATGCGCAGATTTTTTGGGATGCGCATGGCTAGTCGATCAAAAACACGTGCGAGAGGATGCATCCCGCAGGCTAGTCGAGTAAAAACACGTGCGAGACGATGCATCCCGCAGGCTAGTCGAGTAAAAACACGTGCGAGAGGATGCATCCCGCAGGCTAGTCGAGTAAAAACACGTGCGAGAGGATGCATCCCGCAGGCTAGTCGAGTAAAAACACGTGCGAGGTTTTGTGGGATGCGCATGCGCAGGTTTTGTGGGATGCGCATGCGCAGGTTTTTTGGGATGCGCATGCGCAGGTTTTTTGGGATCCGCATGGCTAGTCGAGCAAAAACACGTGCGAGAGGATGCATCCCGCAGGCTAGCCGAGCAAAAACACGTGCGAGAGGATGCATCCCGCAGGCTAGTCGAGTAAAAACACGTGCGAGGTTTTGTGGGATGCGCATGCGCAGGTTTTGTGGGATGCGCATGCGCAGGTTTTTTGGGATGCGCATGGCTAGTCGAGCAAATACACGTGCGAGAGGATGCATCCCGCAGGGTAGTCGAGTAAAAACACGTGCGAGAGGATGCATCCCGCAGGCTAGTCGAGTAAAAACACGTGCGAGAGGATGCATCCCGCAGGCTAGTCGAGTAAAAACACGTGCGAGGTTTTGTGGGATGCGCATGCGCAGGTTTTGTGGGATGCGCATGCGCAGGTTTTTTGGGATGCGCATGCCTAGTCGAGCATAAACACGTGCGACAGGATGCATCCCGCAGGCTAGTCGAGCAAAAACACGTGCGAGAGGATGCATCCCGCAGGCTAGTCGAGTAAAAACACGTGCGAGAGGATGCATCCCGCAGGCTAGTCGAGTAAAAACACGTGCGAGAGGATGCATCCCGCAGGCTAGTCGAGTAAAAACACGTGCGACAGGATGCATCCCGCAGGCTAGTCGAGCAAAAACACGTGCGAGAGGATGCATCCCGCAGGCTAGTCGAGTAAAAACACGTGCGAGAGGATGCATCCCGCAGGCTAGTCGAGTAAAAACACGTGCGAGATGATGCATCCTGCAGGCTAGTCGAGTAAAAACACGTGCGAGAGGATGCATCCCGCTGGTTAGTCGAGTAAAAACACGTGCGAGAGGATGCATCCCGCAGGCTAGTCGAGTAAAAACACGTGCAAGAGGATGCTTCCCGCAGGCTAGTCGAGTAAAAACACGTGCGAGAGGATGCATCCCGCAGGCTAGTCGAGTAAAAACACGTGCGAGAGGATGCATCCCGCAGGCTAGTCGAGTAAAAACACGTGCAAGAGGATGCTTCCCGCAGGCTAGTCGAGTAAAAACACGTGCGAGAGGATGCATCCCGCAGGCTAGTCGAGCAAAAACACGTGCGAGAGGATGCATCCCGCAGGCTAGTCGAGCAAAAACACGTGCGAGAGGATGTATCCCGCAGGCTAGTCGAGTAAAAACACGTGCGAGAGGATGCATCCCGCAGGCTAGTCGAGCACAAACACATGCGAGGTTTTGTGGGATGCGCATGCGCAGGTTTTGTGGGATGCGCATGCGCAGATTTTTTGGGATGCGCATGCGCAGGTTTTTTGGGATGCGCATGGCTAGTCGAGCAAAAACACGTGCGAGAGGATGCATCCCGCAGGCTAGTCGAGCAAAAACACGTGCGAGAGGATGCATCCCGCAGTCTAGTCGAGCACAAACACATGCGAGGTTTTGTGGGATGCGCATGCGCAGGTTTTGTGGGATGCGCATGCGCAGATTTTTTGGGATGCGCATGCGCAGGTTTTTTGGGATGCGCATGGCTAGTCGAGCAAAAACACGTGCGAGAGGATGCATCCCGCAGGCTAGTCGAGCAAAAACACGTGCGAGAGGATGCATCCCGCAGGCTAGTCGAGCAAAAACACGTGCGAGAGGATGCATCCGGCAGGCTAGTCGAGTAAAAACACTTGCGAGAGGATGCATCCCGCAGGCTAGTCGAGTAAAAACACGTGCGAGAGGATGCATCCCGCAGGCTAGTCGAGTAAAAACACGTGCGACAGGATGCATCCCGCAGGCTAGTCGAGCAAAAACACGTGCGAGAGGATGCATCCCGCAGGCTAGTCGAGTAAAAACACGTGCGAGAGGATGCATCCCGCAGGCTAGTCGAGTAAAAACACGTGCGAGATGATGCATCCTGCAGGCTAGTCGAGTAAAAACACGTGCGAGAGGATGCATCCCGCTGGTTAGTCGAGTAAAAACACGTGCGAGAGGATGCATCCCGCAGGCTAGTCGAGTAAAAACACGTGCAAGAGGATGCTTCCCGCAGGCTAGTCGAGTAAAAACACGTGCGAGAGGATGCATCCCGCAGGCTAGTCGAGTAAAAACACGTGCGAGAGGATGCATCCCGCAGGCTAGTCGAGTAAAAACACGTGCAAGAGGATGCTTCCCGCAGGCTAGTCGAGTAAAAACACGTGCGAGAGGATGCATCCCGCAGGCTAGTCGAGCAAAAACACGTGCGAGAGGATGCATCCCGCAGGCTAGTCGAGCAAAAACACGTGCGAGAGGATGTATCCCGCAGGCTAGTCGAGTAAAAACACGTGCGAGAGGATGCATCCCGCAGGCTAGTCGAGTAAAAACACGTGCGAGACGATGCATCCCGCAGGCTAGTCGAGTAAAAACTAGTGCGAGAGGATGCATCCCGCAGGCTAGTCGAGTAAAAACACGTGCGTGTTTTTGTGGGATGCGCATGCGCAGGTTTTGTGGGATGCGCATGCGCAGGTTTTTTGGGATGCGCATGGCTAGTCGAGCAAAAACACGTGCGGGAGGATGCATCCCGCAGGCTAGTCGAGTAAAAACACGTGCGAGAGGATGCATCCCGCAGGCTAGTCGAGTAAAAACACGTGCTAGGTTTTGTGGGATGCGCATGCGCAGGTTTTTTGGGATGCGCATGGCTAGTCGAGCAAAAACACGTGCGAGAGGATGCATCCCGCAGTCTAGTCGAGCACAAACACATGCGAGGTTTTGTGGGATGCGCATGCGCAGGTTTTGTGGGATGCGCATGCGCAGATTTTTTGGGATGCGCATGCGCAGGTTTTTTGGGATGCGCATGGCTAGTCGAGCAAAAACACGTGCGAGAGGATGCATCCCGCAGGCTAGTCGAGCAAAAACACGTGCGAGAGGATGCATCCCGCAGGCTAGTCGAGTAAAAACACGTGCGAAAGGATGCATCCCGCAGGCTAGTCGAGCACAAACACGTGCGAGGTTTTGTGGGATGCGCATGCGCAGGTTTTGTGGGATGCGCATGCGCAGATTTTTTGGGATGCGCATGGCTAGTCGATCAAAAACACGTGCGAGAGGATGCATCCCGCAGGCTAGTCGAGTAAAAACACGTGCGAGACGATGCATCCCGCAGGCTAGTCGAGTAAAAACACGTGCGAGAGGATGCATCCCGCAGGCTAGTCGAGTAAAAACACGTGCGAGAGGATGCATCCCGCAGGCTAGTCGAGTAAAAACACGTGCGAGGTTTTGTGGGATGCGCATGCGCAGGTTTTGTGGGATGCGCATGCGCAGGTTTTTTGGGATGCGCATGCGCAGGTTTTTTGGGATCCGCATGGCTAGTCGAGCAAAAACACGTGCGAGAGGATGCATCCCGCAGGCTAGCCGAGCAAAAACACGTGCGAGAGGATGCATCCCGCAGGCTAGTCGAGTAAAAACACGTGCGAGGTTTTGTGGGATGCGCATGCGCAGGTTTTGTGGGATGCGCATGCGCAGGTTTTTTGGGATGCGCATGTGCAGGTTTTTTGGGATGCGCATGGCTAGTCGAGCAAAAACACGTGCGAGAGGATGCATCCCGCAGGCTAGTCGAGTAAAAACACGTGCGAGGTTTTGTGGGATGCGCATACGCAGGTTTTGTGGGATGCGCATGCGCAGGTTTTTTGGGATGCGCATGCTCAGGTTTTTTGGGATGCGCATGCGCAGGTTTTTTGGGATGCGCATGGCTAGTCGAGCAAAAACACGTGCGAGAGGATGCATCCCGCAGGCTAGTCGAGCAAAAACACGTGCGAGAGGATGCATCCCGCAGGCTAGTCGAGTAAAAACACGTGCGAGAGGATGCTTCCCGCAGGCTAGTCGAGTAAAAACACGTGCGAGAGGATGCTTCCCGCAGGCTAGTCGAGTAAAAACACGTGCAAGAGGATGCTTCCCACAGGCTAGTCGAGTAAAAACACGTGCGAGAGGATGCATCCCGCAGGCTAGTCGAGTAAAAACACGTGCGAGAGGATGCGTCCCGCAGGCTAGTCGAGCAAAAACACGTGCGAGAGGATGCATCCCGCAGGCTAGTCGAGCAAAAACACGTGCGAGAGGATGCATCCCGCAGGCTAGTCGAGCAAAAACACGTGCGAGAGGATGCATCCCGCAGGCTAGCCGAGCAAAAACACGTGCGAGAGGATGCATCCCGCAGGCTAGTCGAGCAAAAACACGTGCGAGAGGATGCATCCCGCAGGCTAGTCGAGTAAAAACACGTGCGAGAGGATGCATCCTGCAGGCTAGTCGAGTAAAAACACGTGCGAGAGGATGCATCCCGCAGGCTAGTCGAGTAAAAACACGTGCGAGGTTTTGTGGGATGCGCATGCGCAGGTTTTGTGGGATGCGCATGCGCAGGTTTTTTGGGATGCGCATGGCTAGTCGAGCAAATACACGTGCGAGAGGATGCATCCCGCAGGGTAGTCGAGTAAAAACACGTGCGAGAGGATGCATCCCGCAGGCTAGTCGAGTAAAAACACGTGCGAGAGGATGCATCCCGCAGGCTAGTCGAGTAAAAACACGTGCGAGGTTTTGTGGGATGCGCATGCGCAGGTTTTGTGGGATGCGCATGCGCAGGTTTTTTGGGATGCGCATGGCTAGTCGAGCAAAAACACGTGCGAGAGGATGCATCCCGCAGTCTAGTCGAGCACAAACACGTGCGAGGTTTTGTGGGATGCGCATGCGCAGGTTTTGTGGGATGCGCATGCGCAGATTTTTTGGGATGCGCATGCGCAGGTTTTTTGGGATGCGCATGGCTAGTCGAGCAAAAACACGTGCGAGAGGATGCATCCCGCAGGCTAGTCGAGCAAAAACACGTGCGAGAGGATGCATCCCGCAGGCTAGTCGAGCAAAAACACGTGCGAGAGGATGCATCCCGCAGGCTAGTCGAGTAAAAACACGTGCGAGAGGATGCATCCCGCAGGCTAGTCGAGCACAAACACGTGCGAGAGGATGCATCCCGCAGGCTAGTCGAGCAAAAACACGTGCGAGAGGATGCATCCTGCAGGCTAGTCGAGTAAAAACACGTGCGAGAGGATGCATCCCGCAGGCTAGTCGAGTAAAAACACGTGCGAGACGATGCATCCCGCAGGCTAGTCGAGTAAAAACACGTGCGAGAGGATGCATCCCGCAGGCTAGTCGAGTAGAAACACGTGCGAGAGGATGCATCCCGCAGGCTAGTCGAGTAAAAACACGTGCGAGAGGATGCATCCCGCAGGCTAGTCGAGTAAAAACACGTGCGAGGTTTTGTGGGATGCGCATGCGCAGGTTTTGTGGGATGCGCATGCGCAGGTTTTTTGGGATGCGCATGGCTAGTCGAGCAAAAACACGTGCGAGAGGATGCATCCCGCAGTCTAGTCGAGCACAAACACGTGCGAGGTTTTGTGGGATGCGCATGCGCAGGTTTTGTGGGATGCGCATGCGCAGATTTTTTGGGATGCGCATGCGCAGGTTTTTTGGGATGCGCATGGCTAGTCGAGCAAAAACACGTGCGAGAGGATGCATCCCGCAGGCTAGTCGAGCAAAAACACGTGCGAGAGGATGCATCCCGCAGGCTAGTCGAGCAAAAACACGTGCGAGAGGATGCATCCCGCAGGCTAGTCGAGTAAAAACACGTGCGAGAGGATGCATCCCGCAGGCTAGTCGAGCACAAACACGTGCGAGAGGATGCATCCCGCAGGCTAGTCGAGCAAAAACACGTGCGAGAGGATGCATCCTGCAGGCTAGTCGAGTAAAAACACGTGCGAGAGGATGCATCCCGCAGGCTAGTCGAGTAAAAACACGTGCGAGACGATGCATCCCGCAGGCTAGTCGAGTAAAAACACGTGCGAGAGGATGCATCCCGCAGGCTAGTCGAGTAGAAACACGTGCGAGAGGATGCATCCCGCAGGCTAGTCGAGTAAAAACACGTGCGAGAGGATGCATCCCGCAGGCTAGTCGAGTAAAAACACGTGCGAGGTTTTGTGGGATGCGCATGCGCAGGTTTTGTGGGATGCGCATGCGCAGGTTTTTTGGGATGCGCATGCGCAGGTTTTTTGGGATGCGCATGCCTAGTCGAGCATAAACACGTGCGAGAGGATGCATCCCGCAGGCTAGTCGAGCAAAAACACGTGCGAGAGGATGCATCCCGCAGGCTAGTCGAGTAAAAACACGTGCGAGAGGATGCATCCCGCAGGCTAGTCGAGCAAAAACACGTGCGAGAGGATGCATCCCGCAGGCTAGTCGAGCAAAAACACGTGCGAGAGGATGCATCCCGCAGGCTAGTCGAGCAAAAACACGTGCGAGAGGATGCATCCCGCAGGCTAGTCGAGTAAAAACACGTGCGAGAGGATGCATCCTGCAGGCTAGTCGAGTAAAAACACGTGCGAGAGGATGCATCCCGCTGGCTAGTCGAGTAAAAACACGTGCGAGAGGATGCATCCCGCAGGCTAGTCGAGTAAAAACACGTGCAAGAGGATGCTTCCCGCAGGCTAGTCGAGTAAAAACACGTGCGAGAGGATGCATCCCGCAGGCTAGTCGAGTAAAAACACGTGCGAGAGGATGCATCCCGCAGGCTAGTCGAGTAAAAACACGTGCAAGAGGATGCTTCCCGCAGGCTAGTCGAGTAAAAACACGTGCGAGAGGATGCATCCCGCAGGCTAGTCGAGCAATAACACGTGCGAGAGGATGCATCCCGCAGGCTAGTCGAGCAAAAACACGTGCGAGAGGATGTATCCCGCAGGATAGTCGAGTAAAAACACGTGCGAGAGGATGCATCCCGCAGGCTAGTCGAGTAAAAACACGTGCGAGAGGATGCATCCCGCAGGCTAGTCGAGTAAAAACACGTGCGAGAGGATGCATCCTGCAGGCTAGTCGAGTAAAAACACGTGCGAGAGGATGCATCCCGCTGGCTAGTCGAGTAAAAACACGTGCGAGAGGATGCATCCCGCAGGCTAGTCGAGTAAAAACACGTGCAAGAGGATGCTTCCCGCAGGCTAGTCGAGTAAAAACACGTGCGAGAGGATGCATCCCGCAGGCTAGTCGAGTAAAAACACGTGCGAAAGGATGCATCCCGCAGGCTAGTCGAGTAAAAACACGTGCGAGAGGATGCATCCCGCAGGCTAGTCGAGTAAAAACACGTGCGAGAGGATGCATCCTGCAGGCTAGTCGAGTAAAAACACGTGCGAGAGGATGCATCCCGCAGGCTAGTCGAGTAAAAACACGTGCAAGAGGATGCTTCCCGCATGCTAGTCGAGTAAAAACACGTGCGAGAGGATGCATCCCGCAGGCTAGTCGAGCAAAAACACGTGCGAGAGGATGCATCCCGCAGGCTAGTCGAGTAAAAACACGTGCGAAAGGATGCATCCCGCAGGCTAGTCGAGCACAAACACGTGCGAGGTTTTGTGGGATGCGCATGCGCAGGTTTTGTGGGATGCGCATGCGCAGATTTTTTGGGATGCGCATGGCTAGTCGATCAAAAACACGTGCGAGAGGATGCATCCCGCAGGCTAGTCGAGTAAAAACACGTGCGAGACGATGCATCCCGCAGGCTAGTCGAGTAAAAACACGTGCGAGAGGATGCATCCCGCAGGCTAGTCGAGTAAAAACACGTGCGAGGTTTTGTGGGATGCGCATGCGCAGGTTTTGTGGGATGCGCATGCGCAGGTTTTTTGGGATGCGCATGTGCAGGTTTTTTGGGATGCGCATGGCTAGTCGAGCAAAAACACGTGCGAGAGGATGCATCCCGCAGGCTAGTCGAGTAAAAACACGTGCGAGGTTTTGTGGGATGCGCATACGCAGGTTTTGTGGGATGCGCATGCGCAGGTTTTTTGGGATGCGCATGCTCAGGTTTTTTGGGATGCGCATGCGCAGGTTTTTTGGGATGCGCATGGCTAGTCGAGCAAAAACACGTGCGAGAGGATGCATCCCGCAGGCTAGTCGAGCAAAAACACGTGCGAGAGGATGCATCCCGCAGGCTAGTCGAGTAAAAACACGTGCGAGAGGATGCTTCCCGCAGGCTAGTCGAGTAAAAACACGTGCGAGAGGATGCTTCCCGCAGGCTAGTCGAGTAAAAACACGTGCAAGAGGATGCTTCCCGCAGGCTAGTCGAGTAAAAACACGTGCGAGAGGATGCATCCCGCAGGCTAGTCGAGTAAAAACACGTGCGAGAGGATGCGTCCCGCAGGCTAGTCGAGCAAAAACACGTGCGAGAGGATGCATCCCGCAGGCTAGTCGAGCAAAAACACGTGCGAGAGGATGCATCCCGCAGGCTAGTCGAGCAAAAACACGTGCGAAAGGATGCATCCCGCAGGCTAGCCGAGCAAAAACACGTGCGAGAGGATGCATCCCGCAGGCTAGTCGAGCAAAAACACGTGCGAGAGGATGCATCCCGCAGGCTAGTCGCGTAAAAACACGTGCGAGAGGATGCATCCTGCAGGCTAGTCGAGTAAAAACACGTGCGAGAGGATGCATCCCGCAGGCTAGTCGAGTAAAAACACGTGCGAGGTTTTGTGGGATGCGCATGCGCAGGTTTTGTGGGATGCGCATGCGCAGGTTTTTTGGGATGCGCATGGCTAGTCGAGCAAATACACGTGCGAGAGGATGCATCCCGCAGGGTAGTCGAGTAAAAACACGTGCGAGAGGATGCATCCCGCAGGCTAGTCGAGTAAAAACACGTGCGAGAGGATGCATCCCGCAGGCTAGTCGAGTAAAAACACGTGCGAGGTTTTGTGGGATGCGCATGCGCAGGTTTTGTGGGATGCGCATGCGCAGGTTTTTTGGGATGCGCATGGCTAGTCGAGCAAAAACACGTGCGAGAGGATGCATCCCGCAGTCTAGTCGAGCACAAACACGTGCGAGGTTTTGTGGGATGCGCATGCGCAGGTTTTGTGGGATGCGCATGCGCAGATTTTTTGGGATGCGCATGCGCAGGTTTTTTGGGATGCGCATGGCTAGTCGAGCAAAAACACGTGCGAGAGGATGCATCCCGCAGGCTAGTCGAGTAAAAACACGTGCGAGAGGATGCATCCCGCAGGCTAGTCGAGCAAAAACACGTGCGAGAGGATGCATCCCGCAGGCTAGTCGAGCAAAAACACGTGCGAGAGGATGCATCCCGCAGGCTAGTCGAGTAAAAACACGTGCGAGAGGATGCATCCCGCAGGCTAGTCGAGCACAAACACGTGCGAGAGGATGCATCCCGCAGGCTAGTCGAGCAAAAACACGTGCGAGAGGATGCATCCTGCAGGCTAGTCGAGTAAAAACACGTGCGAGAGGATGCATCCCGCAGGCTAGTCGAGTAAAAACACGTGCGAGACGATGCATCCCGCAGGCTAGTCGAGTAAAAACACGTGCGAGAGGATGCATCCCGCAGGCTAGTCGAGTAGAAACACGTGCGAGAGGATGCATCCCGCAGGCTAGTCGAGTAAAAACACGTGCGAGAGGATGCATCCCGCAGGCTAGTCGAGTAAAAACACGTGCGAGGTTTTGTGGGATGCGCATGCGCAGGTTTTGTGGGATGCGCATGCGCAGGTTTTTTGGGATGCGCATGCGCAGGTTTTTTGGGATGCGCATGCCTAGTCGAGCATAAACACGTGCGAGAGGATGCATCCCGCAGGCTAGTCGAGCAAAAACACGTGCGAGAGGATGCATCCCGCAGGCTAGTCGAGTAAAAACACGTGCGAGAGGATGCATCCCGCAGGCTAGTCGAGCAAAAACACGTGCGAGAGGATGCATCCCGCAGGCTAGTCGAGCAAAAACACGTGCGAGAGGATGCATCCCGCAGGCTAGTCGAGCAAAAACACGTGCGAGAGGATGCATCCCGCAGGCTAGTCGAGTAAAAACACGTGCGAGAGGATGCATCCCGCAGGCTAGTCGAGCAAAAACACGTGCGAGAGGATGCATCCCGCAGGCTAGTCGAGCAAAAACACGTGCGAGAGGATGCATCCCGCAGGCTAGTCGAGCAAAAACACGTGCGAGAGGATGCATCCCGCAGGCTAGTCGAGTAAAAACACGTGCGAGAGGATGCATCCTGCAGGCTAGTCGAGTAAAAACACGTGCGAGAGGATGCATCCCGCTGGCTAGTCGAGTAAAAACACGTGCGAGAGGATGCATCCCGCAGGCTAGTCGAGTAAAAACACGTGCGAGAGGATGCATCCCGCAGGCTAGTCGAGTAAAAACACGTGCAAGAGGATGCTTCCCGCATGCTAGTCGAGTAAAAACACGTGCGAGAGGATGCATCCCGCAGGCTAGTCGAGCAAAAACACGTGCGAGAGGATGCATCCCGCAGGCTAGTCGAGTAAAAACACGTGCGAAAGGATGCATCCCGCAGGCTAGTCGAGCACAAACACGTGCGAGGTTTTGTGGGATGCGCATGCGCAGGTTTTGTGGGATGCGCATGCGCAGATTTTTTGGGATGCGCATGGCTAGTCGATCAAAAACACGTGCGAGAGGATGCATCCCGCAGGCTAGTCGAGTAAAAACACGTGCGAGACGATGCATCCCGCAGGCTAGTCGAGTAAAAACTAGTGCGAGAGGATGCATCCCGCAGGCTAGTCGAGTAAAAACACGTGCGTGTTTTTGTGGGATGCGCATGCGCAGGTTTTGTGGGATGCGCATGCGCAGGTTTTTTGGGATGCGCATGGCTAGTCGAGCAAAAACACGTGCGGGAGGATGCATCCCGCAGGCTAGTCGAGTAAAAACACGTGCGAGAGGATGCATCCCGCAGGCTAGTCGAGTAAAAACACGTGCTAGGTTTTGTGGGATGCGCATGCGCAGGTTTTTTGGGATGCGCATGGCTAGTCGAGCAAAAACACGTGCGAGAGGATGCATCCCGCAGTCTAGTCGAGCACAAACACATGCGAGGTTTTGTGGGATGCGCATGCGCAGGTTTTGTGGGATGCGCATGCGCAGATTTTTTGGGATGCGCATGCGCAGGTTTTTTGGGATGCGCATGGCTAGTCGAGCAAAAACACGTGCGAGAGGATGCATCCCGCAGGCTAGTCGAGCAAAAACACGTGCGAGAGGATGCATCCCGCAGGCTAGTCGAGTAAAAACACGTGCGAAAGGATGCATCCCGCAGGCTAGTCGAGCACAAACACGTGCGAGGTTTTGTGGGATGCGCATGCGCAGGTTTTGTGGGATGCGCATGCGCAGATTTTTTGGGATGCGCATGGCTAGTCGATCAAAAACACGTGCGAGAGGATGCATCCCGCAGGCTAGTCGAGTAAAAACACGTGCGAGACGATGCATC
Source organism: Lasioglossum baleicum (assembly GCF_051020765.1). Taxonomy (NCBI): domain Eukaryota; kingdom Metazoa; phylum Arthropoda; class Insecta; order Hymenoptera; family Halictidae; genus Lasioglossum; species Lasioglossum baleicum. Next base: position 794,799 of record NW_027469110.1, on the reverse strand, counting down.
CCGCAGGCTAGTCGAGTAAAAACACGTGCGAGAGGATGCATCCCGCAGGCTAGTCGAGTAAAAACACGTGCGAGAGGATGCATCCCGCAGGCTAGTCGAGTAAAAACACGTGCGAGGTTTTGTGGGATGCGCATGCGCAGGTTTTGTGGGATGCGCATGCGCAGGTTTTTTGGGATGCGCATGCGCAGGTTTTTTGGGATCCGCATGGCTAGTCGAGCAAAAACACGTGCGAGAGGATGCATCCCGCAGGCTAGCCGAGCAAAAACACGTGCGAGAGGATGCATCCCGCAGGCTAGTCGAGTAAAAACACGTGCGAGGTTTTGTGGGATGCGCATGCGCAGGTTTTGTGGGATGCGCATGCGCAGGTTTTTTGGGATGCGCATGTGCAGGTTTTTTGGGATGCGCATGGCTAGTCGAGCAAAAACACGTGCGAGAGGATGCATCCCGCAGGCTAGTCGAGTAAAAACACCTGCGAGGTTTTGTGGGATGCGCATACGCAGGTTTTGTGGGATGCGCATGCGCAGGTTTTTTGGGATGCGCATGCTCAGGTTTTTTGGGATGCGCATGCGCAGGTTTTTTGGGATGCGCATGGCTAGTCGAGCAAAAACACGTGCGAGAGGATGCATCCCGCAGGCTAGTCGAGCAAAAACACGTGCGAGAGGATGCATCCCGCAGGCTAGTCGAGTAAAAACACGTGCGAGAGGATGCTTCCCGCAGGCTAGTCGAGTAAAAACACGTGCGAGAGGATGCTTCCCGCAGGCTAGTCGAGTAAAAACACGTGCAAGAGGATGCTTCCCACAGGCTAGTCGAGTAAAAACACGTGCGAGAGGATGCATCCCGCAGGCTAGTCGAGTAAAAACACGTGCGAGAGGATGCGTCCCGCAGGCTAGTCGAGCAAAAACACGTGCGAGAGGATGCATCCCGCAGGCTAGTCGAGCAAAAACACGTGCGAGAGGATGCATCCCGCAGGCTAGTCGAGCAAAAACACGTGCGAGAGGATGCATCCCGCAGGCTAGCCGAGCAAAAACACGTGCGAGAGGATGCATCCCGCAGGCTAGTCGAGCAAAAACACGTGCGAGAGGATGCATCCCGCAGGCTAGTCGAGTAAAAACACGTGCGAGAGGATGCATCCTGCAGGCTAGTCGAGTAAAAACACGTGCGAGAGGATGCATCCCGCAGGCTAGTCGAGTAAAAACACGTGCGAGGTTTTGTGGGATGCGCATGCGCAGGTTTTGTGGGATGCGCATGCGCAGGTTTTTTGGGATGCGCATGGCTAGTCGAGCAAATACACGTGCGAGAGGATGCATCCCGCAGGGTAGTCGAGTAAAAACACGTGCGAGAGGATGCATCCCGCAGGCTAGTCGAGTAAAAACACGTGCGAGAGGATGCATCCCGCAGGCTAGTCGAGTAAAAACACGTGCGAGGTTTTGTGGGATGCGCATGCGCAGGTTTTGTGGGATGCGCATGCGCAGGTTTTTTGGGATGCGCATGGCTAGTCGAGCAAAAACACGTGCGAGAGGATGCATCCCGCAGTCTAGTCGAGCACAAACACGTGCGAGGTTTTGTGGGATGCGCATGCGCAGGTTTTGTGGGATGCGCATGCGCAGATTTTTTGGGATGCGCATGCGCAGGTTTTTTGGGATGCGCATGGCTAGTCGAGCAAAAACACGTGCGAGAGGATGCATCCCGCAGGCTAGTCGAGCAAAAACACGTGCGAGAGGATGCATCCCGCAGGCTAGTCGAGCAAAAACACGTGCGAGAGGATGCATCCCGCAGGCTAGTCGAGTAAAAACACGTGCGAGAGGATGCATCCCGCAGGCTAGTCGAGCACAAACACGTGCGAGAGGATGCATCCCGCAGGCTAGTCGAGCAAAAACACGTGCGAGAGGATGCATCCTGCAGGCTAGTCGAGTAAAAACACGTGCGAGAGGATGCATCCCGCAGGCTAGTCGAGTAAAAACACGTGCGAGACGATGCATCCCGCAGGCTAGTCGAGTAAAAACACGTGCGAGAGGATGCATCCCGCAGGCTAGTCGAGTAGAAACACGTGCGAGAGGATGCATCCCGCAGGCTAGTCGAGTAAAAACACGTGCGAGAGGATGCATCCCGCAGGCTAGTCGAGTAAAAACACGTGCGAGGTTTTGTGGGATGCGCATGCGCAGGTTTTGTGGGATGCGCATGCGCAGGTTTTTTGGAATGCGCATGCCTAGTCGAGCATAAACACGTGCGAGAGGATGCATCCCGCAGGCTAGTCGAGCAAAAACACGTGCGAGAGGATGCATCCCGCAGGCTAGTCGAGTAAAAACACGTGCGAGAGGATGCATCCCGCAGGCTAGTCGAGCAAAAACACGTGCGAGAGGATGCATCCCGCAGGCTAGTCGAGCAAAAACACGTGCGAGAGGATGCATCCCGCAGGCTAGTCGAGCAAAAACACGTGCGAGAGGATGCATCCCGCAGGCTAGTCGAGTAAAAACACGTGCGAGAGGATGCATCCTGCAGGCTAGTCGAGTAAAAACACGTGCGAGAGGATGCATCCCGCTGGCTAGTCGAGTAAAAACACGTGCGAGAGGATGCATCCCGCAGGCTAGTCGAGTAAAAACACGTGCAAGAGGATGCTTCCCGCAGGCTAGTCGAGTAAAAACACGTGCGAGAGGATGCATCCCGCAGGCTAGTCGAGTAAAAACACGTGCGAGAGGATGCATCCCGCAGGCTAGTCGAGTAAAAACACGTGCAAGAGGATGCTTCCCGCAGGCTAGTCGAGTAAAAACACGTGCGAGAGGATGCATCCCGCAGGCTAGTCGAGCAATAACACGTGCGAGAGGATGCATCCCGCAGGCTAGTCGAGCAAAAACACGTGCGAGAGGATGTATCCCGCAGGATAGTCGAGTAAAAACACGTGCGAGAGGATGCATCCCGCAGGCTAGTCGAGTAAAAACACGTGCGAGAGGATGCATCCCGCAGGCTAGTCGAGTAAAAACACGTGCGAGAGGATGCATCCTGCAGGCTAGTCGAGTAAAAACACGTGCGAGAGGATGCATCCCGCTGGCTAGTCGAGTAAAAACACGTGCGAGAGGATGCATCCCGCAGGCTAGTCGAGTAAAAACACGTGCAAGAGGATGCTTCCCGCAGGCTAGTCGAGTAAAAACACGTGCGAGAGGATGCATCCCGCAGGCTAGTCGAGTAAAAACACGTGCGAAAGGATGCATCCCGCAGGCTAGTCGAGTAAAAACACGTGCGAGAGGATGCATCCCGCAGGCTAGTCGAGTAAAAACACGTGCGAGAGGATGCATCCTGCAGGCTAGTCGAGTAAAAACACGTGCGAGAGGATGCATCCCGCAGGCTAGTCGAGTAAAAACACGTGCAAGAGGATGCTTCCCGCATGCTAGTCGAGTAAAAACACGTGCGAGAGGATGCATCCCGCAGGCTAGTCGAGCAAAAACACGTGCGAGAGGATGCATCCCGCAGGCTAGTCGAGTAAAAACACGTGCGAAAGGATGCATCCCGCAGGCTAGTCGAGCACAAACACGTGCGAGGTTTTGTGGGATGCGCATGCGCAGGTTTTGTGGGATGCGCATGCGCAGATTTTTTGGGATGCGCATGGCTAGTCGATCAAAAACACGTGCGAGAGGATGCATCCCGCAGGCTAGTCGAGTAAAAACACGTGCGAGACGATGCATCCCGCAGGCTAGTCGAGTAAAAACACGTGCGAGAGGATGCATCCCGCAGGCTAGTCGAGTAAAAACACGTGCGAGAGGATGCATCCCGCAGGCTAGTCGAGTAAAAACACGTGCGAGGTTTTGTGGGATGCGCATGCGCAGGTTTTGTGGGATGCGCATGCGCAGGTTTTTTGGGATGCGCATGCGCAGGTTTTTTGGGATCCGCATGGCTAGTCGAGCAAAAACACGTGCGAGAGGATGCATCCCGCAGGCTAGCCGAGCAAAAACACGTGCGAGAGGATGCATCCCGCAGGCTAGTCGAGTAAAAACACGTGCGAGGTTTTGTGGGATGCGCATGCGCAGGTTTTGTGGGATGCGCATGCGCAGGTTTTTTGGGATGCGCATGGCTAGTCGAGCAAATACACGTGCGAGAGGATGCATCCCGCAGGGTAGTCGAGTAAAAACACGTGCGAGAGGATGCATCCCGCAGGCTAGTCGAGTAAAAACACGTGCGAGAGGATGCATCCCGCAGGCTAGTCGAGTAAAAACACGTGCGAGGTTTTGTGGGATGCGCATGCGCAGGTTTTGTGGGATGCGCATGCGCAGGTTTTTTGGGATGCGCATGCCTAGTCGAGCATAAACACGTGCGACAGGATGCATCCCGCAGGCTAGTCGAGCAAAAACACGTGCGAGAGGATGCATCCCGCAGGCTAGTCGAGTAAAAACACGTGCGAGAGGATGCATCCCGCAGGCTAGTCGAGCAAACACACGTGCGAGAGGATGCATCCCGCAGGCTAGTCGAGCAAAAACACGTGCGAGAGGATGCATCCCGCAGGCTAGTCGAGCAAAAACACGTGCGAGAGGATGCATCCCGCAGGCTAGTCGAGTAAAAACACGTGCGAGAGGATGCATCCTGCAGGCTAGTCGAGTAAAAACACGTGCGAGAGGATGCATCCCGCTGGCTAGTCGAGTAAAAACACGTGCGAGAGGATGCATCCCGCAGGCTAGTCGAGTAAAAACACGTGCAAGAGGATGCTTCCCGCAGGCTAGTCGAGTAAAAACACGTGCGAGAGGATGCATCCCGCAGGCTAGTCGAGTAAAAACACGTGCGAGAGGATGCATCCCGCAGGCTAGTCGAGTAAAAACACGTGCAAGAGGATGCTTCCCGCATGCTAGTCGAGTAAAAACACGTGCGAGAGGATGCATCCCGCAGGCTAGTCGAGCAATAACACGTGCGAGAGGATGCATCCCGCAGGCTAGTCGAGCAAAAACACGTGCGAGAGGATGTATCCCGCAGGCTAGTCGAGTAAAAACACGTGCGAGAGGATGCATCCCGCAGGCTAGTCGAGTAAAAACACGTGCGAGAGGATGCATCCCGCAGGCTAGTCGAGTAAAAACACGTGCGAGAGGATGCATCCCGCAGGCTAGTCGAGCAAAAACACGTGCGAGAGGATGCATCCCGCAGGCTAGTCGAGCAAAAACACGTGCGAGAGGATGCATCCCGCAGGCTAGTCGAGCAAAAACACGTGCGAGAGGATGCATCCCGCAGGCTAGTCGAGTAAAAACACGTGCGAGATGATGCATCCTGCAGGCTAGTCGAGTAAAAACACGTGCGAGAGGATGCATCCCGCTGGTTAGTCGAGTAAAAACACGTGCGAGAGGATGCATCCCGCAGGCTAGTCGAGTAAAAACACGTGCAAGAGGATGCTTCCCGCAGGCTAGTCGAGTAAAAACACGTGCGAGAGGATGCATCCCGCAGGCTAGTCGAGTAAAAACACGTGCGAGAGGATGCATCCCGCAGGCTAGTCGAGTAAAAACACGTGCGAGAGGATGCATCCCGCAGGCTAGTCGAGTAAAAACACGTGCAAGAGGATGCTTCCCGCAGGCTAGTCGAGTAAAAACACGTGCGAGAGGATGCATCCCGCAGGCTAGTCGAGCAAAAACACGTGCGAGAGGATGCATCCCGCAGGCTAGTCGAGCAAAAACACGTGCGAGAGGATGTATCCCGCAGGCTAGTCGAGTAAAAACACGTGCGAGACGATGCATCCCGCAGGCTAGTCGAGTAAAAACTAGTGCGAGAGGATGCATCCCGCAGGCTAGTCGAGTAAAAACACGTGTGTGTTTTTGTGGGATGCGCATGCGCAGGTTTTGTGGGATGCGCATGCGCAGGTTTTTTGGGATGCGCATGGCTAGTCGAGCAAAAACACGTGCGGGAGGATGCATCCCGCAGGCTAGTCGAGTAAAAACACGTGCGAGACGATGCATCCCGCAGGCTAGTCGAGTAAAAACACGTGCGAGAGGATGCATCCCGCAGGCTAGTCGAGTAAAAACACGTGCGAGGTTTTGTGGGATGCGCATGCGCAGGTTTTGTGGGATGCGCATGCGCAGGTTTTGTGGGATGCGCATGCGCAGATTTTTTGGGATGCGCATGCGCAGGTTTTTTGGGATGCGCATGGCTAGTCGATCAAAAACACGTGCGAGAGGATGCATCCCGCAGGCTAGTCGAGTAAAAACACGTGCGAGACGATGCATCCCGCAGGCTAGTCGAGTAAAAACACGTGCGAGAGGATGCATCCCGCAGGCTAGTCGAGTAAAAACACGTGCGAGAGGATGCATCCCGCAGGCTAGTCGAGTAAAAACACGTGCGAGGTTTTGTGGGATGCGCATGCGTAGGTTTTGTGGGATGCGCAAGCGCAGGTTTTTTGGGATGCGCATGCGCAGGTTTTTTGGGATGCGCATGGCTAGTCGAGCAAAAACACGTGCGAGAGGATGCATCCCGCAGGCTAGCCGAGCAAAAACACGTGCGAGAGGATGCATCCCGCAGGCTAGTCGAGTAAAAACACGTGCGAAAGGATGCATCCCGCAGGCTAGTCGAGCACAAACACGTGCGAGGTTTTGTGGGATGCGCATGCGCAGGTTTTGTGGGATGCGCATGCGCAGATTTTTTGGGATGCGCAGGTTTTTTTGGGATGCGCATGGCTAGTCGAGCGAAAACACGTGCGAGAGGATGCATCCCGCAGGCTAGTCGAGTAAAAACACGTGCGAGACGGTGCATCCCGCAGGCTAGTCGAGTATAAACACGTGCGAGAGGATGCATCCCGCAGGCTAGTCGAGTAAAAACACGTGCGAGAGGATGCATCCTGCATGCTAGTCGAGTAAAAACACGTGCAACAGGATGCTTCCCGCAGGCTAGTCGAGTAAAAACACGTGCGAGAGGATGCATCCCGCAGGCTAGTCGAGTAAAAACACGTGCGAGAGGATGCGTCCCGCAGGCTAGTCGAGCAAAAACACGTGCGAGAGGATGCATCCCGCAGGCTAGTCGAGCAAAAACACGTGCGAGAGGATGCATCCCGCAGGCTAGTCGAGTAAAAACACGTGCGAGAGGATGCGTCCCGCAGGCTAGTCGAGCAAAAACACGTGCGAGAGGATGCATCCCGCAGGCTAGTCGAGCACAAACACGTGCGAGGTTTTGTGGGATGCGCATGCGCAGGTTTTGTGGGATGCGCATGCGCAGATTTTTTGGGATGCGCATGCGCAGGTTTTTTGGGATGCGCATGGCTAGTCGAGCAAAAACACGTGCGAGAGGATGCATCCCGCAGGCTAGTCGAGTAAAAACACGTGCGAGACGATGCATCCCGCAGGCTAGTCGAGTAAAAACACGTGCGAGAGGATGCATCCCGCAGGCTAGTCGAGTAGAAACACGTGCGAGAGGATGCATCCCGCAGGCTAGTCGAGTAAAAACACGTGCGAGAGGATGCATCCCGCAGGCTAGTCGAGTAAAAACACGTGCGAGGTTTTGTGGGATGCGCATGCGCAGGTTTTGTGGGATGCGCATGCGCAGGTTTTTTGGGATGCGCATGCGCAGGTTTTTTGGGATGCGCATGCCTAGTCGAGCATAAACACGTGCGAGAGGATGCATCCCGCAGGCTAGTCGAGCAAAAACACGTGCGAGAGGATGCATCCCGCAGGCTAGTCGAGTAAAAACACGTGCGAGAGGATGCATCCCGCAGGCTAGTCGAGCAAAAACACGTGCGAGAGGATGCATCCCGCAGGCTAGTCGAGCAAAAACACGTGCGAGAGGATGCATCCCGCAGGCTAGTCGAGCAAAAACACGTGCGAGAGGATGCATCCCGCAGGCTAGTCGAGTAAAAACACGTGCAAGAGGATGCTTCCCGCAGGCTAGTCGAGTAAAAACACGTGCGAGAGGATGCATCCCGCAGGCTAGTCGAGTAAAAACACGTGCGAGAGGATGCATCCCGCAGGCTAGTCGAGTAAAAACACGTGCAAGAGGATGCTTCCCGCAGGCTAGTCGAGTAAAAACACGTGCGAGAGGATGCATCCCGCAGGCTAGTCGAGCAAAAACACGTGCGAGAGGATGCATCCCGCAGGCTAGTCGAGCAAAAACACGTGCGAGAGGATGTATCCCGCAGGCTAGTCGAGTAAAAACACGTGCGAGAGGATGCATCCCGCAGGCTAGTCGAGTAAAGACACGTGCGTGACGATGCATCCCGCAGGCTAGTCGAGTAAAAACAAGTGCGAGAGGATGCATCCCGCAGGCTAGTCGAGTAAAAACACGTGCGAGGTTTTGTGGGATGCGCATGCGCAGGTTTTGTGGGATGCGCATGCGCAGGTTTTTTGGGATGCGCATGGCTAGTCGAGCAAAAACACGTGCGGGAGGATGCATCCCGCAGGCTAGTCGAGTAAAAACACGTGCGAGAGGATGCATCCCGCAGGCTAGTCGAGTAAAAACACGTGCTAGGTTTTGTGTGATGCGCATGCCCAGGTTTTTTGGGATGCGCATGGCTAGTCGAGCAAAAACACGTGCGAGAGGATGCATCCCGCAGTCTAGTCGAGCACAAACACGTGCGAGGTTTTGTGGGATGCGCATGCGCAGGTTTTGTGGGATGCGCATGCGCAGATTTTTTGGGATGCGCATGGCTAGTCGAGCAAAAACACGTGCGAGAGGATGCATCCCGCAGGCTAGTCGAGTAAAAACACGTGCGAGACGATGCATCCCGCAGGCTAGTCGAGTAAAAACACGTGCGAGAGGATGCATCCCACTGGTTAGTCGAGTAAAAACACGTGCGAGAGGATGCATCCCGCAGCCTAGTCGAGTAAAAACACGTGCAAGAGGATGCTTCCCGCAGGCTAGTCGAGTAAAAACACGTGCTAGAGGATGCATCCCGCAGGCTAGTCGAGTAAAAACACGTGCGAGAGGATGCATCCCGCAGGCTAGTCGAGTAAAAACACGTGCAAGAGGATGCTTCCCGCAGGCTAGTCGAGTAAAAACACGTGCGAGAGGATGCATCCCGCAGGCTAGTCGAGCAAAAACACGTGCGAGAGGATGCATCCCGCAGGCTAGTCGAGCAAAAACACGTGCGAGAGGATGTATCCCGCAGGCTAGTCGAGTAAAAACACGTGCGAGAGGATGCATCCCGCAGGCTAGTCGAGTAAAAACACGTGCGAGACGATGCATCCCGCAGGCTAGTCGAGTAAAAACTAGTGCGAGAGGATGCATCCCGCAGGCTAGTCGAGTAAAAACACGTGCGAGGTTTTGTGGGATGCGCATGCGCAGGTTTTGTGGGATGCGCATGCGCAGGTTTTTTGGGATGCGCATGGCTAGTCGAGCAAAAACACGTGCGGGAGGATGCATCCCGCAGGCTAGTCGAGTAAAAACACGTGCGAGAGGATGCATCCCGCAGGCTAGTCGAGTAAAAACACGTGCTAGGTTTTGTGGGATGCGCATGCGCAGGTTTTTTGGGATGCGCATGGCTAGTCGAGCAAAAACACGTGCGAGAGGATGCATCCCGCAGTCTAGTCGAGCAAAAACACGTGCGAGAGGATGCATCCCGCAGGCTAGCCGAGCAAAAACACGTGCGAGAGGATGCATCCCGCAGGCTAGTCGAGCAAAAACACGTGCGAGAGGATGCATCCCGCAGGCTAGTCGAGTAAAAACACGTGCGAGAGGATGCATCCTGCAGGCTAGTCGAGTAAAAACACGTGCGAGAGGATGCATCCCGCAGGCTAGTCGAGTAAAAACACGTGCGAGGTTTTGTGGGATGCGCATGCGCAGGTTTTGTGGGATGCGCATGCGCAGGTTTTTTGGGATGCGCATGGCTAGTCGAGCAAATACACGTGCGAGAGGATGCATCCCGCAGGGTAGTCGAGTGAAAACACGTGCGAGAGGATGCATCCCGCAGGCTAGTCGAGTAAAAACACGTGCGAGAGGATGCATCCCGCAGGCTAGTCGAGTAAAAACACGTGCGAGGTTTTGTGGGATGCGCATGCGCAGGTTTTGTGGGATGCGCATGCGCAGGTTTTTTGGGATGCGCATGGCTAGTCGAGCAAAAACACGTGCGAGAGGATGCATCCCGCAGTCTAGTCGAGCACAAACACGTGCGAGGTTTTGTGGGATGCGCATGCGCAGGTTTTGTGGGATGCGCATGCGCAGATTTTTTGGGATGCGCATGCGCAGGTTTTTTGCGATGCGCATGGCTAGTCGAGCAAAAACACGTGCGAGAGGATGCATCCCGCAGGCTAGTCGAGCAAAAACACGTGCGAGAGGATGCATCCCGCAGGCTAGTCGAGTAAAAACACGTGCGAGAGGATGCATCCCGCAGGCTAGTCGAGCAAAAACACGTGCGAGAGGATGCATCCCGCAGGCTAGTCGAGCAAAAACACGTGCGAGAGGATGCATCCCGCAGGCTAGTCGAGTAAAAACACGTGCGAGAGGATGCATCCCGCAGGCTAGTCGAGCACAAACACGTGCGAGAGGATGCATCCCGCAGGCTAGTCGAGCAAAAACACGTGCGAGAGGATGCATCCTGCAGGCTAGTCGAGTAAAAACACGTGCGAGAGGATGCATCCCGCAGGCTAGTCGAGTAAAAACACGTGCGAGACGATGCATCCCGCAGGCTAGTCGAGTAAAAACACGTGCGAGAGGATGCATCCCGCAGTCTAGTCGAGCACAAACACGTGCGAGGTTTTGTGGGATGCGCATGCGCAGGTTTTGTGGGATGCGCATGCGCAGATTTTTTGGGATGCGCATGCGCAGGTTTTTTGCGATGCGCATGGCTAGTCGAGCAAAAACACGTGCGAGAGGATGCATCCCGCAGGCTAGTCGAGCAAAAACACGTGCGAGAGGATGCATCCCGCAGGCTAGTCGAGTAAAAACACGTGCGAGAGGATGCATCCCGCAGGCTAGTCGAGCAAAAACACGTGCGAGAGGATGCATCCCGCAGGCTAGTCGAGCAAAAACACGTGCGAGAGGATGCATCCCGCAGGCTAGTCGAGTAAAAACACGTGCGAGAGGATGCATCCCGCAGGCTAGTCGAGCACAAACACGTGCGAGAGGATGCATCCCGCAGGCTAGTCGAGCAAAAACACGTGCGAGAGGATGCATCCTGCAGGCTAGTCGAGTAAAAACACGTGCGAGAGGATGCATCCCGCAGGCTAGTCGAGTAAAAACACGTGCGAGACGATGCATCCCGCAGGCTAGTCGAGTAAAAACACGTGCGAGAGGATGCATCCCGCAGGCTAGTCGAGTAGAAACACGTGCGAGAGGATGCATCCCGCAGGCTAGTCGAGTAAAAACACGTGCGAGAGGATGCATCCCGCAGGCTAGTCGAGTAAAAACACGTGCGAGGTTTTGTGGGATGCGCATGCGCAGGTTTTGTGGGATGCGCATGCGCAGGTTTTTTGGGATGCGCATGCGCAGGTTTTTTGGGATGCGCATGCCTAGTCGAGCATAAACACGTGCGAGAGGATGCATCCCGCAGGCTAGTCGAGCAAAAACACGTGCGAGAGGATGCATCCCGCAGGCTAGTCGAGTAAAAACACGTGCGAGAGGATGCATCCCGCAGGCTAGTCGAGCAAAAACACGTGCGAGAGGATGCATCCCGCAGGCTAGTCGAGCAAAAACACGTGCGAGAGGATGCATCCCGCAGGCTAGTCGAGCAAAAACACGTGCGAGAGGATGCATCCCGCAGGCTAGTCGAGTAAAAACACGTGCGAGAGGATGCATCCCGCAGGCTAGTCGAGCAAAAACACGTGCGAGAGGATGCATCCCGCAGGCTAGTCGAGCAAAAACACGTGCGAGAGGATGCATCCCGCAGGCTAGTCGAGCAAAAACACGTGCGAGAGGATGCATCCCGCAGGCTAGTCGAGTAAAAACACGTGCGAGAGGATGCATCCTGCAGGCTAGTCGAGTAAAAACACGTGCGAGAGGATGCATCCCGCTGGCTAGTCGAGTAAAAACACGTGCGAGAGGATGCATCCCGCAGGCTAGTCGAGTAAAAACACGTGCAAGAGGATGCTTCCCGCAGGCTAGTCGAGTAAAAACACGTGCGAGAGGATGCATCCCGCAGGCTAGTCGAGTAAAAACACGTGCGAGAGGATGCATCCCGCAGGCTAGTCGAGTAAAAACACGTGCAAGAGGATGCTTCCCGCATGCTAGTCGAGTAAAAACACGTGCGAGAGGATGCATCCCGCAGGCTAGTCGAGCAAAAACACGTGCGAGAGGATGCATCCCGCAGGCTAGTCGAGTAAAAACACGTGCGAGATGATGCATCCTGCAGGCTAGTCGAGTAAAAACACGTGCGAGAGGATGCATCCCGCTGGTTAGTCGAGTAAAAACACGTGCGAGAGGATGCATCCCGCAGGCTAGTCGAGTAAAAACACGTGCAAGAGGATGCTTCCCGCAGGCTAGTCGAGTAAAAACACGTGCGAGAGGATGCATCCCGCAGGCTAGTCGAGTAAAAACACGTGCGAGAGGATGCATCCCGCAGGCTAGTCGAGTAAAAACACGTGCAAGAGGATGCTTCCCGCAGGCTAGTCGAGTAAAAACACGTGCGAGAGGATGCATCCCGCAGGCTAGTCGAGCAAAAACACGTGCGAGAGGATGCATCCCGCAGGCTAGTCGAGCAAAAACACGTGCGAGAGGATGTATCCCGCAGGCTAGTCGAGTAAAAACACGTGCGAGAGGATGCATCCCGCAGGCTAGTCGAGTAAAAACACGTGCGAGACGATGCATCCCGCAGGCTAGTCGAGTAAAAACTAGTGCGAGAGGATGCATCCCGCAGGCTAGTGGAGTAAAAACACGTGCGTGTTTTTGTGGGATGCGCATGCGCAGGTTTTGTGGGATGCGCATGCGCAGGTTTTTTGGGATGCGCATGGCTAGTCGAGCAAAAACACGTGCGGGAGGATGCATCCCGCAGGCTAGTCGAGTAAAAACACGTGCGAGAGGATGCATCCCGCAGGCTAGTCGAGTAAAAACACGTGCTAGGTTTTGTGGGATGCGCATGCGCAGGTTTTTTGGGATGCGCATGGCTAGTCGAGCAAAAACACGTGCGAGAGGATGCATCCCGCAGTCTAGTCGAGCACAAACACATGCGAGGTTTTGTGGGATGCGCATGCGCAGGTTTTGTGGGATGCGCATGCGCAGATTTTTTGGGATGCGCATGCGCAGGTTTTTTGGGATGCGCATGGCTAGTCGAGCAAAAACACGTGCGAGAGGATGCATCCCGCAGGCTAGTCGAGCAAAAACACGTGCGAGAGGATGCATCCCGCAGGCTAGTCGAGTAAAAACACGTGCGAAAGGATGCATCCCGCAGGCTAGTCGAGCACAAACACGTGCGAGGTTTTGTGGGATGCGCATGCGCAGGTTTTGTGGGATGCGCATGCGCAGATTTTTTGGGATGCGCATGGCTAGTCGATCAAAAACACGTGCGAGAGGATGCATCCCGCAGGCTAGTCGAGTAAAAACACGTGCGAGACGATGCATCCCGCAGGCTAGTCGAGTAAAAACACGTGCGAGAGGATGCATCCCGCAGGCTAGTCGAGTAAAAACACGTGCGAGAGGATGCATCCCGCAGGCTAGTCGAGTAAAAACACGTGCGAGGTTTTGTGGGATGCGCATGCGCAGGTTTTGTGGGATGCGCATGCGCAGGTTTTTTGGGATGCGCATGCGCAGGTTTTTTGGGATCCGCATGGCTAGTCGAGCAAAAACACGTGCGAGAGGATGCATCCCGCAGGCTAGCCGAGCAAAAACACGTGCGAGAGGATGCATCCCGCAGGCTAGTCGAGTAAAAACACGTGCGAGGTTTTGTGGGATGCGCATGCGCAGGTTTTGTGGGATGCGCATGCGCAGGTTTTTTGGGATGCGCATGTGCAGGTTTTTTGGGATGCGCATGGCTAGTCGAGCAAAAACACGTGCGAGAGGATGCATCCCGCAGGCTAGTCGAGTAAAAACACGTGCGAGGTTTTGTGGGATGCGCATACGCAGGTTTTGTGGGATGCGCATGCGCAGGTTTTTTGGGATGCGCATGCTCAGGTTTTTTGGGATGCGCATGCGCAGGTTTTTTGGGATGCGCATGGCTAGTCGAGCAAAAACACGTGCGAGAGGATGCATCCCGCAGGCTAGTCGAGCAAAAACACGTGCGAGAGGATGCATCCCGCAGGCTAGTCGAGTAAAAACACGTGCGAGAGGATGCTTCCCGCAGGCTAGTCGAGTAAAAACACGTGCGAGAGGATGCTTCCCGCAGGCTAGTCGAGTAAAAACACGTGCAAGAGGATGCTTCCCGCAGGCTAGTCGAGTAAAAACACGTGCGAGAGGATGCATCCCGCAGGCTAGTCGAGTAAAAACACGTGCGAGAGGATGCATCCCGCAGGCTAGTCGAGTAAAAACACGTGCGAGGTTTTGTGGGATGCGCATGCGCAGGTTTTGTGGGATGCGCATGCGCAGGTTTTTTGGGATGCGCATGGCTAGTTGAGCAAATACACGTGCGAGAGGATGCATCCCGCAGGGTAGTCGAGTAAAAACACGTGCGAGAGGATGCATCCCGCAGGCTAGTCGAGTAAAAACACGTGCGAGAGGATGCATCCCGCAGGCTAGTCGAGTAAAAACACGTGCGAGGTTTTGTGGGATGCGCATGCGCAGGTTTTGTGGGATGCGCATGCGCAGGTTTTTTGGGATGCGCATGGCTAGTCGAGCAAAAACACGTGCGAGAGGATGCATCCCGCAGTCTATCGAGCACAAACACGTGCGAGGTTTTGTGGGATGCGCATGCGCAGGTTTTGTGGGATGCGCATGCGCAGATTTTTTGGGATGCGCATGCGCAGGTTTTTTGGGATGCGCATGGCTAGTCGAGCAAAAACACGTGCGAGAGGATGCATCCCGCAGGCTAGTCGAGTAAAAACACGTGCGAGAGGATGCATCCCGCAGGCTAGTCGAGTAAAAACACGTGCGAGGTTTTGTGGGATGCGCATGCGCAGGTTTTGTGGGATGCGCATGCGCAGGTTTTTTGGGATGCGCATGGCTAGTCGAGCAAAAACACGTGCGAGAGGATGCATCCCGCAGTCTAGTCGAGCACAAACACGTGCGAGGTTTTGTGGGATGCGCATGCGCAGGTTTTGTGGGATGCGCATGCGCAGATTTTTTGGGATGCGCATGCGCAGGTTTTTTGGGATGCGCATGGCTAGTCGAGCAAAAACACGTGCGAGAGGATGCATCCCGCAGTCTATCGAGCACAAACACGTGCGAGGTTTTGTGGGATGCGCATGCGCAGGTTTTGTGGGATGCGCATGCGCAGATTTTTTGGGATGCGCATGCGCAGGTTTTTTGGGATGCGCATGGCTAGTCGAGCAAAAACACGTGCGAGAGGATGCATCCCGCAGGCTAGTCGAGTAAAAACACGTGCGAGAGGATGCATCCCGCAGGCTAGTCGAGTAAAAACACGTGCGAGGTTTTGTGGGATGCGCATGCGCAGGTTTTGTGGGATGCGCATGCGCAGGTTTTTTGGGATGCGCATGGCTAGTCGAGCAAAAACACGTGCGAGAGGATGCATCCCGCAGTCTAGTCGAGCACAAACACGTGCGAGGTTTTGTGGGATGCGCATGCGCAGGTTTTGTGGGATGCGCATGCGCAGATTTTTTGGGATGCGCATGCGCAGGTTTTTTGGGATGCGCATGGCTAGTCGAGCAAAAACACGTGCGAGAGGATGCATCCCGCAGGCTAGTCGAGCAAAAACACGTGCGAGAGGATGCATCCCGCAGGCTAGTCGAGTAAAAACACGTGCGAGAGGATGCATCCCGCAGGCTAGTCGAGCAAAAACACGTGCGAGAGGATGCATCCCGCAGGCTAGTCGAGCAAAAACACGTGCGAGAGGATGCATCCCGCAGGCTAGTCGAGTAAAAACACGTGCGAGAGGATGCATCCCGCAGGCTAGTCGAGCACAAACACGTGCGAGAGGATGCATCCCGCAGGCTAGTCGAGTAAAAACACGTGCGAGGTTTTGTGGGATGCGCATGCGCAGGTTTTGTGGGATGCGCATGCGCAGGTTTTTTGGGATGCGCATGGCTAGTCGAGCAAAAACACGTGCGAGAGGATGCATCCCGCAGTCTATCGAGCACAAACACGTGCGAGGTTTTGTGGGATGCGCATGCGCAGGTTTTGTGGGATGCGCATGCGCAGATTTTTTGGGATGCGCATGCGCAGGTTTTTTGGGATGCGCATGGCTAGTCGAGCAAAAACACGTGCGAGAGGATGCATCCCGCAGGCTAGTCGAGTAAAAACACGTGCGAGAGGATGCATCCCGCAGGCTAGTCGAGTAAAAACACGTGCGAGGTTTTGTGGGATGCGCATGCGCAGGTTTTGTGGGATGCGCATGCGCAGGTTTTTTGGGATGCGCATGGCTAGTCGAGCAAAAACACGTGCGAGAGGATGCATCCCGCAGTCTAGTCGAGCACAAACACGTGCGAGGTTTTGTGGGATGCGCATGCGCAGGTTTTGTGGGATGCGCATGCGCAGATTTTTTGGGATGCGCATGCGCAGGTTTTTTGGGATGCGCATGGCTAGTCGAGCAAAAACACGTGCGAGAGGATGCATCCCGCAGGCTAGTCGAGCAAAAACACGTGCGAGAGGATGCATCCCGCAGGCTAGTCGAGTAAAAACACGTGCGAGAGGATGCATCCCGCAGGCTAGTCGAGCAAAAACACGTGCGAGAGGATGCATCCCGCAGGCTAGTCGAGCAAAAACACGTGCGAGAGGATGCATCCCGCAGGCTAGTCGAGTAAAAACACGTGCGAGAGGATGCATCCCGCAGGCTAGTCGAGCACAAACACGTGCGAGAGGATGCATCCCGCAGGCTAGTCGAGCAAAAACACGTGCGAGAGGATGCATCCTGCAGGCTAGTCGAGTAAAAACACGTGCGAGAGGATGCATCCCGCAGGCTAGTCGAGTAAAAACACGTGCGAGACGATGCATCCCGCAGGCTAGTCGAGTAAAAACACGTGCGAGAGGATGCATCCCGCAGGCTAGTCGAGTAGAAACACGTGCGAGAGGATGCATCCCGCAGGCTAGTCGAGTAAAAACACGTGCGAGAGGATGCATCCCGCAGGCTAGTCGAGTAAAAACACGTGCGAGGTTTTGTGGGATGCGCATGCGCAGGTTTTGTGGGATGCGCATGCGCAGGTTTTTTGGGATGCGCATGCGCAGGTTTTTTGGGATGCGCATGCCTAGTCGAGCATAAACACGTGCGAGAGGATGCATCCCGCAGGCTAGTCGAGCAAAAACACGTGCGAGAGGATGCATCCCGCAGGCTAGTCGAGTAAAAACACGTGCGAGAGGATGCATCCCGCAGGCTAGTCGAGCAAAAACACGTGCGAGAGGATGCATCCCGCAGGCTAGTCGAGCAAAAACACGTGCGAGAGGATGCATCCCGCAGGCTAGTCGAGCAAAAACACGTGCGAGAGGATGCATCCCGCAGGCTAGTCGAGTAAAAACACGTGCGAGAGGATGCATCCTGCAGGCTAGTCGAGTAAAAACACGTGCGAGAGGATGCATCCCGCTGGCTAGTCGAGTAAAAACACGTGCGAGAGGATGCATCCCGCAGGCTAGTCGAGTAAAAACACGTGCAAGAGGATGCTTCCCGCAGGCTAGTCGAGTAAAAACACGTGCGAGAGGATGCATCCCGCAGGCTAGTCGAGTAAAAACACGTGCGAGAGGATGCATCCCGCAGGCTAGTCGAGTAAAAACACGTGCAAGAGGATGCTTCCCGCAGGCTAGTCGAGTAAAAACACGTGCGAGAGGATGCATCCCGCAGGCTAGTCGAGCAATAACACGTGCGAGAGGATGCATCCCGCAGGCTAGTCGAGCAAAAACACGTGCGAGAGGATGTATCCCGCAGGCTAGTCGAGTAAAAACACGTGCGAGAGGATGCATCCCGCAGGCTAGTCGAGTAAAAACACGTGCGAGAGGATGCATCCCGCAGGCTAGTCGAGTAAAAACACGTGCGAGAGGATGCATCCTGCAGGCTAGTCGAGTAAAAACACGTGCGAGAGGATGCATCCCGCTGGCTAGTCGAGTAAAAACACGTGCGAGAGGATGCATCCCGCAGGCTAGTCGAGTAAAAACACGTGCAAGAGGATGCTTCCCGCAGGCTAGTCGAGTAAAAACACGTGCGAGAGGATGCATCCCGCAGGCTAGTCGAGTAAAAACACGTGCGAGAGGATGCATCCCGCAGGCTAGTCGAGTAAAAACACGTGCAAGAGGATGCTTCCCGCATGCTAGTCGAGTAAAAACACGTGCGAGAGGATGCATCCCGCAGGCTAGTCGAGCAAAAACACGTGCGAGAGGATGCATCCCGCAGGCTAGTCGAGTAAAAACACGTGCGAAAGGATGCATCCCGCAGGCTAGTCGAGCACAAACACGTGCGAGGTTTTGTGGGATGCGCATGCGCAGGTTTTGTGGGATGCGCATGCGCAGATTTTTTGGGATGCGCATGGCTAGTCGATCAAAAACACGTGCGAGAGGATGCATCCCGCAGGCTAGTCGAGTAAAAACACGTGCGAGACGATGCATCCCGCAGGCTAGTCGAGTAAAAACACGTGCGAGAGGATGCATCCCGCAGGCTAGTCGAGTAAAAACACGTGCGAGAGGATGCATCCCGCAGGCTAGTCGAGTAAAAACACGTGCGAGGTTTTGTGGGATGCGCATGCGCAGGTTTTGTGGGATGCGCATGCGCAGGTTTTTTGGGATGCGCATGCGCAGGTTTTTTGGGATCCGCATGGCTAGTCGAGCAAAAACACGTGCGAGAGGATGCATCCCGCAGGCTAGCCGAGCAAAAACACGTGCGAGAGGATGCATCCCGCAGGCTAGTCGAGTAAAAACACGTGCGAGAGGATGCATCCCGCAGGCTAGTCGAGTAAAAACACGTGCGAGGTTTTGTGGGATGCGCATGCGCAGGTTTTGTGGGATGCGCATGCGCAGGTTTTTTGGGATGCGCATGCCTAGTCGAGCATAAACACGTGCGACAGGATGCATCCCGCAGGCTAGTCGAGCAAAAACACGTGCGAGAGGATGCATCCCGCAGGCTAGTCGAGTAAAAACACGTGCGAGAGGATGCATCCCGCAGGCTAGTCGAGCAAAAACACGTGCGAGAGGATGCATCCCGCAGGCTAGTCGAGCAAAAACACGTGCGAGAGGATGCATCCCGCAGGCTAGTCGAGCAAAAACACGTGCGAGAGGATGCATCCTGCAGGCTAGTCGAGTAAAAACACGTGCGAGAGGATGCATCCCGCTGGCTAGTCGAGTAAAAACACGTGCGAGAGGATGCATCCCGCAGGCTAGTCGAGTAAAAACACGTGCAAGAGGATGCTTCCCGCAGGCTAGTCGAGTAAAAACACGTGCGAGAGGATGCATCCCGCAGGCTAGTCGAGTAAAAACACGTGCGAGAGGATGCATCCCGCAGGCTAGTCGAGTAAAAACACGTGCAAGAGGATGCTTCCCGCATGCTAGTCGAGTAAAAACACGTGCGAGAGGATGCATCAGGCAGGCTAGTCGAGCAATAACACGTGCGAGAGGATGCATCCCGCAGGCTAGTCGAGCAAAAACACGTGCGAGAGGATGTATCCCGCAGGCTAGTCGAGTAAAAACACGTGCGAGAGGATGCATCCCGCAGGCTAGTCGAGTAAAAACACGTGCGAGAGGATGCATCCCGCAGGCTAGTCGAGTAAAAACACGTGCGAGAGGATGCATCCCGCATACTAGTCGAGCAAAAACACGTGCGAGAGGATGCATCCCGCAGGCTAGTCGAGCAAAAACACGTGCGAGAGGATGCATCCCGCAGGCTAGTCGAGCAAAAACACGTGCGAGAGGATGCATCCCGCAGGCTAGTCGAGTAAAAACACGTGCGAGATGATGCATCCTGCAGGCTAGTCGAGTAAAAACACGTGCGAGAGGATGCATCCCGCTGGTTAGTCGAGTAAAAACACGTGCGAGAGGATGCATCCCGCAGGCTAGTCGAGTAAAAACACGTGCAAGAGGATGCTTCCCGCAGGCTAGTCGAGTAAAAACACGTGCGAGAGGATGCATCCCGCAGGCTAGTCGAGTAAAAACACGTGCGAGAGGATGCATCCCGCAGGCTAGTCGAGTAAAAACACGTGCGAGAGGATGCATCCCGCAGGCTAGTCGAGTAAAAACACGTGCAAGAGGATGCTTCCCGCAGGCTAGTCGAGTAAAAACACGTGCGAGAGGATGCATCCCGCAGGCTAGTCGAGCAAAAACACGTGCGAGAGGATGCATCCCGCAGGCTAGTCGAGCAAAAACACGTGCGAGAGGATGTATCCCGCAGGCTAGTCGAGTAAAAACACGTGCGAGAGGAAGCATCCCGCAGGCTAGTCGAGTAAAAACACGTGCGAGACGATGCATCCCGCAGGCTAGTCGAGTAAAAACTAGTGCGAGAGGATGCATCCCGCAGGCTAGTCGAGTAAAAACACGTGCGTGTTTTTGTGGGATGCGCATGCGCAGGTTTTGTGGGATGCGCATGCGCAGGTTTTTTGGGATGCGCATGGCTAGTCGAGCAAAAACACGTGCGGGAGGATGCATCCCGCAGGCTAGTCGAGTAAAAACACGTGCGAGACGATGCATCCCGCAGGCTAGTCGAGTAAAAACACGTGCGAGAGGATGCATCCCGCAGGCTAGTCGAGTAAAAACACGTGCGAGGTTTTGTGGGATGCGCATGCGCAGGTTTTGTGGGATGCGCATGCGCAGGTTTTGTGGGATGCGCATGCGCAGATTTTTTGGGATGCGCATGCGCAGGTTTTTTGGGATGCGCATGGCTAGTCGATCAAAAACACGTGCGAGAAGATGCATCCCGCAGGCTAGTCGAGTAAAAACACGTGCGAGACGATGCATCCCGCAGGCTAGTCGAGTAAAAACACGTGCGAGAGGATGCATCCCGCAGGCTAGTCGAGTAAAAACACGTGCGAGAGGATGCATCCCGCAGGCTAGTCGAGTAAAAACACGTGCGAGGTTTTGTGGGATGCGCATGCGTAGGTTTTGTGGGATGCGCAAGCGCAGGTTTTTTGGGATGCGCATGCGCAGGTTTTTTGGGATGCGCATGGCTAGTCGAGCAAAAACACGTGCGAGAGGATGCATCCCGCAGGCTAGCCGAGCAAAAACACGTGCGAGAGGATGCATCCCGCAGGCTAGTCGAGTAAAAACACGTGCGAAAGGATGCATCCCGCAGGCTAGTCGAGCACAAACACGTGCGAGGTTTTGTGGGATGCGCATGCGCAGGTTTTGTGGGATGCGCATGCGCAGATTTTTTGGGATGCGCAGGTTTTTTTGGGATGCGCATGGCTAGTCGAGCGAAAACACGTGCGAGAGGATGCATCCCGGAGGCTAGTCGAGTAAAAACACGTGCGAGACGATGCATCCCGCAGGCTAGTCGAGTATAAACACGTGCGAGAGGATGCATCCCGCAGGCTAGTCGAGTAAAAACACGTGCGAGAGGATGCATCCTGCATGCTAGTCGAGTAAAAACACGTGCAACAGGATGCTTCCCGCAGGCTAGTCGAGTAAAAACACGTGCGAGAGGATGCATCCCGCAGGCTAGTCGAGTAAAAACACGTGCGAGAGGATGCGTCCCGCAGGCTAGTCGAGCAAAAACACGTGCGAGAGGATGCATCCCGCAGGCTAGTCGAGCAAAAACACGTGCGAGAGGATGCATCCCGCAGGCTAGTCGAGTAAAAACACGTGCGAGAGGATGCGTCCCGCAGGCTAGTCGAGCAAAAACACGTGCGAGAGGATGCATCCCGCAGGCTAGTCGAGCACAAACACGTGCGAGGTTTTGTGGGATGCGCATGCGCAGGTTTTGTGGGATGCGCATGCGCAGATTTTTTGGGATGCGCATGCGCAGGTTTTTTGGGATGCGCATGGCTAGTCGAGCAAAAACACGTGCGAGAGGATGCATCCCGCAGGCTAGTCGAGTAAAAACACGTGCGAGACGATGCATCCCGCAGGCTAGTCGAGTAAAAACACGTGCGAGAGGATGCATCCCGCAGGCTAGTCGAGTAGAAACACGTGCGAGAGGATACATCCCGCAGGCTAGCCGAGTAAAAACACGTGCGAGAGGATGCATCCCGCAGGCTAGTCGAGTAAAAACACGTGCGAGGTTTTGTGGGATGCGCATGCGCAGGTTTTGTGGGATGCGCATGCGCAGGTTTTTTGGGATGCGCATGCGCAGGTTTTTTGGGATGCGCATGCCTAGTCGAGCATAAACACGTGCGAGAGGATGCATCCCGCAGGCTAGTCGAGCAAAAACACGTGCGAGAGGATGCATCCCGCAGGCTAGTCGAGTAAAAACACGTGCGAGAGGATGCATCCCGCAGGCTAGTCGAGCAAAAACACGTGCGAGAGGATGCATCCCGCAGGCTAGTCGAGCAAAAACACGTGCGAGAGGATGCATCCCGCAGGCTAGTCGAGCAAAAACACGTGCGAGAGGATGCATCCCGCAGGCTAGTCGAGTAAAAACACGTGCGAGATGATGCATCCTGCAGGCTAGTCGAGTAAAAACACGTGCGAGAGGATGCATCCCGCTGGTTAGTCGAGTAAAAACACGTGCGAGAGGATGCATCCCGCAGGCTAGTCGAGTAAAAACACGTGCAAGAGGATGCTTCCCGCAGGCTAGTCGAGTAAAAACACGTGCGAGAGGATGCATCCCGCAGGCTAGTCGAGTAAAAACACGTGCGAGAGGATGCATCCCGCAGGCTAGTCGAGTAAAAACACGTGCAAGAGGATGCTTCCCGCAGGCTAGTCGAGTAAAAACACGTGCGAGAGGATGCATCCCGCAGGCTAGTCGAGCAAAAACACGTGCGAGAGGATGCATCCCGCAGGCTAGTCGAGCAAAAACACGTGCGAGAGGATGTATCCCGCAGGCTAGTCGAGTAAAAACACGTGCGAGAGGATGCATCCCGCAGGCTAGTCGAGTAAAGACACGTGCGTGACGATGCATCCCGCAGGCTAGTCGAGTAAAAACAAGTGCGAGAGGATGCATCCCGCAGGCTAGTCGAGTAAAAACACGTGCGAGGTTTTGTGGGATGCGCATGCGCAGGTTTTGTGGGATGCGCATGCGCAGGTTTTTTGGGATGCGCATGGCTAGTCGAGCAAAAACACGTGCGGGAGGATGCATCCCGCAGGCTAGTCGAGTAAAAACACGTGCGAGAGGATGCATCCCGCAGGCTAGTCGAGCAAAAACACGTGCGAGAGGATGCATCCCGCAGGCTAGTCGAGTAAAAACACGTGCAAGAGGATGCTTCCCGCAGGCTAGTCGAGTAAAAACACGTGCGAGAGGATGCATCCCGCAGGCTAGTCGAGCAAAAACACGTGCGAGAGGATGCATCCCGCAGGCTAGTCGAGCAAAAACACGTGCGAGAGGATGTATCCCGCAGGCTAGTCGAGTAAAAACACGTGCGAGAGGATGCATCCCGCAGGCTAGTCGAGTAAAAACACGTGCGAGACGATGCATCCCGCAGGCTAGTCGAGTAAAAACTAGTGCGAGAGGATGCATCCCGCAGGCTAGTCGAGTAAAAACACGTGCGAGGTTTTGTGGGATGCGCATGCGCAGGTTTTGTGGGATGCGCATGCGCAGGTTTTTTGGGATGCGCATGGCTAGTCGAGCAAAAACACGTGCGGGAGGATGCATCCCGCAGGCTAGTCGAGTAAAAACACGTGCGAGAGGATGCATCCCGCAGGCTAGTCGAGTAAAAACACGTGCTAGGTTTTGTGGGATGCGCATGCGCAGGTTTTTTGGGATGCGCATGGCTAGTCGAGCAAAAACACGTGCGAGAGGATGCATCCCGCAGTCTAGTCGAGCACAAACACGTGCGAGGTTTTGTGGGATGCGCATGCGCAGGTTTTGTGGGATGCGCATGCGCAGATTTTTTGGGATGCGCATGCGCAGGTTTTTTGGGATGCGCATGGTTAGTCGAGCAAAAACACGTGCGAGAGGATGCATCCCGCAGGCTAGTCGAGCAAAAACACGTGCGAGAGGATGCATCCCGCAGGCTAGTCGAGTAAAAACACGTGCGAAAGGATGCATCCCGCAGGCTAGTCGAGCACAAACACGTGCGAGGTTTTGTGGGATGCGCATGCGCAGGTTTTGTGGGATGCGCATGCGCAGATTTTTTGGGATGCGCATGGCTAGTCGATCAAAAACACGTGCGAGAGGATGCATCCCGCAGGCTAGTCGAGTAAAAACACGTGCGAGACGATGCATCCCGCAGGCTAGTCGAGTAAAAACACGTGCGAGAGGATGCATCCCGCAGGCTAGTCGAGTAAAAACACGTGCGAGAGGATGCATCCCGCAGGCTAGTCGAGTAAAAACACGTGCGAGGTTTTGTGGGATGCGCATGCGCAGGTTTTGTGGGATGCGCATGCGCAGGGTTTTGGGATGCGCATGCGCAGGTTTTTTGGGATGCGCATGGCTAGTCGAGCAAAAACACGTGCGAGAGGATGCATCCCGCAGGCTAGCCGAGCAAAAACACGTGCGAGAGGATGCATCCCGCAGGCTAGTCGAGTAAAAACACGTGCGAGGTTTTGTGGGATGCGCATGCGCAGGTTTTGTGGGATGCGCATGGGCAGGTTTTTTGGGATGCGCATGTGCAGGTTTTTTGGGATGCGCATGGCTAGTCGAGCAAAAACACGTGCGAGAGGATGCATCCCGCAGGCTAGTCGAGTAAAAACACGTGCGAGGTTTTGTGGGATGCGCATACGCAGGTTTTGTGGGATGCGCATGCGCAGGTTTTTTGGGATGCGCATGCTCAGGTTTTTTGGGATGCGCATGCGCAGGTTTTTTGGGATGCGCATGGCTAGTCGAGCAAAAACACGTGCGAGAGGATGCATCCCGCAGGCTAGTCGAGCAAAAACACGTGCGAGAGGATGCATCCCGCAGGCTAGTCGAGTAAAAACACGTGCGAGAGGATGCTTCCCGCAGGCTAGTCGAGTAAAAACACGTGCGAGAGGATGCTTCCCGCAGGCTAGTCGAGTAAAAACACGTGCAAGAGGATGCTTTCCGCAGGCTAGTCGAGTAAAAACACGTGCGAGAGGATGCATCCCGCAGGCTAGTCGAGCAAAAACACGTGCGAGAGGATGCATCCCGCAGGCTAGTCGAGCAAAAACACGTGCGAGAGGATGTATCCCGCAGGCTAGTCGAGTAAAAACACGTGCGAGAGGATGCATCCCGCAGGCTAGTCGAGTAAAAACACGTGCGTGACGATGCATCCCGCAGGCTAGTCGAGTAAAAACAAGTGCGAGAGGATGCATCCCGCAGGCTAGTCGAGTAAAAACACGTGCGAGGTTTTGTGGGATGCGCATGCGCAGGTTTTGTGGGATGCGCAAGCGCAGGTTTTTTGGGATGCGCATGGCTAGTCGAGCAAAAACACGTGCGGGAGGATGCATCCCGCAGGCTAGTCGAGTAAAAACACGTGCGAGAGGATGCATCCCGCAGGCTAGTCGAGTAAAAACACGTGCTAGGTTTTGTGGGATGCGCATGCGCAGGTTTTTTGGGATGCGCATGGCTAGTCGAGCAAAAACACGTGCGAGAGGATGCATCCCGCAGTCTAGTCGAGCACAAACACGTGCGAGGTTTTGTGGGATGCGCATGCGCAGATTTTTTGGGATGCGCATGCGCAGGTTTTTTGGGATGCGCATGGCTAGTCGAGCAAAAACACGTGCGAGAGGATGCATCCCGCAGGCTAGTCGAGTAAAAACACGTGCGAGACGATGCATCCCGCAGGCTAGTCGAGTAAAAACACGTGCGAGAGGATGCATCCCGCAGGCTAGTCGAGTAGAAACACGTGCGAGAGGATGCATCCCGCAGGCTAGTCGAGTAAAAACACGTGCGAGAGGATGCATCCCGCAGGCTAGTCGAGCAAAAACACGTGCGAGAGGATGCATCCCGCAGGCTAGTCGAGTAAAAACACGTGCGAGATGATGCATCCTGCAGGCTAGTCGAGTAAAAACACGTGCGAGAGGATGCATCCCGCTTGTTAGTCGAGTAAAAACACGTGCGAGAGGATGCATCCCGCAGCCTAGTCGAGTAAAAACACGTGCAAGAGGATGCTTCCCGCAGGCTAGTCGAGTAAAAACACGTGCGAGAGGATGCATCCCGCAGGCTAGTCGAGTAAAAACACGTGCGAGAGGATGCATCCCGCAGGCTAGTCGAGTAAAAACACGTGCAAGAGGATGCTTCCCGCAGGCTAGTCGAGTAAAAACACGTGCGAGAGGATGCATCCCGCAGGCTAGTCGAGCAAAAACACGTGCGAGAGGATGCATCCCGCAGGCTAGTCGAGCAAAAACACGTGCGAGAGGATGCATCCCGCAGGCTAGTCGAGTAAAAACACGTGCGAGAGGATGCATCCCGCAGGCTAGTCGAGCAAAAACACGTGCGAGAGGATGCATCCCGCAGGCTAGTCGAGCAAAAACACGTGCGAGAGGATGCATCCCGCAGGCTAGTCGAGCAAAAACACGTGCGAGAGGATGCATCCCGCAGGCTAGTCGAGTAAAAACACGTGCGAGATGATGCATCCTGCAGGCTAGTCGAGTAAAAACACGTGCGAGAGGATGCATCCCGCTTGTTAGTCGAGTAAAAACACGTGCGAGAGGATGCATCCCGCAGCCTAGTCGAGTAAAAACACGTGCAAGAGGATGCTTCCCGCAGGCTAGTCGAGTAAAAACACGTGCGAGAGGATGCATCCCGCAGGCTAGTCGAGTAAAAACACGTGCGGGAGGATGCATCCCGCAGGCTAGTCGAGTAAAAACACGTGCAAGAGGATGCTTCCCGCAGGCTAGTCGAGTAAAAACACGTGCGAGAGGATGCATCCCGCAGGCTAGTCGAGCAAAAACACGTGCGAGAGGATGCATCCCGCAGGCTAGTCGAGCAAAAACACGTGCGAGAGGATGTATCCCGCAGGCTAGTCGAGTAAAAACACGTGCGAGAGGATGCATCCCGCAGGCTAGTCGAGTAAAAACACGTGCGAGACGATGCATCCCGCAGGCTAGTCGAGTAAAAACTAGTGCGAGAGGATGCATCCCGCAGGCTAGTCGAGTAAAAACACGTGCGAGGTTTTGTGGGATGCGCATGCGCAGGTTTTGTGGGATGCGCATGCGCAGGTTTTGTGGGATGCGCATGCGCAGATTTTTTGGGATGCGCATGCGCAGGTTTTTTGGGATGCGCATGGCTAGTCGAGCAAAAACACGTGCGAGAGGATGCATCCCGCAGGCTAGTCGAGCAAAAACACGTGCGAGAGGATGCATCCCGCAGGCTAGTCGAGTAAAAACACGTGCGAAAGGATGCATCCCGCAGGCTAGTCGAGCACAAGCACGTGCGAGGTTTTGTGGGATGCGCATGCGCAGGTTTTGTGGGATGCGCATGCGCAGATTTTTTGGGATGCGCATGGCTAGTCGATCAAAAACACGTGCGAGAGGATGCATCCCGCAGGCTAGTCGAGTAAAAACACGTGCGAGACGATGCATCCCGCAGGCTAGTCGAGTAAAAACACGTGCGAGAGGATGCATCCCGCAGGCTAGTCGAGTAAAAACACGTGCGAGAGGATGCATCCCGCAGGCTAGTCGAGTAAAAACACGTGCGAGGTTTTGTGGGATGCGCATGCGCAGGTTTTGTGGGATGCGCATGCGCAGGTTTTTTGGGATGCGCATGCGCAGGTTTTTTGGGATGCGCATGGCTAGTCGAGCAAAAACACGTGCGAGAGGATGCATCCCGCAGGCTAGCCGAGCAAAAACACGTGCGAGAGGATGCATCCCGCAGGCTAGTCGAGTAAAAACACGTGCGAGGTTTTGTGGGATGCGCATGCGCAGGTTTTGTGGGATGCGCATGGGCAGGTTTTTTGGGATGCGCATGTGCAGGTTTTTTGGGATGCGCATGGCTAGTCGAGCAAAAACACGTGCGAGAGGATGCATCCCGCAGGCTAGTCGAGCAAAAACACGTGCGAGGTTTTGTGGGATGCGCATACGCAGGTTTTGTGGGATGCGCATGCGCAGGTTTTTTGGGATGCGCATGCTCAGGTTTTTTGGGATGCGCATGCGCAGGTTTTTTGGGATGCGCATGCGCAGGTTTTTTGGGATGCGCATGGCTAGTCGAGCAAAAACACGTGCGAGAGGATGCATCCCGCAGGCTAGTCGAGCAAAAACACGTGCGAGAGGATGCATCCCGCAGGCTAGTCGAGTAAAAACACGTGCGAGAGGATGCTTCCCGCAGGCTAGTCGAGTAAAAACACGTGCGAGAGGATGCATCCCGCAGGCTAGTCGAGTAAAAACACGTGCTAGGTTTTGTGGGATGCGCATGCGCAGGTTTTTTGGGATGCGCATGGCTAGTCGAGCAAAAACACGTGCGAGAGGATGCATCCCGCAGTCTAGTCGAGCACAAACACGTGCGAGGTTTTGTGGGATGCGCATGCGCAGGTTTTGTGGGATGCGCATGCGCAGATTTTTTGGGATGCGCATGCGCAGGTTTTTTGGGATGCGCATGGCTAGTCGAGCAAAAACACGTGCGAGAGGATGCATCCCGCAGGCTAGTCGAGCAAAAACACGTGCGAGAGGATGCATCCCGCAGGCTAGTCGAGTAAAAACACGTGCGAAAGGATGCATCCCGCAGGCTAGTCGAGCACAAACACGTGCGAGGTTTTGTGGGATGCGCATGCGCAGGTTTTGTGGGATGCGCATGCGCAGATTTTTTGGGATGCGCATGGCTAGTCGATCAAAAACACGTGCGAGAGGATGCATCCCGCAGGCTAGTCGAGTAAAAACACGTGCGAGACGATGCATCCCGCAGGCTAGTCGAGTAAAAACACGTGCGAGAGGATGCATCCCGCAGGCTAGTCGAGTAAAAACACGTGCGAGAGGATGCATCCCGCAGGCTAGTCGAGTAAAAACACGTGCGATGTTTTGTGGGATGCGCATGCGCAGGTTTTGTGGGATGCGCATGCGCAGGTTTTTTGGGATGCGCATGCGCAGGTTTTTTGGGATGCGCATGGCTAGTCGAGCAAAAACACGTGCGAGAGGATGCATCCCGCAGGCTAGCCGAGCAAAAACACGTGCGAGAGGATGCATCCCGCAGGCTAGTCGAGTAAAAACACGTGCGAGGTTTTGTGGGATGCGCATACGCAGGTTTTGTGGGATGCGCATGCGCAGGTTTTTTGGGATGCGCATGCTCAGGTTTTTTGGGATGCGCATGCGCAGGTTTTTTGGGATGCGCATGCGCAGGTTTTTTGGGATGCGCATGGCTAGTCGAGCAAAAACACGTGCGAGAGGATGCATCCCGCAGGCTAGTCGAGCAAAAACACGTGCGAGAGGATGCATCCCGCAGGCTAGTCGAGTAAAAACACGTGCGAGAGGATGCATCCCGCAGTCTAGTCGAGCACAAACACGTGCGAGGTTTTGTGGGATGCGCATGCGCAAGTTTTGTGGGATGCGCATGCGCAGATTTTTTGGGATGCGCATGCGCAGGTTTTTTGGGATGCGCATGGCTAGTCGAGCAAAAACACGTGCGAGAGGATGCATCCCGCAGGCTAGTCGAGCAAAAACACGTGCGAGAGGATGCATCCCGCAGGCTAGTCGAGTAAAAACACGTGCGAAAGGATGCATCCCGCAGGCTAGTCGAGCACAAACACGTGCGAGGTTTTGTGGGATGCGCATGCGCAGGTTTTGTGGGATGCGCATGCGCAGATTTTTTGGGATGCGCATGGCTAGTCGATCAAAAACACGTGCGAGAGGATGCATCCCGCAGGCTAGTCGAGTAAAAACACGTGCGAGACGATGCATCCCGCAGGCTAGTCGAGTAAAAACACGTGCGAGAGGATGCATCCCGCAGGCTAGTCGAGTAAAAACACGTGCGAGAGGATGCATCCCGCAGGCTAGTCGAG
Organism: Lasioglossum baleicum; assembly: GCF_051020765.1. Lineage (NCBI taxonomy): Eukaryota > Metazoa > Arthropoda > Insecta > Hymenoptera > Halictidae > Lasioglossum > Lasioglossum baleicum. Next base: position 764,926 of record NW_027469110.1, on the reverse strand, counting down.
TAAAAACACGTGCGAGGTTTTGTGGGATGCGCATGCGCAGGTTTTGTGGGATGCGCATGCGCAGGTTTTTTGGGATGCGCATGCGCAGGTTTTTTGGGATGCGCATGGCTAGTCGAGCAAAAACACGTGCGAGAGGATGCATCCCGCAGGCTAGCCGAGCAAAAACACGTGCGAGAGGATGCATCCCGCAGGCTAGTCGAGTAAAAACACGTGCGAGGTTTTGTGGGATGCGCATGCGCAGGTTTTGTGGGATGCGCATGGGCAGGTTTTTTGGGATGCGCATGTGCAGGTTTTTTGGGATGCGCATGGCTAGTCGAGCAAAAACACGTGCGAGAGGATGCATCCCGCAGGCTAGTCGAGTAAAAACACGTGCGAGGTTTTGTGGGATGCGCATACGCAGGTTTTGTGGGATGCGCATGCGCAGGTTTTTTGGGATGCGCATGCTCAGGTTTTTTGGGATGCGCATGCGCAGGTTTTTTGGGATGCGCATGCGCAGGTTTTTTGGGATGCGCATGGCTAGTCGAGCAAAAACACGTGCGAGAGGATGCATCCCGCAGGCTAGTCGAGCAAAAACACGTGCGAGAGGATGCATCCCGCAGGCTAGTCGAGTAAAAACACGTGCGAGAGGATGCATCCCGCAGGCTAGTCGAGCAAAAACACGTGCGAGAGGATGCATCCCGCAGGCTAGTCGAGCAAAAACACGTGCGAGAGGATGCATCCCGCAGGCTAGTCGAGCAAAAACACGTGCGAGAGGATGCATCCCGCAGGCTAGTCGAGTAAAAACACGTGCGAGATGATGCATCCTGCAGGCTAGTCGAGTAAAAACACGTGCGAGAGGATGCATCCCGCTGGTTAGTCGAGTAAAAACACGTGCGAGAGGATGCATCCCGCAGCCTAGTCGAGTAAAAACACGTGCAAGAGGATGCTTCCCGCAGGCTAGTCGAGTAAAAACACGTGCGAGAGGATGCATCCCGCAGGCTAGTCGAGTAAAAACACGTGCGAGAGGATGCATCCCGCAGGCTAGTCGAGTAAAAACACGTGCAAGAGGATGCTTCCCGCAGGCTAGTCGAGTAAAAACACGTGCGAGAGGATGCATCCCGCAGGCTAGTCGAGTAAAAACACGTGCGAGACGATGCATCCCGCAGGCTAGTCGAGTAAAAACTAGTGCGAGAGGATGCATCCCGCAGGCTAGTCGAGTAAAAACACGTGCGAGGTTTTGTGGGATGCGCATGCGCAGGTTTTGTGGGATGCGCATGCGCAGGTTTTTTGGGATGCGCATGGCTAGTCGAGCAAAAACACGTGCGGGAGGATGCATCCCGCAGGCTAGTCGAGTAAAAACACGTGCGAGAGGATGCATCCCGCAGGCTAGTCGAGTAAAAACACGTGCTAGGTTTTGTGGGATGCGCATGCGCAGGTTTTTTGGGATGCGCATGGCTAGTCGAGCAAAAACACGTGCGAGAGGATGCATCCCGCAGTCTAGTCGAGCACAAACACGTGCGAGGTTTTGTGGGATGCGCATGCGCAGGTTTTGTGGGATGCGCATGCGCAGATTTTTTGGGATGCGCATGCGCAGGTTTTTTGGGATGCGCATGGCTAGTCGAGCAAAAACACGTGAGAGAGGATGCATCCCGCAGGCTAGTCGAGCAAAAACACGTGCGAGAGGATGCATCCCGCAGGCTAGTCGAGTAAAAACACGTGCGAGAGGATGCATCCCGCAGGCTACTCGAGTAAAAACACGTGCGAGACGATGCATCCCGCAGGCTAGTCGAGTAAAAACACGTGCGAGAGGATGCATCCCGCAGGCTAGTCGAGTAAAAACACGTGCGAGAGGATGCATCCCGCAGGCTAGTCGAGTAAAAACACGTGCGAGGTTTTGTGGGATGCGCATGCGCAGGTTTTGTGGGATGCGCATGCGCAGGTTTTTTGGGATGCGCATGCGCAGGTTTTTTGGGATGCGCATGGCTAGTCGAGCAAAAACACGTGCGAGAGGATGCATCCCGCAGGCTAGCCGAGCAAAAACACGTGCGAGAGGATGCATCCCGCAGGCTAGTCGAGTAAAAACACGTGCGAGGTTTTGTGGGATGCGCATGCGCAGGTTTTGTGGGATGCGCATGGGCAGGTTTTTTGGGATGCGCATGTGCAGGTTTTTTGGGATGGGCATGGCTAGTCGAGCAAAAACACGTGCGAGAGGATGCATCCCGCAGGCTAGTCGAGTAAAAACACGTGCGAGGTTTTGTGGGATGCGCATACGCAGGTTTTGTGGGATGCGCATGCGCAGGTTTTTTGGGATGCGCATGCTCAGGTTTTTTGGGATGCGCATGCGCAGGTTTTTTGGGATGCGCATGCGCAGGTTTTTTGGGATGCGCATGGCTAGTCGAGCAAAAACACGTGCGAGAGGATGCATCCCGCAGGCTAGTCGAGCAAAAACACGTGCGAGAGGATGCATCCCGCAGGCTAGTCGAGTAAAAACACGTGCGAGAGGATGCTTCCCGCAGGCTAGTCGAGTAAAAACACGTGCGAGAGGATGCTTCCCGCAGGCTAGTCGAGTAAAAACACGTGCAAGAGGATGCTTCCCGCAGGCTAGTCGAGTAAAAACACGTGCGAGAGGATGCATCCCGCAGGCTAGTCGAGTAAAAACACGTGCGAGAGGATGCGTCCCGCAGGCTAGTCGAGCAAAAACACGTGCGAGAGGATGCATCCCGCAGGCTAGTCGAGCAAAAACACGTGCGAGAGGATGCATCCCGCAGGCTAGTCGAGCAAAAACACGTGCGAGAGGATGCATCCCGCAGGCTAGCCGAGCAAAAACACGTGCGAGAGGATGCATCCCGCAGGCTAGTCGAGCAAAAACACGTGCGAGAGGATGCATCCCGCAGGCTAGTCGAGTAAAAACACGTGCGAGAGGGTGCATCCTGCAGGCTAGTCGAGTAAAAACACGTGCGAGAGGATGCATCCCGCAGGCTAGTCGAGCAAAAACACGTGCGAGAGGATGCATCCCGCAGGCTAGTCGAGTAAAAACACGTGCGAGAGGATGCATCCCGCAGGCTAGTCGAGCAAAAACACGTGCGAGAGGATGCATCCCGCAGGCTAGTCGAGCACAAACACGTGCGAGAGGATGCATCCCGCAGGCTAGTCGAGCAAAAACACGTGCGAGAGGATGCATCCTGCAGGCTAGTCGAGTAAAAACACGTGCGAAAGGATGCATCCCGCAGGCTAGTCGAGCACAAACACGTGCGAGGTTTTGTGGGATGCGCATGCGCAGGTTTTGTGGGATGCGCATGCGCAGATTTTTTGGGATGCGCATGCGCAGGTTTTTTGGGATGCGCATGGCTAGTCGAGCAAAAACACGTGCGAGAGGATGCATCCCGCAGGCTAGTCGAGTAAAAACACGTGCGAGACGATGCATCCCGCAGGCTAGTCGAGTAAAAACACGTGCGAGAGGATGCATCCCGCAGGCTAGTCGAGTAGAAACACGTGCTAGAGGATGCATCCCGCAGGCTAGTCGAGTAAAAACACGTGCGAGAGGATGCATCCCGCAGGCTAGTCGAGTAAAAACACGTGCGAGGTTTTGTGGGATGCGCATGCGCAGGTTTTGTGGGATGCGCATGCGCAGGTTTTTTGGGATGCGCATGCGCAGGTTTTTTGGGATGCGCATGCCTAGTCGAGCATAAACACGTGCGAGAGGATGCATCCCGCAGGCTAGTCGAGCAAAAACACGTGCGAGAGGATGCATCCCGCAGGCTAGTCGAGTAAAAACACGTGCGAGAGGATGCATCCCGCAGGCTAGTCGAGTAAAAACACGTGCGAGACGATGCATCCCGCAGGCTAGTCGAGTAAAAACTAGTGCGAGAGGATGCATCCCGCAGGCTAGTCGAGTAAAAACACGTGCGAGGTTTTGTGGGATGCGCATGCGCAGGTTTTGTGGGATGCGCATGCGCAGGTTTTTTGGGATGCGCATGGCTAGTCGAGCAAAAACACGTGCGAGAGGATGTATCCCGCAGGCTAGTCGAGTAAAAACACGTGCGAGAGGATGCATCCCGCAGGCTAGTCGAGTAAAAACACGTGCGAGACGATGCATCCCGCAGGCTAGTCGAGTAAAAACTAGTGCGAGAGGATGCATCCCGCAGGCTAGTCGAGTAAAAACACGTGCGAGGTTTTGTGGGATGCGCATGCGCAGGTTTTGTGGGATGCGCATGCGCAGGTTTTTTGGGATGCGCATGGCTAGTCGAGCAAAAACACGTGCGGGAGGATGCATCCCGCAGGCTAGTCGAGTAAAAACACGTGCGAGAGGATGCATCCCGCAGGCTAGTCGAGTAAAAACACGTGCTAGGTTTTGTGGGATGCGCATGCGCAGGTTTTTTGGGATGCGCATGGCTAGTCGAGCAAAAACACGTGCGAGAGGATGCATCCCGCAGTCTAGTCGAGCACAAACACGTGTGAGGTTTTGTGGGATGCGCATGCGCAGGTTTTGTGGGATGCGCATGCGCAGATTTTTTGGGATGCGCATGCGCAGGTTTTTTGGGATGCGCATGGCTAGTCGAGCAAAAACACGTGCGAGAGGATGCATCCCGCAGGCTAGTCGAGCAAAAACACGTGCGAGAGGATGCATCCCGCAGGCTAGTCGAGTAAAAACACGTGCGAAAGGATGCATCCCGCAGGCTAGTCGAGCACAAACACGTGCGAGGTTTTGTGGGATGCGCATGCGCAGATTTTTTGGGATGCGCATGGCTAGTCGATCAAAAACACGTGCGAGAGGATGCATCCCGCAGGCTAGTCGAGTAAAAACACGTGCGAGACGATGCATCCCGCAGGCTAGTCGAGTAAAAACACGTGCGAGAGGATGCATCCCGCAGGCTAGTCGAGTAAAAACACGTGCGAGAGGATGCATCCCGCAGGCTAGTCGAGTAAAAACACGTGCGAGGTTTTGTGGGATGCGCATGCGCAGGTTTTGTGGGATGCGCATGCGCAGGTTTTTTGGGATGCGCATGCGCAGGTTTTTTGGGATGCGCATGGCTAGTCGAGCAAAAACACGTGCGAGAGGATGCATCCCGCAGGCTAGCCGAGCAAAAACACGTGCGAGAGGATGCATCCCGCAGGCTAGTCGAGTAAAAACACGTGCGAGGTTTTGTGGGATGCGCATGCGCAGGTTTTGTGGGATGCGCATGGGCAGGTTTTTTGGGATGGGCATGTGCAGGTTTTTTGGGATGCGCATGGCTAGTCGAGCAAAAACACGTGCGAGAGGATGCATCCCGCAGTCTAGTCGAGTAAAAACACGTGCGAGGTTTTGTGGGATGCGCATACGCAGGTTTTGTGGGATGCGCATGCGCAGGTTTTTTGGGATGCGCATGCTCAGGTTTTTTGGGATGCGCATGCGCAGGTTTTTTGGGATGCGCATGGCTAGTCGAGCAAAAACACGTGCGAGAGGATGCATCCCGCAGGCTAGTCGAGCAAAAACACGTGCGAGAGGATGCATCCCGCAGGCTAGTCGAGTAAAAACACGTGCGAGAGGATGCTTCCCGCAGGCTAGTCGAGTAAAAACACGTGCGAGAGGATGCTTCCCGCAGGCTAGTCGAGTAAAAACACGTGCAAGAGGATGCTTCCCGCAGGCTAGTCGAGTAAAAACACGTGCGAGAGGATGCATCCCGCAGGCTAGTCGAGTAAAAACACGTGCGAGTGGATGCGTCCCGCAGGCTAGTCGAGCAAAAACACGTGCGAGAGGATGCATCCCGCAGGCTAGTCGAGCAAAAACACGTGCGAGAGGATGCATCCCGCAGGCTAGTCGAGCAAAAACACGTGCGAGAGGATGCATCCCGCAGGCTAGCCGAGCAAAAACACGTGCGAGAGGATGCATCCCGCAGGCTAGTCGAGCAAAAACACGTGCGAGAGGATGCATCCCGCAGGCTAGTCGAGTAAAAACACGTGCGAGAGGGTGCATCCTGCAGGCTAGTCGAGTAAAAACACGTGCGAGAGGATGCATCCCGCAGGCTAGTCGAGCAAAAACACGTGCGAGAGGATGCATCCCGCAGGCTAGTCGAGCAAAAACACGTGCGAGAGGATGCATCCCGCAGGCTAGTCGAGTAAAAACACGTGCGAGAGGGTGCATCCTGCAGGCTAGTCGAGTAAAAACACGTGCGAGAGGATGCATCCCGCAGGCTAGTCGAGCAAAAACACGTGCGAGAGGATGCATCCCGCAGGCTAGTCGAGCAAAAACACGTGCGAGAGGATGCATCCCGCAGGCTAGTCGAGCACAAACACGTGCGAGAGGATGCATCCCGCAGGCTAGTCGAGCAAAAACACGTGCGAGAGGATGCATCCTGCAGGCTAGTCGAGTAAAAACACGTGCGAAAGGATGCATCCCGCAGGCTAGTCGAGCACAAACACGTGCGAGGTTTTGTGGGATGCGCATGCGCAGGTTTTGTGGGATGCGCATGCGCAGATTTTTTGGGATGCGCATGCGCAGGTTTTTTGGGATGCGCATGGCTAGTCGAGCAAAAACACGTGCGAGAGGATGCATCCCGCAGGCTAGTCGAGTAAAAACACGTGCGAGACGATGCATCCCGCAGGCTAGTCGAGTAAAAACACGTGCGAGAGGATGCATCCCGCAGGCTAGTCGAGTAGAAACACGTGCGAGAGGATGCATCCCGCAGGCTAGTCGAGTAAAAACACGTGCGAGAGGATGCATCCCGCAGGCTAGTCGAGTAAAAACACGTGCGAGGTTTTGTGGGATGCGCATGCGCAGGTTTTGTGGTATGCGCATGCGCAGGTTTTTTGGGATGCGCATGCGCAGGTTTTTTGGGATGCGCATGCCTAGTCGAGCATAAACACGTGCGAGAGGATGCATCCCGCAGGCTAGTCGAGCAAAAACACGTGCGAGAGGATGCATCCCGCAGGCTAGTCGAGTAAAAACACGTGCGAGAGGATGCATCCCGCAGGCTAGTCGAGCAAAAACACGTGCGAGAGGATGCATCCCGCAGGCTAGTCGAGCACAAACACGTGCGAGAGGATGCATCCCGCAGGCTAGTCGAGCAAAAACACGTGCGAGAGGATGCATCCTGCAGGCTAGTCGAGTAAAAACACGTGCGAAAGGATGCATCCCGCAGGCTAGTCGAGCACAAACACGTGCGAGGTTTTGTGGGATGCGCATGCGCAGGTTTTGTGGGATGCGCATGCGCAGATTTTTTGGGATGCGCATGCGCAGGTTTTTTGGGATGCGCATGGCTAGTCGAGCAAAAACACGTGCGAGAGGATGCATCCCGCAGGCTAGTCGAGTAAAAACACGTGCGAGACGATGCATCCCGCAGGCTAGTCGAGTAAAAACACGTGCGAGAGGATGCATCCCGCAGGCTAGTCGAGTAGAAACACGTGCTAGAGGATGCATCCCGCAGGCTAGTCGAGTAAAAACACGTGCGAGAGGATGCATCCCGCAGGCTAGTCGAGTAAAAACACGTGCGAGGTTTTGTGGGATGCGCATGCGCAGGTTTTGTGGGATGCGCATGCGCAGGTTTTTTGGGATGCGCATGCGCAGGTTTTTTGGGATGCGCATGCCTAGTCGAGCATAAACACGTGCGAGAGGATGCATCCCGCAGGCTAGTCGAGCAAAAACACGTGCGAGAGGATGCATCCCGCAGGCTAGTCGAGTAAAAACACGTGCGAGAGGATGCATCCCGCAGGCTAGTCGAGTAAAAACACGTGCGAGACGATGCATCCCGCAGGCTAGTCGAGTAAAAACTAGTGCGAGAGGATGCATCCCGCAGGCTAGTCGAGTAAAAACACGTGCGAGGTTTTGTGGGATGCGCATGCGCAGGTTTTGTGGGATGCGCATGCGCAGGTTTTTTGGGATGCGCATGGCTAGTCGAGCAAAAACACGTGCGAGAGGATGTATCCCGCAGGCTAGTCGAGTAAAAACACGTGCGAGAGGATGCATCCCGCAGGCTAGTCGAGTAAAAACACGTGCGAGACGATGCATCCCGCAGGCTAGTCGAGTAAAAACTAGTGCGAGAGGATGCATCCCGCAGGCTAGTCGAGTAAAAACACGTGCGAGGTTTTGTGGGATGCGCATGCGCAGGTTTTGTGGGATGCGCATGCGCAGGTTTTTTGGGATGCGCATGGCTAGTCGAGCAAAAACACGTGCGGGAGGATGCATCCCGCAGGCTAGTCGAGTAAAAACACGTGCGAGAGGATGCATCCCGCAGGCTAGTCGAGTAAAAACACGTGCTAGGTTTTGTGGGATGCGCATGCGCAGGTTTTTTGGGATGCGCATGGCTAGTCGAGCAAAAACACGTGCGAGAGGATGCATCCCGCAGTCTAGTCGAGCACAAACACGTGTGAGGTTTTGTGGGATGCGCATGCGCAGGTTTTGTGGGATGCGCATGCGCAGATTTTTTGGGATGCGCATGCGCAGGTTTTTTGGGATGCGCATGGCTAGTCGAGCAAAAACACGTGCGAGAGGATGCATCCCGCAGGCTAGTCGAGCAAAAACACGTGCGAGAGGATGCATCCCGCAGGCTAGTCGAGTAAAAACACGTGCGAAAGGATGCATCCCGCAGGCTAGTCGAGCACAAACACGTGCGAGGTTTTGTGGGATGCGCATGCGCAGATTTTTTGGGATGCGCATGGCTAGTCGATCAAAAACACGTGCGAGAGGATGCATCCCGCAGGCTAGTCGAGTAAAAACACGTGCGAGACGATGCATCCCGCAGGCTAGTCGAGTAAAAACACGTGCGAGAGGATGCATCCCGCAGGCTAGTCGAGTAAAAACACGTGCGAGAGGATGCATCCCGCAGGCTAGTCGAGTAAAAACACGTGCGAGGTTTTGTGGGATGCGCATGCGCAGGTTTTGTGGGATGCGCATGCGCAGGTTTTTTGGGATGCGCATGCGCAGGTTTTTTGGGATGCGCATGGCTAGTCGAGCAAAAACACGTGCGAGAGGATGCATCCCGCAGGCTAGCCGAGCAAAAACACGTGCGAGAGGATGCATCCCGCAGGCTAGTCGAGTAAAAACACGTGCGAGGTTTTGTGGGATGCGCATGCGCAGGTTTTGTGGGATGCGCATGGGCAGGTTTTTTGGGATGGGCATGTGCAGGTTTTTTGGGATGCGCATGGCTAGTCGAGCAAAAACACGTGCGAGAGGATGCATCCCGCAGTCTAGTCGAGTAAAAACACGTGCGAGGTTTTGTGGGATGCGCATACGCAGGTTTTGTGGGATGCGCATGCGCAGGTTTTTTGGGATGCGCATGCTCAGGTTTTTTGGGATGCGCATGCGCAGGTTTTTTGGGATGCGCATGGCTAGTCGAGCAAAAACACGTGCGAGAGGATGCATCCCGCAGGCTAGTCGAGCAAAAACACGTGCGAGAGGATGCATCCCGCAGGCTAGTCGAGTAAAAACACGTGCGAGAGGATGCTTCCCGCAGGCTAGTCGAGTAAAAACACGTGCGAGAGGATGCTTCCCGCAGGCTAGTCGAGTAAAAACACGTGCAAGAGGATGCTTCCCGCAGGCTAGTCGAGTAAAAACACGTGCGAGAGGATGCATCCCGCAGGCTAGTCGAGTAAAAACACGTGCGAGTGGATGCGTCCCGCAGGCTAGTCGAGCAAAAACACGTGCGAGAGGATGCATCCCGCAGGCTAGTCGAGCAAAAACACGTGCGAGAGGATGCATCCCGCAGGCTAGTCGAGCAAAAACACGTGCGAGAGGATGCATCCCGCAGGCTAGCCGAGCAAAAACACGTGCGAGAGGATGCATCCCGCAGGCTAGTCGAGCAAAAACACGTGCGAGAGGATGCATCCCGCAGGCTAGTCGAGTAAAAACACGTGCGAGAGGGTGCATCCTGCAGGCTAGTCGAGTAAAAACACGTGCGAGAGGATGCATCCCGCAGGCTAGTCGAGCAAAAACACGTGCGAGAGGATGCATCCCGCAGGCTAGTCGAGCAAAAACACGTGCGAGAGGATGCATCCCGCAGGCTAGTCGAGTAAAAACACGTGCGAGAGGGTGCATCCTGCAGGCTAGTCGAGTAAAAACACGTGCGAGAGGATGCATCCCGCAGGCTAGTCGAGCAAAAACACGTGCGAGAGGATGCATCCCGCAGGCTAGTCGAGCAAAAACACGTGCGAGAGGATGCATCCCGCAGGCTAGTCGAGCACAAACACGTGCGAGAGGATGCATCCCGCAGGCTAGTCGAGCAAAAACACGTGCGAGAGGATGCATCCTGCAGGCTAGTCGAGTAAAAACACGTGCGAAAGGATGCATCCCGCAGGCTAGTCGAGCACAAACACGTGCGAGGTTTTGTGGGATGCGCATGCGCAGGTTTTGTGGGATGCGCATGCGCAGATTTTTTGGGATGCGCATGCGCAGGTTTTTTGGGATGCGCATGGCTAGTCGAGCAAAAACACGTGCGAGAGGATGCATCCCGCAGGCTAGTCGAGTAAAAACACGTGCGAGACGATGCATCCCGCAGGCTAGTCGAGTAAAAACACGTGCGAGAGGATGCATCCCGCAGGCTAGTCGAGTAGAAACACGTGCGAGAGGATGCATCCCGCAGGCTAGTCGAGTAAAAACACGTGCGAGAGGATGCATCCCGCAGGCTAGTCGAGTAAAAACACGTGCGAGGTTTTGTGGGATGCGCATGCGCAGGTTTTGTGGTATGCGCATGCGCAGGTTTTTTGGGATGCGCATGCGCAGGTTTTTTGGGATGCGCATGCCTAGTCGAGCATAAACACGTGCGAGAGGATGCATCCCGCAGGCTAGTCGAGCAAAAACACGTGCGAGAGGATGCATCCCGCAGGCTAGTCGAGTAAAAACACGTGCGAGAGGATGCATCCCGCAGGCTAGTCGAGCAAAAACACGTGCAAGAGGATGCTTCCCGCAGGCTAGTCGAGTAAAAACACGTGCGAGAGGATGCTTCCCGCAGGCTAGTCGAGTAAAAACACGTGCGAGAGGATGCATCCCGCAGGCTAGTCGAGTAAAAACACGTGCGGGAGGATGCATCCCGCAGGCTAGTCGAGTAAAAACACGTGCGAGAGGATGCTTCCCGCAGGCTAGTCGAGTAAAAACACGTGCGAGAGGATGCATCCCGCAGGCTAGTCGAGCAATAACACGTGCGAGAGGATGCATCCCGCAGGCTAGTCGAGCAAAAACACGTGCGAGAGGATGTATCCCGCAGGCTAGTCGAGTTAAAACACGTGCGAGAGGATGCATCCCGCAGGCTAGTCGAGTAAAAACACGTGCGAGAGGATGCATCCCGCAGGCTAGTCGAGCAATAACACGTGCGAGAGGATGCATCCCGCAGGCTAGTCGAGCAAAAACACGTGCGAGAGGATGTATCCCGCAGGCTAGTCTAGTAAAAACACGTGCGAGAGGATGCATCCCGCAGGCTTGTCGAGTAAAAACACGTGCGAGACGATGCATCCCGCAGGCTAGTCGAGTAAAAACACGTGCGAGAGGATGCATCCCGCAGGCTAGTCGAGTAAAAACACGTGCGAGGTTTTGTGGGATGCGCATGCGCAGGTTTTTTGGGATGCGCATGGCTAGTCGAGCAAAAACACGTGCGGGAGGATGCATCCCGCAGGCTAGTCGAGTAAAAACACGTGCGAGAGGATGCATCCCGCAGGCTAGTCGAGTAAAAACACGTGCGAGGTTTTGTGGGATGCGCATGCGCAGGTTTTGTGGGATGCGCATGCGCAGGTTTTTTGGGATGCGCATGGCTAGTCGAGCAAAAACACGTGCGAGAGGATGCATCCCGCAGTCTAGTCGAGCACAAACACGTGCGAGGTTTTGTGGGATGCGCATGCGCAGGTTTTGTGGGATGCGCATGCGCAGATTTTTTGGGATGCGCATGCGCAGGTTTTTTGGGATGCGCATGGCTAGTCGAGCAAAAACACGTGCGAGAGGATGCATCCCGCAGGCTAGTCGAGCAAAAACACGTGCGAGAGGATGCATCCCGCAGGCTAGTCGAGTAAAAACACGTGCGAAAGGATGCATCCCGCAGGCTAGTCGAGCACAAACACGTGCGAGGTTTTGTGGGATGCGCATGCGCAGGTTTTGTGGGATGCGCATGCGCAGATTTTTTGGGATGCGCATGCGCAGGTTTTTTGGGATGCGCATGGCTAGTCGATCAAAAACACGTGCGAGAGGATGCATCCCGCAGGCTAGTCGAGTAAAAACACGTGCGCGACGATGCATCCCGCAGGCTAGTCGAGTAAAAACACGTGCGAGAGGATGCATCCCGCAGGCTAGTCGAGTAAAAACACGTGCGAGAGGATGCATCCCGCAGGCTAGTCGAGTAAAAACACGTGCGAGGTTTTGTGGGATGCGCATGCGTAGGTTTTGTGGGATGCGCATGCGCAGGTTTTTTGGGATGCGCATGCGCAGGTTTTTTGGGATGCGCATGGCTAGTCGAGCAAAAACACGTGCGAGAGGATGCATCCCGCAGGCTAGCCGAGCAAAAACACGTGCGAGAGGATGCATCCCGCAGGCTAGTCGAGTAAAAACACGTGCGAAAGGATGCATCCCGCAGGCTAGTCGTGGCACAAACACGTGCGAGGTTTTGTGGGATGCGCATGCGCAGGTTTTGTGGGATGCGCATGCGCAGATTTTTTGGGATGCGCAGGTTTTTTTGGGATGCGCATGGCTAGTCGAGCGAAAACACGTGCGAGAGGATGCATCCCGCAGGCTAGTCGAGTAAAAACACGTGCGGGACGATGCATCCCGCAGGCTAGTCGAGTATAAACACGTGCGAGAGGATGCATCCCGCAGGCTAGTCGAGTAAAAACACGTGCGAGAGGATGCTTCCCGCAGGCTAGTCGAGTAAAAACACGTGCGAGAGGATGCTTCCCGCAGGCTAGTCGAGTAAAAACACGTGCGAGAGGATGCATCCTGCATGCTAGTCGAGTAAAAACACGTGCAACAGGATGCTTCCCGCAGGCTAGTCGAGTAAAAACACGTGCGAGAGGATGCATCCCGCAGGCTAGTCGAGTAAAAACACGTGCGAGAGGATGCGTCCCGCAGGCTAGTCGAGCAAAAACACGTGCGAGAGGATGCATCCCGCAGGCTAGTCGAGCAAAAACACGTGCGAGAGGATGCATCCCGCAGGCTAGTCGAGCAAAAACACGTGCGAGAGGATGCATCCCGCAAGCTAGCCGAGCAAAAACACGTGCGAGAGGATGCATCCCGCAGGCTAGTCGAGCAAAAACACGTGCGAGAGGATGCATCCCGCAGGCTAGTCGAGTAAAAACACGTGCGAGAGGATGCATCCCGCAGGCTAGTCGAGTAAAAACACGTGCGAGAGGATGCATCCCGCAGGCTAGTCGAGCAAAAACACGTGCGAGAGGATGCATCCCGCAGGCTAGTCGAGCAAAAACACGTGCGAGAGGATGCATCCCGCAGGCTAGTCGAGCAAAAACACGTGCGAGAGGATGCATCCCGCAGGCTAGTCGAGCAAAAACACGTGCGAGAGGATGCATCCCGCAGGCTAGTCGAGCAAAAACACGTGCGAGAGGATGCATCCCGCAGGCTAGTCGAGTAAAAACACGTGCGAGATGATGCATCCTGCAGGCTAGTCGAGTAAAAACACGTGCGAGAGGATGCATCCCGCTGGTTAGTCGAGTAAAAACACGTGCGAGAGGATGCATCCCGCAGGCTAGTCGAGTAAAAACACGTGCAAGAGGATGCTTCCCGCAGGCTAGTCGAGTAAAAACACGTGCGAGCATAACGCATAACGCATAACGCATAACGCATAACGCATAACGCATAACGCATAACGCATAACGCATAACGCATAACGCATAACGCATAACGCATAACGCATAACGCATAACGCATAACGCATAACGCATAACGCATAACGCATAACGCATAACGCATAACGCATAACGCATAACGCATAACGCATAACGCATAACGCATAACGCATAACGCATAACGCATAACGCATAACGCATAACGCATAACGCATAACGCATAACGCATAACGCATAACGCATAACGCATAACGCATAACGCATAACGCATAACGCATAACGCATAACGCATAACGCATAACGCATAACGCATAACGCATAACGCATAACGCATAACGCATAACGCATAACGCATAACGCATAACGCATTACGCATAACGCACAACGCATAACCCATACCGCATTACGCATTACGCATAATGCATAACGCATAATCCATAACGGATAACGCATAACGCATAACGCAAATCCGATAACGCATAACGCATAACGCATAACATATAGCGCATATCGCATAACGCATAACGCATAACCCATAACGCATAACCCATAACGCAAAACGCATAACGCATAATGCATTACGCATAATCCATAACGGATAACGCATAACCCATAACGCATGACGCATAACGCAAAGCCGATAACGCATAACGCATAACGCAAAGCCGATAACGCATAACGCATAACGCATATCGCATAACGCATAACGCATAACGCGTAACGCATAACCCATAACGCATAACGCATAACGCATGACGCATAACCCATAACGCATAACACATAACACATAACGCAAAACGCATAACTTATAATGCATTACGCATAATCCATAACGGATAACGCATAACCCATAACGCATGACGCATAACGCAAACCCGATAACGCATAACGCATAACGCATAACGCATGACGCATAACCCATAACGCATAACCCATAACGCATAACCCATGACGCATAACGCATAACGCATAACGCATAACGCATAACCCATAACGCAAAACGCATAACGCATAATGCATTACGCATAATCCATAAGGGATAACGCATAACCCATAACGCATGACGCATAACGCAAAGCCGATAACGCATAACGTATAACGTATGACGCATATCGCATAACGCATAACGCATAACGCATAACGCATAACCCATAACGCATAACGCATAACGCATGACGCATAACCCATAACGCATAACACATAACGCAAAAAGCATAACGCATAACATATAATGCATTACGCATAATCCATAACCGATATCGCATAACCCATCACGCATAACGCATAACGCAAAGCCGATAACGCATAACGCATAACGCATAACGCATAACGTATGACGCATAACGCATAACGCATAACGCATAACGTATAACGCATAACGCATAACGCATAACGCATAACGCATAACGCATAACGCATGACGCATAACCCATAACGCATAACACATAACGCAAAACGCATAACGCATAACGCATAACGCATACCGCATAACGCATAACGCATAACGCATAACGCATAACGCATAACGCATAACGCATAACGCATAACGCATAACGCATAACGCATAACGCATAACGCATAACGCATAACCCATAACGCATAACACATAACACATAACGCAAAACGCATAACTTATAATGCATTACGCATAATCCATAACGGATAACGCATAACCCATAACGCATGACGCATAACGCAAACCCGATAACGCATAACGCATAACGCATAACGCATGACGCATAACCCATAACGCATAACCCATAACGCATAACCCATAACGCATAACGCATAACGCATAACGCATAACCCATAACGCAAAACGCATAACGCATAATGCATTACGCATAATCCATAAGGGATAACGCATAACCCATAACGCATGACGCATAACGCAAAGCCGATAACGCATAACGTATAACGTATGACGCATAACGCAGAGCCGATAACGCATATCGCATAACGCATAACGCATAACGCATAACGCATAACGCATAACGCATAACGCATAACGCATAACGCATAACCCATAACGCATAACGCATAACGCATAACGCATGACGCATAACCCATAACGCATAACACATAACGCAAAAAGCATAACGCATAACATATAATGCATTACGCATAATCCATAACCGATATCGCATAACCCATCACGCATAACGCATAACGCAAAGCCGATAACGCATAACGCATAACGCATAACGCATAACGTATGACGCATAACGCATAACGCATAACGCATAACGTATAACGCATAACGCATAACGCATAACGCATAACGCATAACGCATAACGCATAACGCATAACGCATGACGCATAACCCATAACGCATAACACATAACGCAAAACGCATAACGCATAACGCATAACGCATAACGCATAACGCATAACGCATAACGCATAACGCATAACGCATAACGCATAACGCATAACGCATAACGCATAACGCATAACGCATAACGCATGACGCATAACCCATAACGCATAACACATAACGCAAAACGCATAACGCATAACGCATAACGCATAACGCATAACGCATAACGCATAACGCATAACGCATAACGCATAACGCATAACGCATAACGCATAACGCATAACGCATAACGCATAACGCATAACGCATAACGCATAACGCATAACGCATAACGCATAACGCATAACGCATAACGCATAACGCATAACGCATAACGCATAACGCATAACGCATAACGCATAACGCATAACGCATAACGCATAACGCATAACGCATAACGCATAACGCATAACGCATAACGCATAACGCATAACGCATAACGCATAACGCATAACGCATAACGCATAACGCATAACGCATAACGCATAACGCATAACGCATAACGCATAACGCATAACGCATAACGCATAACGCATAACGCATAACGCATAACGCATAACGCATAACGCATAACGCATAACGCATAACGCATAACGCATAACGCATAACGCATAACGCATAACGCATAACGCATAACGCATAACGCATAACGCATAACGCATAACGCATAACGCATAACGCATGACGCATAACGCATAACGCATAACGCATGACGCATAACCCATAACGCATAACGCATAACGCATGACGCATAACGCATAACGCATAACGCATAACGCATAACGCATAACGCATAACGCATAACGCATAACGCATAACGCATAACGCATAACGCATAACGCATAACGCATAACGCATAACGCATAACGCATAACGCATAACGCATAACGCATAACGCATAACGCATAACGCATAACGCATAACGCATAACGCATAACGCATAACGCATAACGCATAACGCATAACGCATAACGCATAACGCATAACGCATAACGCATAACGCATAACGCATAACGCATAACGCATAACGCATAACGCATAACGCATAACGCATAACGCATAACGCATAACGCATAACGCATAACGCATAACGCATAACGCATAACGCATAACGCATAACGCATAACGCATAACGCATAACGCATAACGCATAACGCATAACGCATAACGCATAACGCATAACGCATAACGCATAACGCATAACGCATAACGCATAACGCATAACGCATAACGCATAACGCATAACGCATAACGCATAACGCATAACGCATAACGCATGACGCATAACGCATAACGCATGACGCATAACCCATAACGCATAACGCATGACGCATAACCCATAACGCATAACGCATAACGCATAACGCATAACGCATAACGCATAACGCATAACGCATAACGCATAACGCATAACGCATAACGCATAACGCATAACGCATAACGCATAACGCATAACGCATAACGCATAACGCATAACGCATAACGCATAACGCATAACGCATAACGCATAACGCATAACGCATAACGCATAACGCATAACGCATAACGCATAACGCATAACGCATAACGCATAACGCATAACGCATAACGCATAACGCATAACGCATAACGCATAACGCATAACGCATAACGCATAACGCATAACGCATAACGCATAACGCATAACGCATAACGCATAACGCATAACGCATAACGCATAACGCATAACGCATAACGCATAACGCATAACGCATAACGCATAACGCATAACGCATAACGCATAACGCATAACGCATAACGCATAACGCATAACGCATAACGCATAACGCATAACGCATAACGCATAACGCATAACGCATAACGCATAACGCATAACGCATAACGCATAACGCATAACGCATAACGCATAACGCATAACGCATAACGCATAACGCATAACGCATAACGCATAACGCATAACGCATAACGCATAACGCATAACGCATAACGCATAACGCATAACGCATAACGCATAACGCATAACGCATAACGCATAACGCATAACGCATAACGCATAACGCATAACGCATAACGCATAACGCATAACGCATAACGCATAACGCATAACGCATAACGCATAACGCATAACGCATAACGCATAACGCATAACGCATAACGCATAACGCATAACGCATAACGCATAACGCATAACGCATAACGCATAACGCATAACGCATAACGCATAACGCATAACGCATAACGCATAACGCATAACGCATAACGCATAACGCATAACCCATAACGCATAACACATAACACATAACGCAAAACGCATAACTTATAATGCATTACGCATAATCCATAACGGATAACGCATAACCCATAACGCATGACGCATAACGCAAACCCGATAACGCATAACGCATAACGCATGACGCATAACCCATAACGCATAACCCATAACGCATAACCCATAACGCATAACGCATAACGCATAACGCATAACGCATAACGCATAACCCATAACGCAAAACGCATAACGCATAATGCATTACGCATAATCCATAAGGGATAACGCATAACCCATAACGCATGACGCATAACGCAAAGCCGATAACGCATAACGTATAACGTATGACGCATAACGCAGAGCCGATAACGCATATCGCATAACGCATAACGCATAACGCATAACGCATAACGCATAACCCATAACGCATAACGCATAACGCATAACGCATGACGCATAACCCATAACGCATAACACATAACGCAAAAAGCATAACGCATAACATATAATGCATTACGCATAATCCATAACCGATATCGCATAACCCATCACGCATAACGCATAACGCAAAGCCGATAACGCATAACGCATAACGCATAACGCATAACGTATGACGCATGACGCATAACGCAAACCCGATAACGCATAACGCATAACGCATAACGCATGACGCATAACCCATAACGCATAACCCATAACGCATAACCCATAACGCATAACGCATAACGCATAACGCATAACCCATAACGCAAAACGCATAACGCATAATGCATTACGCATAATCCATAAGGGATAACGCATAACCCATAACGCATGACGCATAACGCAAAGCCGATAACGCATAACGTATAACGTATGACGCATAACGCAGAGCCGATAACGCATATCGCATAACGCATAACGCATAACGCATAACGCATAACCCATAACGCATAACGCATAACGCATAACGCATGACGCATAACCCATAACGCATAACACATAACGCAAAAAGCATAACGCATAACATATAATGCATTACGCATAATCCATAACCGATATCGCATAACCCATCACGCATAACGCATAACGCAAAGCCGATAACGCATAACGCATAACGCATAACGCATAACGCATAACGCACAACGCATAACCCATACCGCATTACGCATTACGCATAATGCATAACGCATAATCCATAACGGATAACGCATAACCCATAACGCATGACGCATAACGCAAAGCCGATAACGCATAACGCATAACGCAAAGCCGATAACGCATAACGCATTACGCATAACCCATAAAGCATAACGCATAACGCAAAACGCATAACGCATATCGCATAACGCATAACGCATAACGCGTAACGCATAACCCATAACGCATAACGCATAACGCATAACGCATGACGCATAACCCATAACGCATAACACATAACACATAACGCAAAACGCATAACTTATAATGCATTACGCATAATCCATAACGGATAACGCATAACCCATAACGCATGACGCATAACGCAAACCCGATAACGCATAACGCATAACGCATAACGCATGACGCATAACCCATAACGCATAACCCATAACGCATAACCCATAACGCATAACGCATAACGCATAACGCATAACGCATAACTTATAATGCATTACGCATAATCCATAACGGATATCGCATAACCCATCTCGCATGACGCATAACGCAAAGCCGATAACGCATAACGCATAACGCATAACGCATAACGCATAACGCATGACGCATAACGCATAACGCATAACGCATAACGCATAACGCATAACGCATAACGCATAACGCATAACGCATAACGCATAACGCATAACGCATAACGCATAACGCATAACGCATAACGCATAACGCATAACGCATAACGCATAACGCATAACGCATAACGCATAACGCATAACGCATAACGCATAACGCATAACGCATAACGCATAACGCATAACGCATAACGCATAACCCATAACGCATAACGCATAACCCATAACGCATAACGCATAACGCATAACGCATAACGCATAACCCATAACGCAAAACGCATAACGCATAATGCATTACGCATAATCCATAAGGGATAACGCATAACCCATAACGCATGACGCATAACGCAAAGCCGATAACGCATAACGTATAACGTATGACGCATAACGCAGAGCCGATAACGCATATCGCATAACGCATAACGCATAACGCATAACGCATAACGCATAACCCATAACGCATAACGCATAACGCATAACGCATGACGCATAACCCATAACGCATAACACATAACGCAAAAAGCATAACGCATAACATATAATGCATTACGCATAATCCATAACCGATATCGCATAACCCATCACGCATAACGCATAACGCAAAGCCGATAACGCATAACGCATAACGCATAACGCATAACGTATGACGCATGACGCATAACGCAAACCCGATAACGCATAACGCATAACGCATAACGCATGACGCATAACCCATAACGCATAACCCATAACGCATAACCCATAACGCATAACGCATAACGCATAACGCATAACCCATAACGCAAAACGCATAACGCATAATGCATTACGCATAATCCATAAGGGATAACGCATAACCCATAACGCATGACGCATAACGCAAAGCCGATAACGCATAACGTATAACGTATGACGCATAACGCAGAGCCGATAACGCATATCGCATAACGCATAACGCATAACGCATAACGCATAACCCATAACGCATAACGCATAACGCATAACGCATGACGCATAACCCATAACGCATAACACATAACGCAAAAAGCATAACGCATAACATATAATGCATTACGCATAATCCATAACCGATATCGCATAACCCATCACGCATAACGCATAACGCAAAGCCGATAACGCATAACGCATAACGCATAACGCATAACGCATAACGCACAACGCATAACCCATACCGCATTACGCATTACGCATAATGCATAACGCATAATCCATAACGGATAACGCATAACCCATAACGCATGACGCATAACGCAAAGCCGATAACGCATAACGCATAACGCAAAGCCGATAACGCATAACGCATTACGCATAACCCATAAAGCATAACGCATAACGCAAAACGCATAACGCATATCGCATAACGCATAACGCATAACGCGTAACGCATAACCCATAACGCATAACGCATAACGCATAACGCATGACGCATAACCCATAACGCATAACACATAACACATAACGCAAAACGCATAACTTATAATGCATTACGCATAATCCATAACGGATAACGCATA
Organism: Lasioglossum baleicum; assembly: GCF_051020765.1. Taxonomy (NCBI): domain Eukaryota; kingdom Metazoa; phylum Arthropoda; class Insecta; order Hymenoptera; family Halictidae; genus Lasioglossum; species Lasioglossum baleicum. Next base: position 743,310 of record NW_027469110.1, on the reverse strand, counting down.
ACCCATAACGCATGACGCATAACGCAAACCCGATAACGCATAACGCATAACGCATAACGCATGACGCATAACCCATAACGCATAACCCATAACGCATAACCCATAACGCATAACGCATAACGCATAACGCATAACGCATAACTTATAATGCATTACGCATAATCCATAACGGATATCGCATAACCCATCTCGCATGACGCATAACGCAAAGCCGATAACGCATAACGCATAACGCATAACGCATAACGCATAACGCATGACGCATAACGCATAACGCATAACGCATAACGCATAACGCATAACGCATAACGCATAACGCATAACGCATAACGCATAACGCATAACGCATAACGCATAACGCATAACGCATAACGCATAACGCATAACGCATAACGCATAACGCATAACGCATAACGCATAACGCATAACGCATAACGCATAACGCATAACGCATAACGCATAACGCATAACGCATAACGCATAACGCATAACGCATAACGCATAACGCATAACGCATAACGCATAACGCATAACGCATAACGCATAACGCATAACGCATAACGCATAACGCATAACGCATAACGCATAACGCATAACGCATAACGCATAACGCATAACGCATAACGCATAACGCATAACGCATAACGCATAACGCATAACGCATAACGCATAACGCATAACGCATAACGCATAACGCATAACGCATAACGCATAACGCATAACGCATAACGCATAACGCATAACGCATAACGCATAACGCATAACGCATAACGCATAACGCATAACGCATAACGCATAACGCATAACGCATAACGCATAACGCATAACGCATAACGCATAACGCATAACGCATAACGCATAACGCATAACGCATAACGCATGACGCATAACGCATAACGCATAACGCATGACGCATAACGCATAACGCATGACGCATAACCCATAACGCATGACGCATAACCCATAACGCATAACGCATGACGCATAACCCATAACGCATAACGCATAACGCATAACGCATAACGCATAACGCATAACGCATAACGCATAACGCATAACGCATAACGCATAACGCATAACGCATAACGCATAACGCATAACGCATAACGCATAACGCATAACGCATAACGCATAACGCATAACGCATAACGCATAACGCATAACGCATAACGCATAACGCATAACGCATAACGCATAACGCATAACGCATAACGCATAACGCATAACGCATAACGCATAACGCATAACGCATAACGCATAACGCATAACGCATAACGCATAACGCATAACGCATAACGCATAACGCATAACGCATAACGCATAACGCATAACGCATAACACATAACGCAAAACGCATAACGCATAACGCATAACGCATAACGCATAACCCATAAACCATAACGGATATCGCATAACCCATCTCGCATGACGCATAACGCAAAGCCGATAACGCATAACGCATAACGCATAACGCATAACGCATGACGCATAACGCATAACGCATGACGCATAACCCATAACGCATAACACATAACGCAAAAAGCATAACGCATAACATATAATGCATTACGCATAATCCATAACCGATATCGCATAACCCATCACGCATAACGCATAACGCATAACGCATAACGCATAACGCATAACGCATAACGCATAACGCATAACGCATAACGCATAACGCATAACGCATAACGCATAACGCATAACGCATAACGCATAACGCATAACGCATAACGCATAACGCATAACGCATAACGCATAACGCATAACGCATAACGCATAACGCATAACGCATAACGCATAACGCATAACGCATAACGCATAACGCATAACGCATAACGCATAACGCATAACGCATAACGCATAACGCATAACGCATAACGCATAACGCATAACGCATAACGCATAACGCATAACGCATAACGCATAACGCATAACGCATAACGCATAACGCATGACGCATAACCCATAACGCATAACGCATAACGCAAAACGCATAACGCATAACGCATAACGCATAACGCATAACGCATAACGCATAACGCATAACGCATAACGCATAACGCATAACGCATAACGCATAACGCATAACGCATAACGCATAACGCATAACGCATAACGCATAACGCATAACGCATAACGCATAACGCATAACGCATAACGCATAACGCATAACGCATAACGCATAACGCATAACGCATAACGCATAACGCATAACGCATAACGCATAACGCATAACGCATAACGCATAACGCATAACGCATAACGCATAACGCATGACGCATAACCCATAACGCATAACGCATGACGCAAAACGCATAACGCATAACGCATAACGCATAACGCATAACGCATAACGCATAACGCATAACGCATAACGCATAACGCATAACGCATAACGCATAACGCATAACGCATAACGCATAACGCATAACGCATAACGCATAACGCATAACGCATAACGCATAACGCATAACGCATAACGCATAACGCATAACGCATAACGCATAACGCATAACGCATAACGCATAACGCATAACGCATAACGCATAACGCATAACGCATAACGCATAACGCATAACGCATAACGCATAACGCATAACGCATAACGCATAACGCATAACGCATAACGCATAACGCATAACGCATAACGCATAACGCATAACGCATAACGCACAACGCATAACCCATACCGCATTACGCATTACGCATAACGCATAACGCATAACGCATAACGCATAACGCATAACGCATAACGCATAACGCATAACGCATAACGCATAACGCATAACGCATAACGCATAACGCATAACGCATAACGCATGACGCATAACCCATAACGCATAACACATAACGCAAAAAGCATAACGCATAACATATAATGCATTACGCATAATCCATAACCGATATCGCATAACCCATCACGCATAACGCATAACGCATAACGCATAACGCATAACGCATAACGCATAACGCATAACGCATAACGCATAACGCATAACGCATAACGCATAACGCATAACGCATAACGCATAACGCATAACGCATAACGCATAACGCATAACGCATAACGCATAACGCATAACGCATAACGCATAACGCATAACGCATAACGCATAACGCATAACGCATAACGCATAACGCATAACGCATAACGCATAACGCATAACGCATAACGCATAACGCATAACGCATAACGCATAACGCATAACGCATAACGCATAACGCATAACGCATAACGCATAACGCATAACGCATAACGCATAACGCAGAACGCATAACGCATAACGCATAACGCATAACGCATAACGCATAACGCATAACGCATAACGCATAACGCATAACGCATAACGCATAACGCATGACGCATAACCCATAACGCATAACACATAACGCAAAACGCATAACGCATAACGCATAACGCATAACGCATAACCCATAAACCATAACGCATAACACATAACGCAAAAAGCATAACGCATAACATATAATGCATTACGCATAATCCATAACGGATATCGCATAACCCATCTCGCATGACGCATAACGCAAAGCCGATAACGCATAACGCATAACGCATAACGCATAACGCATGACGCATAACGCATAACGCATAACGTATAACGCATAACGCATAACGCATAACGCATAACGCATAACGCATAACGCATAACGCATAACGCATAACGCATAACGCATAACGCATAACGCATAACGCATAACGCATAACGCATAACGCATAACGCATAACGCATAACGCATAACGCATAACGCATGACGCATAACGCATAACGCATAACGCATAACGCATAACGCATAACGCATAACGCATAACGCATAACGCATAACGCATAACGCATAACGCATAACGCATAACGCATAACGCATAACGCATAACGCATAACGCATAACGCATAACGCATAACGCATAACGCATAACGCATAACGCATAACGCATAACGCATAACGCATGACGCATAACCCATAACGCATAACGCATAACGCAAAACTCATAACGCATAACGCATAACGCATAACGCATAACGCATAACGCATAACGCATAACGCATAACGCATAACGCATAACGCATAACGCATAACGCATAACGCATAACGCATAACGCATAACGCATAACGCATAACGCATAACGCATAACCCATACCGCATTACGCATTACGCATAATGCATAACGCATAATCCATAACGGATAACGCATAACGCATAACGCAAATCCGATAACGCATAACGCATAACGCATAACATATAGCGCATATCGCATAACGCATAACGCATAACCCATAACGCATAACCCATAACGCAAAACGCATAACGCATAATGCATTACGCATAATCCATAACGGATAACGCATAACCCATAACGCATGACGCATAACGCAAAGCCGATAACGCATAACGCATAACGCAAAGCCGATAACGCATAACGCATAACGCATATCGCATAACGCATAACGCATAACGCGTAACGCATAACCCATAACGCATAACGCATAACGCATGACGCATAACCCATAACGCATAACACATAACACATAACGCAAAACGCATAACTTATAATGCATTACGCATAATCCATAACGGATAACGCATAACCCATAACGCATGACGCATAACGCAAACCCGATAACGCATAACGCATAACGCATAACGCATGACGCATAACCCATAACGCATAACCCATGACGCATAACGCATAACGCATAACGCATAACGCATAACCCATAACGCAAAACGCATAACGCATAATGCATTACGCATAATCCATAAGGGATAACGCATAACCCATAACGCATGACGCATAACGCAAAGCCGATAACGCATAACGTATAACGTATGACGCATATCGCATAACGCATAACGCATAACGCATAACGCATAACCCATAACGCATAACGCATAACGCATGACGCATAACCCATAACGCATAACACATAACGCAAAAAGCATAACGCATAACATATAATGCATTACGCATAATCCATAACCGATATCGCATAACCCATCACGCATAACGCATAACGCAAAGCCGATAACGCATAACGCATAACGCATAACGCATAACGTATGACGCATAACGCATAACGCATAACGCATAACGTATAACGCATAACGCATAACGCATAACGCATAACGCATAACGCATAACGCATGACGCATAACCCATAACGCATAACACATAACGCAAAACGCATAACGCATAACGCATAACGCATACCGCATAACGCATAACGCATAACGCATAACGCATAACGCATAACGCATAACGCATAACGCATAACGCATAACGCATAACGCATAACGCATAACGCATAACGCATAACGCATAACGCATAACGCATAACCCATAACGCATAACACATAACACATAACGCAAAACGCATAACTTATAATGCATTACGCATAATCCATAACGGATAACGCATAACCCATAACGGATGACGCATAACGCAAACCCGATAACGCATAACGCATAACGCATAACGCATGACGCATAACCCATAACGCATAACCCATAACGCATAACCCATAACGCATAACGCATAACGCATAACGCATAACCCATAACGCAAAACGCATAACGCATAATGCATTACGCATAATCCATAAGGGATAACGCATAACCCATAACGCATGACGCATAACGCAAAGCCGATAACGCATAACGTATAACGTATGACGCATAACGCAGAGCCGATAACGCATATCGCATAACGCATAACGCATAACGCATAACGCATAACGCATAACGCATAACGCATAACGCATAACGCATAACCCATAACGCATAACGCATAACGCATAACGCATGACGCATAACCCATAACGCATAACACATAACGCAAAAAGCATAACGCATAACATATAATGCATTACGCATAATCCATAACCGATATCGCATAACCCATCACGCATAACGCATAACGCAAAGCCGATAACGCATAACGCATAACGCATAACGTATGACGCATAACGCATAACGCATAACTCATAACGTATAACGCATAACGCATAACGCATAACGCATAACGCATAACGCATAACGCATAACGCATGACGCATAACCCATAACGCATAACACATAACGCAAAACGCATAACGCATAACGCATAACGCATAACGCATAACGCATAACGCATAACGCATAACGCATAACGCATAACGCATAACGCATAACGCATAACGCATAACGCATAACGCATAACGCATAACGCATAACGCATGACGCATAACCCATAACGCATAACACATAACGCAAAACGCATAACGCATAACGCATAACGCATAACGCATAACGCATAACGCATAACGCATAACGCATAACGCATAACGCATAACGCATAACGCATAACGCATAACGCATAACGCATAACGCATAACGCATAACGCATAACGCATAACGCATAACGCATAACGCATAACGCATAACGCATAACGCATAACGCATAACGCATAACGCATAACGCATAACGCATAACGCATAACGCATAACGCATAACGCATAACGCATAACGCATAACGCATAACGCATAACGCATAACGCATAACGCATAACGCATAACGCATAACGCATAACGCATAACGCATAACGCATAACGCATAACGCATAACGCATAACGCATAACGCATAACGCATAACGCATAACGCATAACGCATAACGCATAACCCATAACGCATAACACATAACACATAACGCAAAACGCATAACTTATAATGCATTACGCATAATCCATAACGGATAACGCATAACCCATAACGGATGACGCATAACGCAAACCCGATAACGCATAACGCATAACGCATAACGCATAACGCATAACGCATAACGCATAACGCATAACGCATAACGCATAACGCATAACGCATAACGCATAACGCATAACGCATAACGCATAACGCATAACGCATAACGCATAACGCATGACGCATAACGCATAACGCATGACGCATAACCCATAACGCATAACGCATGACGCAAAACGCATAACGCATAACGCATAACGCATAACGCATAACGCATAACGCATAACGCATAACGCATAACGCATAACGCATAACGCATAACGCATAACGCATAACGCATAACGCATAACGCATAACGCATAACGCATAACGCATAACGCATAACGCATAACGCATAACGCATAACGCATAACGCATAACGCATAACGCATAACGCATAACGCATAACGCATAACGCATAACGCATAACGCATAACGCATAACGCATAACGCATAACGCATAACGCATAACGCATAACGCATAACGCATAACGCATAACGCATAACGCATAACGCATAACGCATAACGCATAACGCATAACGCATAACGCATAACGCATAACGCATAACGCATAACGCATAACGCATAACGCATAACGCATAACGCATAACGCATAACGCATAACGCATAACGCATAACGCATAACGCATAACGCATAACGCATAACGCATAACGCATAACGCATAACGCATAACGCATAACGCATAACGCATAACGCATAACGCATAACGCATAACGCATAACGCATAACGCATAACGCATAACGCATAACGCATAACGCATAACGCATAACGCATAACGCATAACGCATAACGCATAACGCATAACGCATAACGCATAACGCATAACGCATAACGCATAACGCATAACGCATAACGCATAACGCATAACGCATAACGCATAACGCATAACGCATAACGCATAACGCATAACGCATAACGCATAACGCATAACGCATAACGCATAACGCATAACGCATAACGCATAACGCATAACGCATAACGCATAACCCATAACGCATAACACATAACACATAACGCAAAACGCATAACTTATAATGCATTACGCATAATCCATAACGGATAACGCATAACCCATAACGCATGACGCATAACGCAAACCCGATAACGCATAACGCATAACGCATGACGCATAACCCATAACGCATAACCCATAACGCATAACCCATAACGCATAACGCATAACGCATAACGCATAACCCATAACGCAAAACGCATAACGCATAATGCATTACGCATAATCCATAAGGGATAACGCATAACCCATAACGCATGACGCATAACGCAAAGCCGATAACGCATAACGTATAACGTATGACGCATAACGCAGAGCCGATAACGCATATCGCATAACGCATAACGCATAACGCATAACGCATAACGCATAACGCATAACCCATAACGCATAACGCATAACGCATAACGCATGACGCATAACCCATAACGCATAACACATAACGCAAAAAGCATAACGCATAACATATAATGCATTACGCATAATCCATAACCGATATCGCATAACCCATCACGCATAACGCATAACGCAAAGCCGATAACGCATAACGCATAACGCATAACGCATAACGTATGACGCATAACGCATAACGCATAACGCATAACGCATAACGCATAACGCATAACGCATAACGCATAACGCATAACGCATAACGCATAACCCATAACGCATAACACATAACACATAACGCAAAACGCATAACTTATAATGCATTACGCATAATCCATAACGGATAACGCATAACCCATAACGCATGACGCATAACGCAAACCCGATAACGCATAACGCATAACGCATGACGCATAACCCATAACGCATAACCCATAACGCATAACCCATAACGCATAACGCATAACGCATAACGCATAACCCATAACGCAAAACGCATAACGCATAATGCATTACGCATAATCCATAAGGGATAACGCATAACCCATAACGCATGACGCATAACGCAAAGCCGATAACGCATAACGTATAACGTATGACGCATAACGCAGAGCCGATAACGCATATCGCATAACGCATAACGCATAACGCATAACGCATAACGCATAACGCATAACCCATAACGCATAACGCATAACGCATAACGCATGACGCATAACCCATAACGCATAACACATAACGCAAAAAGCATAACGCATAACATATAATGCATTACGCATAATCCATAACCGATATCGCATAACCCATCACGCATAACGCATAACGCAAAGCCGATAACGCATAACGCATAACGCATAACGCATAACGTATGACGCATAACGCATAACGCATAACGCATAACGCATAACGCATAACGCATAACGCATAACGCATAACGCATAACCCATAACGCATAACACATAACACATAACGCAAAACGCATAACTTATAATGCATTACGCATAATCCATAACGGATAACGCATAACCCATAACGCATGACGCATAACGCAAACCCGATAACGCATAACGCATAACGCATAACGCATGACGCATAACCCATAACGCATAACCCATAACGCATAACCCATAACGCATAACGCATAACGCATAACGCATAACCCATAACGCAAAACGCATAACGCATAATGCATTACGCATAATCCATAAGGGATAACGCATAACCCATAACGCATGACGCATAACGCAAAGCCGATAACGCATAACGTATAACGTATGACGCATAACGCAGAGCCGATAACGCATATCGCATAACGCATAACGCATAACGCATAACGCATAACCCATAACGCATAACGCATAACGCATAACGCATGACGCATAACCCATAACGCATAACACATAACGCAAAAAGCATAACGCATAACATATAATGCATTACGCATAATCCATAACCGATATCGCATAACCCATCACGCATAACGCATAACGCAAAGCCGATAACGCATAACGCATAACGCATAACGCATAACGTATGACGCATAACGCATAACGCATAACGCATAACGTATAACGCATAACGCATAACGCATAACGCATAACGCATAACGCATAACGCATAACGCATGACGCATAACCCATAACGCATAACACATAACGCAAAACGCATAACGCATAACGCATAACGCATAACGCATAACGCATAACGCATAACGCATAACGCATAACGCATAACGCATAACGCATAACGCATAACGCATAACGCATAACGCATAACGCATAACGCATAACGCATAACGCATAACGCATAACGCATAACGCATAACGCATAGCGCATAACGCATAACGCATAACGCATAACGCATAACGCATAACGCATAACGCATAACGCATAACGCATAACGCATAACGCATAACGCATAACGCATAACGCATAACGCATAACGCACAACGCATAACCCATACCGCATTACGCATTACGCATAATGCATAACGCATAATCCATAACGGATAACGCATAACCCATAACGCATGACGCATAACGCAAAGCCGATAACGCATAACGCATAACGCAAAGCCGATAACGCATAACGCATTACGCATAACCCATAAAGCATAACGCATAACGCAAAACGCATAACGCATATCGCATAACGCATAACGCATAACGCGTAACGCATAACCCATAACGCATAACGCATAACGCATAACGCATGACGCATAACCCATAACGCATAACACATAACACATAACGCAAAACGCATAACTTATAATGCATTACGCATAATCCATAACGGATAACGCATAACCCATAACGCATGACGCATAACGCAAACCCGATAACGCATAACGCATAACGCATAACGCATGACGCATAACCCATAACGCATAACCCATAACGCATAACCCATAACGCATAACGCATAACGCATAACGCATAACGCATAACCCATAACGCATAATGCATTACGCATAATCCATAAGGGATAACGCATAACCCATAACGCATGACGCATAACGCAAAGCCGATAACGCATAACGTATAACGTATGACGCATAACGCAGAGCCGATAACGCATATCGCATAACGCATAACGCATAACGCATAACGCATAACGCATAACGCATAACCCATAACGCATAACGCATAACGCATAACGCATGACGCATAACGCATAACACATAACGCAAAAAGCATAACGCATAACATATAATGCATTACGCATAATCCATAACCGATATCGCATAACCCATCACGCATAACGCATAACGCAAAGCCGATAACGCATAACGCATAACGCAAAACGCATAACGCATATCGCATAACGCATAACGCATAACGCGTAACGCATAACCCATAACGCATAACGCATAACGCATAACGCATGACGCATAACCCATAACGCATAACACATAACACATAACGCAAAACGCATAACTTATAATGCATTATGCATAATCCATAACGGATAACGCATAACCCATAACGCAGAGCCGATAACGCATATCGCATAACGCATAACGCATAACGCATAACGCATAACGCATAACGCATAACGCATAACGCATAACGCATAACGCATAACGCATAACGCATAACGCATAACGCATAACGCATAACGCATAACGCATAACGCATAACGCATAACGCATAACGCATAACGCATAACGCATAACGCATAACGCATATCGCATAACGCATAACGCATAACGCGTAACGCATAACCCATAACGCATAACGCATAACGCATAACGCATGACGCATAACCCATAACGCATAACACATAACACATAACGCAAAACGCATAACTTATAATGCAATACGCATAATCCATAACGGATAACGCATAACACATAACGCATGACGCATAACGCAATCCCGATAACGCATAACGCATAACGCATAACGCATGACGCATAACCCATAACGCATAACCCATAACGCATAACCCATAACGCATAACGCATAACGCATAACGCATAACGCATAACGCATAACCCATAACGCAAAACGCATAACGCAAAATGCATTACGCATAATCCATAAGGGATAACGCATAACCCATAACGCATGACGCATAACGCAAAGCCGATAACGCATAACGTATAACGTATGACGCATAACGCAGAGCCGATAACGCATATCGCATAACGCATAACGCATAACGCATAACGCATAACGCATAACGCATAACGCATAACGCATAACGCATAACCCATAACGCATAACGCATAACGCATAACGCATGACGCATAACGCATAACACATAACGCAAAAAGCATAACGCATAACATATAATGCATTACGCATAATCCATAACCGATATCGCATAACCCATCACGCATAACGCATAACGCAAAGCCGATAACGCATAACGCATAACGCAAAACGCATAACTCATATCGCATAACGCATAACGCATAACGCGTAACGCATAACCCATAACGCATAACGCATAACGCATAACGCATGACGCATAACCCATAACGCATAACACATAACACATAACGCAAAACGCATAACTTATAATGCATTACGCATAATCCATAACGGATAACGCATAACCCATAACGCATGACGCATAACGCAAACCCGATAACGCATAACGCATAACGCATAACGCATAACGCATGACGCATAACCCATAACGCATAACCCATAACGCATAACCCATAACGCATAACGCATAACGCATAACGCATAACGCATAACCCATAACGCAAAACGCATAACGCATAATGCATTACGCATAATCCATAAGGGATAACGCATAACCCATAACGCATGACGCATAACGCAAAGCCGATAACGCATAACGTATAACGTATGACGCATAACGCAGAGCCGATAACGCATATCGCATAACGCATAACGCATAACGCATAACGCATAACGCATAACGCATAACGCATAACGCATAACGCATAACGCATAACGCATAACGCATAACGCATAACGCATAACGCATAACGCATAACGCATAACGCATAACGCATAACGCATAACGCATAACGCATAACGCATAACGCATAACGCATAACGCATAACGCATAACGCATAACGCATAACGCATAACGCATAACGCATAACGCATAACGCATAACGCATAACGCATAACGCATAACGCATAACGCATAACGCATAACGCATAACGCATAACGCATAACGCATAACGCATAACGCATAACGCATAACGCATAACGCATAACGCATAACGCATATCGCATAACGCATAACGCATAACGCATAATGCGTAACGCATAACCCATAACGCATAACGCATAACGCATAACGCATGACGCATAACCCATAACGCATAACACATAACACATAACGCAAAACGCATAACTTATAATGCATTACGCATAATCCATAACGGATAACGCATAACCCATAACGCATGACGCATAACGCAAACCCGATAACGCATAACGCATAACGCATAACGCATGACGCATAACCCATAACGCATAACCCATAACGCATAACGCATAACGCATGACGCATAACCCATAACGCATAACACATAACGCAAAAAGCATAACGCATAACATATAATGCATTACGCATAATCCATAACCGATATCGCATAACCCATCACGCATAACGCATAACGCAAAGCCGATAACGCATAACGCATAACGCATAACGCATAACGTATGACGCATAACGCATAACGCATAACGCATAACGCATAACGCATAACGCATAACGCATAACGCATAACGCATAACGCATAACCCATAACGCATAACACATAACACATAACGCAAAACGCATAACTTATAATGCATTACGCATAATCCATAACCGATATCGCATAACCCATCACGCATAACGCATAACGCAAAGCCGATAACGCATAACGCATAACGCATAACGCATAACGTATGACGCATAACGCATAACGCATAACGCATAACGCATAACGTATAACGCATAACGCATAACGCATAACGCATAACGCATAACGCATAACGCATGACGCATAACCCATAACGCATAACACATAACGCAAAACGCATAACGCATAACGCATAACGCATACCGCATAACGCATAACGCATAACGCATAACGCATAACGCATAACGCATAACGCATAACGCATAACGCATAACGCATAACGCATAACGCATAACGCATAACGCATAACGCATAACGCATAACGCATAACGCATAACCCATAACGCATAACACATAACACATAACGCAAAACGCATAACTTATAATGCATTACGCATAATCCATAACGGATAACGCATAACCCATAACGGATGACGCATAACGCAAACCCGATAACGCATAACGCATAACGCATAACGCATGACGCATAACCCATAACGCATAACCCATAACGCATAACCCATAACGCATAACGCATAACGCATAACGCATAACCCATAACGCAAAACGCATAACGCATAATGCATTACGCATAATCCATAAGGGATAACGCATAACCCATAACGCATGACGCATAACGCAAAGCCGATAACGCATAACGAATAACGTATGACGCATAACGCAGAGCCGATAACGCATATCGCATAACGCATAACGCATAACGCATAACGCATAACGCATAACGCATAACGCATAACGCATAACCCATAACGCATAACGCATAACGCATAACGCATGACGCATAACCCATAACGCATAACACATAACGCAAAAAGCATAACGCATAACATATAATGCATTACGCATAATCCATAACCGATATCGCATAACCCATCACGCATAACGCATAACGCAAAGCCGATAACGCATAACGCATAACGCATAACGCATAACGCATAACGTATGACGCATAACGCATAACGCATAACTCATAACGTATAACGCATAACGCATAACGCATAACGCATAACGCATAACGCATAACGCATAACGCATGACGCATAACCCATAACGCATAACACATAACGCAAAACGCATAACGCATAACGCATAACGCATAACGCATAACGCATAACGCATAACGCATAACGCATAACGCATAACGCATAACGCATAACGCATAACGCATAACGCATAACGCATAACGCATGACGCATAACCCATAACGCATAACACATAACGCAAAACGCATAACGCATAACGCATAACGCATAACGCATAACGCATAACGCATAACGCATAACGCATAACGCATAACGCATAACGCATAACGCATAACGCATAACGCATAACGCATAACGCATAACGCATAACGCATAACGCATAACGCATAACGCATAACGCATAACGCATAACGCATAACGCATAACGCATAACGCATAACGCATAACGCATAACGCATAACGCATAACGCATAACGCATAACGCATAACGCATAACGCATAACGCATAACGCATAACGCATAACGCATAACGCATAACGCATAACGCATAACGCATAACGCATAACGCATAACGCATAACGCATAACGCATAACGCATAACGCATAACGCATAACGCATAACGCATAACGCATAACGCATAACGCATAACGCATAACGCATAACGCATAACGCATAACGCATAACGCATAACGCATAACGCATAACGCATAACGCATAACGCATAACGCATAACGCATAACGCATAACGCATAACGCATAACGCATAACGCATAACGCATAACGCATAACGCATAACGCATAACGCATAACGCATAACGCATAACGCATAACGCATAACGCATAACGCATAACGCATAACGCATAACGCATAACGCATAACGCATAACGCATAACGCATAACGCATAACGCATAACGCATAACGCATAACGCATAACGCATAACGCATAACGCATAACGCATAACGCATAACGCATAACGCATAACGCATAACGCATAACGCATAACGCATAACGCATAACGCATAACGCATAACGCATAACGCATAACGCATAACGCATAACGCATAACGCATAACGCATAACGCATAACGCATAACGCATAACGCATAACGCATAACGCATAACGCATAACGCATAACGCATAACGCATAACGCATAACGCATAACGCATAACGCATAACGCATAACGCATAACGCATAACCCATAACGCATAACACATAACACATAACGCAAAACGCATAACTTATAATGCATTACGCATAATCCATAACGGATAACGCATAACCCATAACGCATGACGCATAACGCAAACCCGATAACGCATAACGCATAACGCATGACGCATAACCCATAACGCATAACCCATAACGCATAACCCATAACGCATAACGCATAACGCATAACGCATAACCCATAACGCAAAACGCATAACGCATAATGCATTACGCATAATCCATAAGGGATAACGCATAACCCATAACGCATGACGCATAACGCAAAGCCGATAACGCATAACGTATAACGTATGACGCATAACGCAGAGCCGATAACGCATATCGCATAACGCATAACGCATAACGCATAACGCATAACGCATAACGCATAACCCATAACGCATAACGCATAACGCATAACGCATGACGCATAACCCATAACGCATAACACATAACGCAAAAAGCATAACGCATAACATATAATGCATTACGCATAATCCATAACCGATATCGCATAACCCATCACGCATAACGCATAACGCAAAGCCGATAACGCATAACGCATAACGCATAACGCATAACGTATGACGCATAACGCATAACGCATAACGCATAACGCATAACGCATAACGCATAACGCATAACGCATAACGCATAACGCATAACGCATAACGCATAACGCATAACCCATAACGCATAACACATAACACATAACGCAAAACGCATAACTTATAATGCATTACGCATAATCCATAACGGATAACGCATAACCCATAACGCATGACGCATAACGCAAACCCGATAACGCATAACGCATAACGCATGACGCATAACCCATAACGCATAACCCATAACGCATAACCCATAACGCATAACGCATAACGCATAACGCATAACCCATAACGCAAAACGCATAACGCATAATGCATTACGCATAATCCATAAGGGATAACGCATAACCCATAACGCATGACGCATAACGCAAAGCCGATAACGCATAACGTATAACGTATGACGCATAACGCAGAGCCGATAACGCATATCGCATAACGCATAACGCATAACGCATAACGCATAACGCATAACGCATAACCCATAACGCATAACGCATAACGCATGACGCATAACCCATAACGCATAACACATAACGCAAAAAGCATAACGCATAACATATAATGCATTACGCATAATCCATAACCGATATCGCATAACCCATCACGCATAACGCATAACGCAAAGCCGATAACGCATAACGCATAACGCATAACGCATAACGTATGACGCATAACGCATAACGCATAACGCATAACGCATAACGCATAACGCATAACGCATAACGCATAACGCATAACCCATAACGCATAACACATAACACATAACGCAAAACGCATAACTTATAATGCATTACGCATAATCCATAACGGATAACGCATAACCCATAACGCATGACGCATAACGCAAACCCGATAACGCATAACGCATAACGCATAACGCATGACGCATAACCCATAACGCATAACCCATAACGCATAACCCATAACGCATAACGCATAACGCATAACGCATAACCCATAACGCAAAACGCATAACGCATAATGCATTACGCATAATCCATAAGGGATAACGCATAACCCATAACGCATGACGCATAACGCAAAGCCGATAACGCATAACGTATAACGTATGACGCATAACGCAGAGCCGATAACGCATATCGCATAACGCATAACGCATAACGCATAACGCATAACCCATAACGCATAACGCATAACGCATAACGCATGACGCATAACCCATAACGCATAACACATAACGCAAAAAGCATAACGCATAACATATAATGCATTACGCATAATCCATAACCGATATCGCATAACCCATCACGCATAACGCATAACGCATAACGCATAACGCATAACGTATGACGCATAACGCATAACGCATAACGCATAACGTATAACGCATAACGCATAACGCATAACGCATAACGCATAACGCATAACGCATAACGCATGACGCATAACCCATAACGCATAACACATAACGCAAAACGCATAACGCATAACGCATAACGCATAACGCATAACGCATAACGCATAACGCATAACGCATAACGCATAACGCATAACGCATAACGCATAACGCATAACGCATAACGCATAACGCATAACGCATAACGCATAACGCATAACGCATAACGCATAACGCATAGCGCATAACGCATAACGCATAACGCATAACGCATAACGCATAACGCATAACGCATAACGCATAACGCATAACGCATAACGCATAACGCATAACGCATAACGCATAACGCATAACGCACAACGCATAACCCATACCGCATTACGCATTACGCATAATGCATAACGCATAATCCATAACGGATAACGCATAACCCATAACGCATGACGCATAACGCAAAGCCGATAACGCATAACGCATAACGCAAAGCCGATAACGCATAACGCATTACGCATAACCCATAAAGCATAACGCATAACGCAAAACGCATAACGCATATCGCATAACGCATAACGCATAACGCGTAACGCATAACCCATAACGCATAACGCATAACGCATAACGCATGACGCATAACCCATAACGCATAACACATAACACATAACGCAAAACGCATAACTTATAATGCATTACGCATAATCCATAACGGATAACGCATAACCCATAACGCATGACGCATAACGCAAACCCGATAACGCATAACGCATAACGCATAACGCATGACGCATAACCCATAACGCATAACCCATAACGCATAACCCATAACGCATAACGCATAACGCATAACGCATAACGCATAACGCATAACGCATAACTTATAATGCATTACGCATAATCCATAACGGATATCGCATAACCCATCTCGCATGACGCATAACGCAAAGCCGATAACGCATAACGCATAACGCATAACGCATAACGCATGACGCATAACGCATAACGCATAACGCATAACGCATAACGCATAACGCATAACGCATAACGCATAACGCATAACGCATAATCCATAACGGATAACGCATAACCCATAACGCATGACGCATAACGCAAAGCCGATAACGCATAACGCATAACGCAAAGCCGATAACGCATAACGCATTACGCATAACCCATAAAGCATAACGCATAACGCAAAACGCATAACGCATATCGCATAACGCATAACGCATAACGCATAACGCATAACGCATAACGCATAACGCATAACGCATAACGCATAACGCATAACGCATAACGCATAACGCATAACGCATAACGCATAACGCATAACGCATAACGCATAACGCATAACGCATAACGCATAACGCATAACGCATAACGCATAACGCATAACGCATAACGCATAACGCATAACGCATAACGCATAACGCATAACGCATAACGCATAACGCATAACGCATAACGCATAACGCATAACGCATAACGCATAACGCATAACGCATAACGCATAACGCATAACGCATAACGCATAACGCATAACGCATAACGCATAACGCATAACGCATAACGCATAACGCATAACGCATAACGCATAACGCATAACGCATAACGCATGACGCATAACGCATAACGCATAACGCATAACGCATAACGCATAACGCATAACGCATAACGCATAACGCATAACGCATAACGCATAACGCATAACGCATAACGCATAACGCATAACGCATAACGCATAACGCATAACGCATAACGCATAACGCATAACGCATAACGCACAACGCATAACCCATACCGCATTACGCATTACGCATAATGCATAACGCATAATCCATAACGGATAACGCATAACGCATAACGCAAATCCGATAACGCATAACGCATAACGCATAACATATAGCGCATATCGCATAACGCATAACGCATAACGCATAACGCATAACCCATAACGCAAAACGCATAACGCATAATGCATTACGCATAATCCATAACGGATAACGCATAACCCATAACGCATGACGCATAACGCAAAGCCGATAACTCATAACGCATAACGCAAAGCCGATAACGCATAACGCATTACGCATAACCCATAAAGCATAACGCATAACGCAAAACGCATAACGCATATCGCATAACGCATAACGCATAACGCGTAACGCATAACCCATAACGCATAACGCATAACGCATAACGCATGACGCATAACCCATAACGCATAACACATAACACATAACGCAAAACGCATAACTTATAATGCATTACGCATAATCCATAACGGATAACGCATAACCCATAACGCATGACGCATAACGCAAACCCGATAACGCATAACGCATAACGCATAACGCATGACGCATAACCCATAACGCATAACCCATAACGCATAACCCATAACGCATAACGCATAACGCATAACGCATAACGCATAACCCATAACGCAAAACGCATAACGCATAATGCATTACGCATAATCCATAAGGGATAACGCATAACCCATAACGCATGACGCATAACGCAAAGCCGATAACGCATAACGTATAACGTATGACGCATAACGCAGAGCCGATAACGCATATCGCATAACGCATAACGCATAACGCATAACGCATAACGCATAACGCATAACGCATAACGCATAACCCATAACGCATAACGCATAACGCATAACGCATGACGCATAACGCATAACACATAACGCAAAAAGCATAACGCATAACATATAATGCATTACGCATAATCCATAACCGATATCGCATAACCCATCACGCATAACGCATAACGCAAAGCCGATAACGCATAACGCATAACGCAAAACGCATAACGCATATCGCATAACGCATAACGCATAACGCGTAACGCATAACCCATAACGCATAACGCATAACGCATAACGCATGACGCATAACCCATAACGCATAACACATAACACATAACGCAAAACGCATAACTTATAATGCATTATGCATAATCCATAACGGATAACGCATAACCCATAACGCAGAGCCGATAACGCATATCGCATAACGCATAACGCATAACGCATAACGCATAACGCATAACGCATAACGCATAACGCATAACGCATAACGCATAACGCATAACGCATAACGCATAACGCATAACGCATAACGCATAACGCATAACGCATAACGCATAACGCATAACGCATAACGCATAACGCATAACGCATAACGCATAACGCATAACGCATAACGCATAACGCATAACGCATAACGCATATCGCATAACGCATAACGCATAACGCGTAACGCATAACCCATAACGCATAACGCATAACGCATAACGCATGACGCATAACCCATAACGCATAACACATAACACATAACGCAAAACGCATAACTTATAATGCAATACGCATAATCCATAACGGATAACGCATAACACATAACGCATGACGCATAACGCAATCCCGATAACGCATAACGCATAACGCATAACGCATGACGCATAACCCATAACGCATAACCCATAACGCATAACCCATAACGCATAACGCATAACGCATAACGCATAACGCATAACCCATAACGCAAAACGCATAACGCAAAATGCATTACGCATAATCCATAAGGGATAACGCATAACCCATAACGCATGACGCATAACGCAAAGCCGATAACGCATAACGTATAACGTATGACGCATAACGCAGAGCCGATAACGCATATCGCATAACGCATAACGCATAACGCATAACGCATAACGCATAACGCATAACGCATAACGCATAACGCATAACGCATAACGCATAACGCATAACCCATAACGCATAACGCATAACGCATAACGCATGACGCATAACGCATAACACATAACGCAAAAAGCATAACGCATAACATATAATGCATTACGCATAATCCATAACCGATATCGCATAACCCATCACGCATAACGCATAACGCAAAGCCGATAACGCATAACGCATAACGCAAAACGCATAACGCATATCGCATAACGCATAACGCATAACGCGTAACGCATAACCCATAACGCATAACGCATAACGCATAACGCATGACGCATAACCCATAACGCATAACACATAACACATAACGCAAAACGCATAACTTATAATGCATTACGCATAATCCATAACGGATAACGCATAACCCATAACGCATGACGCATAACGCAAACCCGATAACGCATAACGCATAACGCATAACGCATGACGCATAACCCATAACGCATAACCCATAACGCATAACCCATAACGCATAACGCATAACGCATAACGCATAACGCATAACCCATAACGCAAAACGCATAACGCATAATGCATTACGCATAATCCATAAGGGATAACGCATAACCCATAACGCATGACGCATAACGCAAAGCCGATAACGCATAACGTATAACGTATGACGCATAACGCAGAGCCGATAACGCATATCGCATAACGCATAACGCATAACGCATAACGCATAACGCATAACGCATAACGCATAACGCATAACGCATAACGCATAACGCATAACGCATAACGCATAACGCATAACGCATAACGCATAACGCATAACGCATAACGCATAACGCATAACGCATAACGCATAACGCATAACGCATAACGCATAACGCATAACGCATAACGCATAACGCATAACGCATAACGCATAACGCATAACGCATAACGCATAACGCATAACGCATAACTTATAATGCATTACGCATAATCCATAACGGATAACGCATAACCCATAACGCATGACGCATAACGCAAACCCGATAACGCATAACGCATAACGCATAACGCATGACGCATAACCCATAACGCATAACCCATAACGCATAACCCATAACGCATAACGCATAACGCATAACGCATAACGCATAACCCATAACGCAAAACGCATAACGCATAATGCATTACGCATAATCCATAAGGGATAACGCATAACCCATAACGCATGACGCATAACGCAATGCCGATAACGCATAACGTATAACGTATGACGCATAACGCAGAGCCGATAACGCATATCGCATAACGCATAACGCATAACGCATAACGCATAACGCATAACGCATAACGCATAACGCATAACGCATAACGCATAACGCATAACGCATAACGCATAACGCATAACGCATAACGCATAACGCATAGCGCATAACGCATAACGCATAACGCATAACGCATAACGCATAACGCATAACGCATAACGCATAACGCATAACGCATAACGCATAACGCATAACGCACAACGCATAACCCATACCGCATTACGCATTACGCATAATGCATAACGCATAATCCATAACGGATAACGCATAACCCATAACGCATGACGCATAACGCAAACCCGATAACGCATAACGCATAACGCATAACGCATGACGCATAACCCATAACGCATAACCCATAACGCATGACCCATAACGCATAACGCATAACGCATAACGCATAACGCATAACGCATAACGCATAACGCATAACTTATAATGCATTACGCATAATCCATAACGGATATCGCATAACCCATAACGCATAACACATAACGCATGACGCATAACGCAAACCCGATAACGCATAACGCATAACGCATAACGCATGACGCATAACCCATAACGCATAACCCATAACGCATAACCCATAACGCATAACGCATAACGCATAACGCATAACCCATAACGCAAAACGCATAACGCATAATGCATTACGCATAATCCATAAGGGATAACGCATAACCCATAACGCATGACGCATAACGCAAACCCGATAACGCATAACGCATAACGCATAACGCATGACGCATAACCCATAACGCATAACCCATAACGCATAACCCATAACGCATAACGCATAACGCATAACGCATAACGCAAATCCGATAACGCATAACGCATAACGCATAACATATAGCGCATATCGCATAACGCATAACGCATAACGCATAACGCATAACCCATAACGCAAAACGCATAACGCATAATGCATTACGCATAATCCATAACGGATAACGCATAACCCATAACGCATGACGCATAACGCAAAGCCGATAACGCATAACGCATAACGCAAAGCCGATAACGCATAACGCATTACGCATAACCCATAAAGCATAACGCATAACGCAAAACGCATAACGCATATCGCATAACGCATAACGCATAACGCGTAACGCATAACCCATAACGCATAACGCATAACGCATAACGCATGACGCATAACCCATAACGCATAACACATAACACATAACGCAAAACGCATAACTTATAATGCATTACGCATAATCCATAACGGATAACGCATAACCCATAACGCATGACGCATAACGCAAACCCGATAACGCATAACGCATAACGCATAACGCATGACGCATAACCCATAACGCATAACCCATAACGCATAACCCATAACGCATAACGCATAACGCATAACGCATAACCCATAACGCAAAACGCATAACGCATAATGCATTACGCATAATCCATAAGGGATAACTCATAACCCATAACGCATGACGCATAACGCAAAGCCGATAACGCATAACGTATAACGTATGACGCATAACGCAGAGCCGATAACGCATATCGCATAACGCATAACGCATAACGCATAACGCATAACGCATAACGCATAACGCATAACGCATAACGCATAACGCATAACGCATAACGCATAACCCATAACGCATAACACATAACACATAACGCAAAACGCATAACTTATAATGCATTACGCATAATCCATAACGCATAACGCATAACGCATAACGCATGACGCATAACCCATAACGCATAACACATAACGCAAAAAGCATAACGCATAACATATAATGCATTACGCATAATCCATAACCGATATCGCATAACCCATCACGCATAACGCATAACGCAAAGCCGATAACGCATAACGCATAACGCATAACGCATAACGCATAACGTATGACGCATAACGCATAACGCATAACGCATAACGCATAACGCATAACGCATAACGCATAACGCATAACCCATAACGCATAACACATAACACATAACGCAAAACGCATAACTTATAATGCATTACGCATAATCCATAACGGATAACGCATAACCCATAACGCATGACGCATAACGCAAACCCGATAACGCATAACGCATAACGCATAACGCATGACGCATAACCCATAACGCATAACCCATAACGCATAACGCATAACGCATAACGCATAACGCATAACGCATAACGCAAATCCGATAACGCATAACGCATAACGCATAACATATAGCGCATATCGCATAACGCATAACGCATAACGCATAACGCATAACCCATAACGCAAAACGCATAACGCATAATGCATTACGCATAATCCATAACGGATAACGCATAACCCATAACGCATGACGCATAACGCAAAGCCGATAACGCATAACGCATAACGCAAAGCCGATAACGCATAACGCATTACGCATAACCCATAAAGCATAACGCATAACGCAAAACGCATAACGCATATCGCATAACGCATAACGCATAACGCGTAACGCATAACCCATAACGCATAACGCATAACGCATAACGCATGACGCATAACCCATAACGCATAACACATAACACATAACGCAAAACGCATAACTTATAATGCATTACGCATAATCCATAACGGATAACGCATAACCCATAACGCATGACGCATAACGCAAACCCGATAACGCATAACGCATAACGCATAACGCATGACGCATAACCCATAACGCATAACCCATAACGCATAACCCATAACGCATAACGCATAACGCATAACGCATAACCCATAACGCAAAACGCATAACGCATAATGCATTACGCATAATCCATAAGGGATAACTCATAACCCATAACGCATGACGCATAACGCAAAGCCGATAACGCATAACGTATAACGTATGACGCATAACGCAGAGCCGATAACGCATATCGCATAACGCATAACGCATAACGCATAACGCATAACGCATAACGCATAACGCATAACGCATAACGCATAACCCATAACGCATAACACATAACACATAACGCAAAACGCATAACTTATAATGCATTACGCATAATCCATAACGGATAACGCATAACCCATAACGCATGACGCATAACGCAAACCCGATAACGCATAACGCATAACGCATAACGCATGACGCATAACCCATAACGCATAACCCATAACGCATAACCCATAACGCATAACGCATAACGCATAACGCATAACGCATAACCCATAACGCAAAACGCATAACGCATAATGCATTACGCATAATCCATAAGGGATAACGCATAACCCATAACGCATGACGCATAACGCAATGCCGATAACGCATAACGTATAACGTATGACGCATAACGCAGAGCCGATAACGCATATCGCATAACGCATAACGCATAACGCATAACGCATAACGCATAACCCATAACGCATAACGCATAACGCATAACGCATGACGCATAACCCATAACGCATAACACATAACGCAAAAAGCATAACGCATAACATATAATGCATTACGCATAATCCATAACCGATATCGCATAACCCATCACGCATAACGCATAACGCAAAGCCGATAACGCATAACGCATAACGCATAACGCATAACGTATGACGCATAACGCATAACGCATAACGCATAACGCATAACGCATAACGCATAACGCATAACGCATAACCCATAACGCATAACACATAACACATAACGCAAAACGCATAACTTATAATGCATTACGCATAATCCATAACGGATAACGCATAACCCATAACGCATGACGCATAACGCAAACCCGATAACGCATAACGCATAACGCATAACGCATGACGCATAACCCATAACGCATAACCCATAACGCATAACCCATAACGCATAACGCATAACGCATAACGCATAACGCATAACGCATAACGCATAACGCATAACCCATAACGCAAAACGCATAACGCATAATGCATTACGCATAATCCATAAGGGATAACGCATAACCCATAACGCATGACGCATAACGCAAAGCCGATAACGCATAACGTATAACGTATGACGCATAACGCAGAGCCGATAACGCATATCGCATAACGCATAACGCATAACGCATAACGCATAACGCATAACCCATAACGCATAACGCATAACGCATAACGCATGACGCATAACCCATAACGCATAACACATAACGCAAAAAGCATAACGCATAACATATAATGCATTACGCATAATCCATAACCGATATCGCATAACCCATCACGCATAACGCATAACGCAAAGCCGATAACGCATAACGCATAACGCATAACGCATAACGTATGACGCATAACGCATAACGCATAACGCATAACGTATAACGCATAACGCATAACGCATAACGCATAACGCATAACGCATGACGCATAACGCATAACGCATAACGCATAACGCATAACGCATAACGCATAACGCATAACGCATAACGCATAACGCATAACGCATAACGCATAACGCATAACGCATAACGCATAACGCATAACGCATAACGCATAACGCATAACGCATAACGCATAACGCATAACGCATAACGCATAACGCATAACGCATAACGCATAACGCATAACGCATGACGCATAACCCATAACGCATAACGCATGACGCAAAACGCATAACGCATAACGCATAACGCATAACGCATAACGCATAACGCATAACGCATAACGGATAACCCATAACGCAAAACGCATAACGCATAATGCATTACGCATAATCCATAAGGGATAACTCATAACCCATAACGCATGACGCATAACGCAAAGCCGATAACGCATAACGTATAACGTATGACGCATAACGCAGAGCCGATAACGCATATCGCATAACGCATAACGCATAACGCATAATGCATTACGCATAATCCATAAGGGATAACGCATAACGCATAACGCATGACGCATAACGCAAAGCCGATAACGCATAACGTATAACGTATGACGCATAACGCAGAGCCGATAACGCATATCGCATAACGCATAACGCATAACGCATAACGCATAACGCATAACGCATAACCCATCACGCATAACGCATAACGCAAAACGCATAACGCATATCGCATAACGCATAACGCATAACGCGTAACGCATAACCCATAACGCATAACGCATAACGCATAACGCATGACGCATAACCCATAACGCATAACACATAACACATAACGCAAAACGCATAACTTATAATGCATTACGCATAATCCATAACGGATAACGCATAACCCATAACGCATGACGCATAACGCAAACCCGATAACGCATAACGCATAACGCATAACGCATGACGCATAACCCATAACGCATAACCCATAACGCATAACCCATAACGCATAACGCATAACGCATAACGCATAACGCATAACCCATAACGCAAAACGCATAACGCATAATGCATTACGCATAATCCATAAGGGATAACGCATAACCCATAACGCATGACGCATAACGCAAAGCCGATAACGCATAACGTATAACGTATGACGCATAACGCAGAGCCGATAACGCATATCGCATAACGCATAACGCATAACGCATAACGCATAACGCATAACGCATAACGCATAACGCATAACGCATAACGCATAACGCATAACGCATAACGCATAATGCATAACGCATAACGCATAACGCATAACGCATAACGCATAACGCATAACGCATAACGCATAACGCATAACGCATAACGCATAACGCATAACGCATAACGCATAACGCATAACGCATAACGCATAACGCATAACGCATAACGCATAACGCATAACGCATAACGCATAACGCATAACGCATAACGCATAACGCATATCGCATAACGCATAACGCATAACGCGTAACGCATAACCCATAACGCATAACGCATAACGCATAACGCATGACGCATAACCCATAACGCATAACACATAACACATAACGCAAAACGCATAACTTATAATGCATTACGCATAATCCATAACGGATAACGCATAACACATAACGCATGACGCATAACGCAAACCCGATAACGCATAACGCATAACGCATAACGCATGACGCATAACCCATAACGCATAACCCATAACGCATAACCCATAACGCATAACCCATAACGCATAACGCATAACGCATAACGCATAACGCATAACCCATAACGCAAAACGCATAACGCATAATGCATTACGCATAATCCATAAGGGATAACGCATAACCCATAACGCATGACGCATAACGCAAAGCCGATAACGCATAACGTATAACGTATGACGCATAACGCAGAGCCGATAACGCACATCGCATAACGCATAACGCATAACGCATAATGCATAACGCATAACGCATAACGCATAACGCATAACGCATAACGCATAACGCATAACGCATAACCCATAACGCATAACGCATAACGCATAACGCATGACGCATAACCCATAACGCATAACACATAACGCAAAAAGCATAACGCATAACATATAATGCATTACGCATAATCCATAACCGATATCGCATAACCCATCACGCATGACGCATAACGCAAAGCCGATAACGCATAACGCATAACGCATAACGCAGAACGCATAACGCATAACGCATAACGCATAACGCATAACGCATAACGCATAACGCATAACGCATAACGCATAACGCATAACGCATAACGCATAACGCATAACGCATAACGCATAACGCATAACGCAAAACGCATAACGCATAATGCATTATGCATAATCCATAACGGATAACGCATAACGCATAACGCATAACGCATAACGCATAACGCATGACGCATAACCCATAACGCATAACACATAACGCAAAACGCATAACGCATAACGCATAACGCATAACGCATAACGCATAACCCATAAACCATAACGCATAACACATAACGCAAAAAGCATAACGCATAACATATAATGCATTACGCATAATCCATAACGGATATCGCATAACCCATCTCGCATGACGCATAACGCATAACGCATAACGCATAACGCATAACGCATAACGCATAACGCATAACGCATAACGCATAACGCATAACGCATAACGCATAACGCATAACGCATAACGCATAACGCATAACGCATAACGCATAACGCATAACGCATAACGCATAACGCATAACGCATAACGCATAACGCATAACGCATAACGCATAACGCATAACGCATAACGCATAAGGCATAACGCATAACGCATAACGCATAACGCATAACGCATAACGCATAACGCATAACGCATAACGCATAACGCATAACGCATAACGCATAACGCATAACGCATAACGCATAACGCATAACGCATAACGCATAACGCATAACGCATAACGCATAACGCATAACGCATAACGCATAACGCATAACGCATAACGCATAACGCATAACGCATAACGCATAACGCATAACGCATAACGCATAACGCATAACGCATAACGCATAACGCACAACGCATAACCCATACCGCAAATCCGATAACGCATAACGCATAACGCATAACATATAGCGCATATCGCATAACGCATAACGCATAACCCATAACGCATAACCCATAACGCAAAACGCATAACGCATAATGCATTACGCATAATCCATAACGGATAACGCATAACCCATAACGCATGACGCATAACGCAAAGCCGATAACGCATAACGCATAACGCAAAGCCGATAACGCATAACGCATTACGCATAACCCATAAAGCATAACCCATAACGCAAAACGCATAACGCATATCGCATAACGCATAACGCATAACGCGTAACGCATAACCCATAACGCATAACGCATAACGCATAACGCATAACGCATGACGCATAACCCATAACGCATAACACATAACACATAACGCAAAACGCATAACTTATAATGCATTACGCATAATCCATAACGGATAACGCATAACCCATAACGCATGACGCATAACGCAAACCCGATAACGCATAACGCATAACGCATAACGCATGACGCATAACCCATAACGCATAACCCATAACGCATAACCCATAACGCATAACGCATAACGCATAACGCATAACGCATAACGCATAACGCATAACGCATAACGCATAACGCATAACGCATAACGCATAACGCATAACGCATAACGCATAACGCATAACGCATAACGCATAACGCATAACGCATAACGCATAACGCATAACGCATAACGCATAACCCATAACGCATAACCCATAACGCATAACGCATAACGCATAACGCATAACGCATAACCCATAACGCAAAACGCATAACGCATAATGCATTACGCATAATCCATAAGGGATAACGCATAACCCATAACGCATGACGCATAACGCAAAGCCGATAACGCATAACGCATAACGCATAACGCATAACGCATAACGCATAACGCATAACGCATAACGCATAACGCATAACGCATAACGCATAACGCATAACGCATAACGCATAACGCATAACGCATAACGCATAACGCATAACGCATAACGCATAACGCATAACGCATAACGCATAACGCATAACGCATAATGCATAACGCATAACGCATAACGCATAACGCATAACGCATGACGCATAACCCATAACGCATAACACATAACGCAAAACGCATAACGCATAACGCATAACGCATAACGCATAACCCATAAACCATAACGCATAACACATAACGCAAAAAGCATAACGCATAACATATAATGCATTACGCATAATCCATAACGGATATCGCATAACCCATCTCGCATGACGCATAACGCAAAGCCGATAACGCATAACGCATAACGCATAACGCATAACGCATGACGCATAACGCATAACGCATAACGCATAACGCATAACGCATAACGCATAACGCATAACGCATAACGCATAACGCATAACGCATAACGCATAACGCATAACGCATAACGCATAACGCATAACGCATAACGCATAACGCATAACGCATGACGCATAACGCATAACGCATAACGCATAACGCATAACGCATAACGCATAACGCATAACGCATAACGCATAACGCATAACGCATAACGCATAACGCATAACGCATAACGCATAACGCATAACGCATAACGCATAACGCATAACGCATAACGCATAACGCATAACGCATAACGCATAACGCATAACGCATAACGCATAACGCATAACGCATAACGCATAACGCATAACGCATAACGCATAACGCATAACGCACAACGCATAACCCATACCGCATTACGCATTACGCATAATGCATAACGCATAATCCATAACGGATAACGCATAACGCATAACGCAAATCCGATAACGCATAACGCATAACGCATAACATATAGCGCATATCGCATAACGCATAACGCATAACCCATAACGCATAACCCATAACGCAAAACGCATAACGCATAATGCATTACGCATAATCCATAACGGATAACGCATAACCCATAACGCATGACGCATAACGCAAAGCCGATAACGCATAACGCATAACGCAAAGCCGATAACGCATAACGCATTACGCATAACCCATAAAGCATAACCCATAACGCAAAACGCATAACGCATATCGCATAACGCATAACGCATAACGCGTAACGCATAACCCATAACGCATAACGCATAACGCATAACGCATAACGCATGACGCATAACCCATAACGCATAACACATAACACATAACGCAAAACGCATAACTTATAATGCATTACGCATAATCCATAACGGATAACGCATAACCCATAACGCATGACGCATAACGCAAACCCGATAACGCATAACGCATAACGCATAACGCATGACGCATAACCCATAACGCATAACCCATAACGCATAACCCATAACGCATAACGCATAACGCATAACGCATAACGCATAACGCATAACGCATAACGCATAACGCATAACGCATAACGCATAACGCATAACGCATAACGCATAACGCATAACGCATAACGCATAACGCATAACGCATAACGCATAACGCATAACGCATAACGCATAACGCATAACGCATAACGCATAACGCATAACGCATAACGCATAACGCATAACGCAGAACGCATAACGCATAACGCATAACGCATAACGCATAACGCATAACGCATAACGCATAACGCATAACGCATAACGCATAACGCATAACGCATAACGCATGACGCATAACCCATAACGCATAACACATAACGCAAAACGCATAACGCATAACGCATAACGCATAACGCATAACGCATAACATATAATGCATTACGCATAATCCATAACGGATATCGCATAACCCATCTCGCATGACGCATAACGCATAACGCATAACGCATAACGCATAACGCATAACGCATAACGCATAACGCATAACGCATAACGCATAAAGCATAACGCATAACGCATAACGCATAACGCATAACGCATAACGCATAACGCATAACGCATAACGCATAACGCATAACGCATAACGCATAACGCATAACGCATAACGCATAACGCATAACGCATAACGCATAACGCATAACGCATAACGCATAACGCATAACGCATAACGCATAACGCATAACGCATAACGCATAACGCATAACGCATAACGCATAACGCATAACGCATAACGCATAACGCATAACGCATAACGCATAACGCATAACGCATAACGCATAACGCATAACGCATAACGCATAACGCATAACGCATAACGCATAACGCATAACGCATAACGCATAACGCATAACGCATAACGCACAACGCATAACCCATACCGCATTACGCATTACGCATAATGCATAACGCATAATCCATAACGGATAACGCATAACGCATAACGCAAATCCGATAACGCATAACGCATAACGCATAACATATAGCGCATATCGCATAACGCATAACGCATAACCCATAACGCATAACCCATAACGCAAAACGCATAACGCATAATGCATTACGCATAATCCATAACGGATAACGCATAACCCATAACGCATGACGCATAACGCAAAGCCGATAACGCATAACGCATAACGCAAAGCCGATAACGCATAACGCATTACGCATAACCCATAAAGCATAACCCATAACGCAAAACGCATAACGCATATCGCATAACGCATAACGCATAACGCGTAACGCATAACCCATAACGCATAACGCATAACGCATAACGCATAACGCATGACGCATAACCCATAACGCATAACACATAACACATAACGCAAAACGCATAACTTATAATGCATTACGCATAATCCATAACGGATAACGCATAACCCATAACGCATGACGCATAACGCAAACCCGATAACGCATAACGCATAACGCATAACGCATGACGCATAACCCATAACGCATAACCCATAACGCATAACCCATAACGCATAACGCATAACGCATAACGCATAACGCATAACGCATAACGCATAACGCATAACGCATAACGCATAACGCATAACGCATAACGCATAACGCATAACGCATAACGCATAACGCATAACGCATAACGCATAACGCATAACGCATAACGCATAACCCATAACGCATAACCCATAACGCATAACGCATAACGCATAACGCATAACCCATAACGCAAAACGCATAACGCATAATGCATTACGCATAATCCATAAGGGATAACGCATAACCCATAACGCATGACGCATAACGCAAAGCCGATAACGCATAACGCATAACGCATAACGCATAACGCATAACGCATAACGCATAACGCATAACGCATAACGCATAACGCATAACGCATAACGCATAACGCATAACGCATAACGCATAACGCATAACGCATAACGCATAACGCATAACGCATAACGCATAACGCATAACGCATAACGCATAACGCATAACGCATAACGCATAACGCATAACGCATAACGCATAACGCATAACGCATAACGCATGACGCATAACCCATAACGCATAACACATAACGCAAAACGCATAACGCATAACGCATAACGCATAACGCATAACCCATAAACCATAACGCATAACACATAACGCAAAAAGCATAACGCATAACATATAATGCATTACGCATAATCCATAACGGATATCGCATAACCCATCTCGCATGACGCATAACGCAAAGCCGATAACGCATAACGCATAACGCATAACGCATAACGCATGACGCATAACGCATAACGCATAACGCATAACGCATAACGCATAACGCATAACGCATAACGCATAACGCATAACGCATAACGCATAACGCATAACGCATAACGCATAACGCATAACGCATAACGCATAACGCATAACGCATGACGCATGACGCATAACGCATAACGCATAACGCATAACGCATAACGCATAACGCATAACGCATAACGCATAACGCATAACGCATAACGCATAACGCATAACGCATAACGCATAACGCATAACGCATAACGCATAACGCATAACGCATAACGCATAACGCATAACGCATAACGCATAACGCATAACGCATAACGCATAACGCATAACGCATAACGCATAACGCATAACGCATAACGCATAACGCATAACGCATAACGCATAACGCATAACGCATAACGCATAACGCATAACGCATAACGCATAACGCATAACGCATAACGCATAACGCATAACGCATAACGCATAACGCATAACGCATAACGCATAACGCATAACGCATAACGCATAACGCATAACGCATAACGCATAACGCATAACGCATAACGCATAACGCATAACGCATAACGCATAACGCAGAACGCATAACGCATAACGCATAACGCATAACGCATAACGCATAACGCATAACGCATAACGCATAACGCATAACGCATAACGCATAACGCATGACGCATAACCCATAACGCATAACACATAACGCAAAACGCATAACGCATAACGCATAACGCATAACGCATAACGCATAACCCATAAACCATAACGCATAACACATAACGCAAAAAGCATAACGCATAACATATAATGCATTACGCATAATCCATAACGGATATCGCATAACCCATCTCGCATGACGCATAACGCAAAGCCGATAACGCATAACGCATAACGCATAACGCATAACGCATGACGCATAACGCATAACGCATAACGCATAACGCATAACGCATAACGCATAACGCATAACGCATAACGCATAACGCATGACGCATAACCCATAACGCATAACACATAACGCAAAACGCATAACGCATAACGCATAACGCATAACGCATAACGCATAACCCATAAACCATAACGCATAACACATAACGCAAAAAGCATAACGCATAACATATAATGCATTACGCATAATCCATAACGGATATCGCATAACCCATCTCGCATGACGCATAACGCAAAGCCGATAACGCATAACGCATAACGCATAACGCATAACGCATGACGCATAACGCATAACGCATAACGCATAACGCATAACGCATAACGCATAACGCATAACGCATAACGCATAACGCATAACGCATAACGCATAACGCATAACGCATAACGCATAACGCATAACGCATAACGCATAACGCATAACGCATATCGCATAACGCATAACGCATAACCCATAACGCATAACCCATAACGTAAAACGCATAACGCATAATGCATTACGCATAATCCATAACGGATAACGCAAAACCCATAACGCATGACGCATAACGCAAAGCCGATAACGCATAACGCATAACGCATAACGCATAACGCATAACGCATAACGCATAACGCATAACGCATAACGCATAACGCATAACGCATAACGCATAACGCATAACGCATAACGCATAACGCATAACGCATAACGCATAACGCATAACGCATAACGCATAACGCATAACGCATAACGCATAACGCATAACGCATAACGCATAACGCATAACGCATAACGCATAACGCATAACGCATAACGCATAACGCATAACGCATAACGCATAACGCATAACGCATAACGCATAACGCATAACGCATAACGCATAACGCATAACGCATAACGCATAACGCATAACGCATAACGCGTAACGCGTAACGCATAACGCATAACGCATAACGCATAACGCATAACGCATAACGCATAACGCATAACGCATAACGCATAACGCATAACGCATAACGCATAACGCATAACGCATAACGCATAACGCATAACGCATAACGCATAACGCATAACGCATAACGCATAACGCATAACGCATAACGCATAACGCATAACGCATAACGCATAACGCATAACGCATAACGCATAACGCATAACGCATAACGCATAACGCATAACGCATAACGCATAACGCATAACCCATACCGCATTACGCATTACGCATAATGCATAACGCATAATCCATAACGGATAACGCATAACGCATAACGCAAATCCGATAACGCATAACGCATAACGCATAACATATAGCGCATATCGCATAACGCATAACGCATAACCCATAACGCATAACCCATAACGCAAAACGCATAACGCATAATGCATTACGCATAATCCATAACGGATAACGCATAACCCATAACGCATGACGCATAACGCAAAGCCGATAACGCATAACGCATAACGCAAAGCCGATAACGCATAACGCATTACGCATAACCCATAAAGCATAACCCATAACGCAAAACGCATAACGCATATCGCATAACGCATAACGCATAACGCGTAACGCATAACCCATAACGCATAACGCATAACGCATAACGCATAACGCATGACGCATAACCCATAACGCATAACACATAACACATAACGCAAAACGCATAACTTATAATGCATTACGCATAATCCATAACGGATAACGCATAACCCATAACGCATGACGCATAACGCAAACCCGATAACGCATAACGCATAACGCATAACGCATGACGCATAACCCATAACGCATAACCCATAACGCATAACCCATAACGCATAACGCATAACGCATAACGCATAACGCATAACCCATAACGCAAAACGCATAACGCATAATGCATTACGCATAATCCATAAGGGATAACGCATAACCCATAACGCATGACGCATAACGCAAAGCCGATAACGCATAACGTATAACGTATGACGCATAACGCAGAGCCGATAACGCATATCGCATAACGCATAACGCATAACGCATAACGCATAACCCATAACGCATAACGCATAACGCATAACGCATGACGCATAACCCATAACGCATAACACATAACGCAAAAAGCATAACGCATAACATATAATGCATTACGCATAATCCATAACCGATATCGCATAACCCATCACGCATAACGCATAACGCAAAGCCGATAACGCATAACGCATAACGCATAACGCATAACGTATGACGCATAACGCATAACGCATAACGTATAACGCATAACGCATAACGCATAACGCATAACGCATAACGCATAACGCATAACGCATAACGCATAACGCATGACGCATAACCCATAACGCATAACGCATAACGCATAACGCATAACGCATAACGCATAACGCATAACGCATAACGCATAACGCATAACGCATAACGCATAACGCATAACGCATAACGCATAACGCATAACGCATAACGCATAACGCATAACGCATAACGCATAACGCATAACGCATAACGCATAACGCATAACGCATAACGCATAACGCATAACGCATAACGCATAACGCATAACGCATAACGCATAACGCATAACGCATAACGCATAACGCATAACGCATAACGCATAACGCATAACGCATAACGCATAACGCATAACGCATAACGCATAACGCATAACGCATAACGCATAACGCATAACGCATAACGCATAACGCATAACGCATAACGCATAACGCATAACGCATAACGCATAACGCATAACGCATAACGCATAACGCATAACGCATAACGCATAACGCATAACCCATAACGCATAACCCATAACGCATAACGCATAACGCATAACGCATAACCCATAACGCAAAACGCATAACGCATAATGCATTACGCATAATCCATAAGGGATAACGCATAACCCATAACGCATGACGCATAACGCAAAGCCGATAACGCATAACGTATAACGTATGACGCATAACGCAGAGCCGATAACGCATATCGCATAACGCATAACGCATAACGCATAACGCATAACGCATAACGCATAACGCATAACGCATAACGCATAACGCATAACGCATAACGCATAACGCATAACGCATAACGCATAACGCATAACGCATAACGCATAACGCATAACGCATAACGCATAACGCATAACGCATAACGCATAACGCATAACGCATAACGCATAACGCATAACGCATAACGCATAACGCATAACGCATAACGCATAACGCATAACGCATAACGCATAACGCATAACGCATAACCCATACCGCATTACGCATTACGCATAATGCATAACGCATAATCCATAACGGATAACGCATAACGCATAACGCAAATCCGATAACGCATAACGCATAACGCATAACATATAGCGCATATCGCATAACGCATAACGCATAACCCATAACGCATAACCCATAACGCAAAACGCATAACGCATAATGCATTACGCATAATCCATAACGGATAACGCATAACCCATAACGCATGACGCATAACGCAAAGCCGATAACGCATAACGCATAACGCAAAGCCGATAAC
This sequence comes from Lasioglossum baleicum, assembly GCF_051020765.1. Classification (NCBI taxonomy): domain Eukaryota; kingdom Metazoa; phylum Arthropoda; class Insecta; order Hymenoptera; family Halictidae; genus Lasioglossum; species Lasioglossum baleicum. The sequence continues at coordinate 704,017 of NW_027469110.1, read as the reverse complement.
GCATAACGCATTACGCATAACCCATAAAGCATAACCCATAACGCAAAACGCATAACGCATATCGCATAACGCATAACGCATAACGCGTAACGCATAACCCATAACGCATAACGCATAACGCATAACGCATAACGCATGACGCATAACCCATAACGCATAACACATAACACATAACGCAAAACGCATAACTTATAATGCATTACGCATAATCCATAACGGATAACGCATAACCCATAACGCATGACGCATAACGCAAACCCGATAACGCATAACGCATAACGCATAACGCATGACGCATAACCCATAACGCATAACCCATAACGCATAACCCATAACGCATAACGCATAACGCATAACGCATAACGCATAACCCATAACGCAAAACGCATAACGCATAATGCATTACGCATAATCCATAAGGGATAACGCATAACCCATAACGCATGACGCATAACGCAAAGCCGATAACGCATAACGTATAACGTATGACGCATAACGCAGAGCCGATAACGCATATCGCATAACGCATAACGCATAACGCATAACGCATAACCCATAACGCATAACGCATAACGCATAACGCATGACGCATAACCCATAACGCATAACACATAACGCAAAAAGCATAACGCATAACATATAATGCATTACGCATAATCCATAACCGATATCGCATAACCCATCACGCATAACGCATAACGCAAAGCCGATAACGCATAACGCATAACGCATAACGCATAACGTATGACGCATAACGCATAACGCATAACGTATAACGCATAACGCATAACGCATAACGCATAACGCATAACGCATAACGCATAACGCATAACGCATAACGCATGACGCATAACCCATAACGCATAACGCATAACGCATAACGCATAACGCATAACGCATAACGCATAACGCATAACGCATAACGCATAACGCATAACGCATAACGCATAACGCATAACGCATAACGCATAACGCATAACGCATAACGCATAACGCATAACGCATAACGCATAACGCATAACGCATAACGCATAACGCATAACGCATAACGCATAACGCATAACGCATAACGCATAACGCATAACGCATAACGCATAACGCATAACGCATAACGCATAACGCATAACGCATAACGCATAACGCATAACGCATAACGCATAACGCATAACGCATAACGCATAACCCATAACGCATAACCCATAACGCATAACGCATAACGCATAACGCATAACCCATAACGCAAAACGCATAACGCATAATGCATTACGCATAATCCATAAGGGATAACGCATAACCCATAACGCATGACGCATAACGCAAAGCCGATAACGCATAACGTATAACGTATGACGCATAACGCAGAGCCGATAACGCATATCGCATAACGCATAACGCATAACGCATAACGCATAACGCATAACGCATAACGCATAACGCATAACGCATAACGCATAACGCATAACGCATAACGCATAACGCATAACGCATAACGCATAACGCATAACGCATAACGCATAACGCATAACGCATAACGCATAACGCATAACGCATAACGCATAACGCATAACGCATAACGCATAACGCATAACGCATAACGCATAACGCATAACGCATAACGCATAACGCATAACGCATAACGCATAACGCATAACGCATAACGCATGACGCATGACGCATAACGCATAACGCATAACGCATAACGCATAACGCATAACGCATAACGCATAACGCATAACGCATAACGCATAACGCATAACGCATAACGCATAACGCATAACGCATAACGCATAACGCATAACGCATAACGCATAACGCATAACGCATAACGCATAACGCATAACGCATAACGCATAACGCATAACGCATAACGCATAACGCATAACGCATAACGCATAACGCATAACGCATAACGCATAACGCATAACGCATAACGCATAACGCATAACGCATAACGCATAACGCATAACGCATAACGCATAACGCATAACGCATAACGCATAACGCATAACGCATAACGCATAACGCATAACGCATAACGCATAACGCATAACGCAGAACGCATAACGCATAACGCATAACGCATAACGCATAACGCATAACGCATAACGCATAACGCATAACGCATAACGCATAACGCATGACGCATAACCCATAACGCATAACACATAACGCAAAACGCATAACGCATAACGCATAACGCATAACGCATAACGCATAACCCATAAACCATAACGCATAACACATAACGCAAAAAGCATAACGCATAACATATAATGCATTACGCATAATCCATAACGGATATCGCATAACCCATCTCGCATGACGCATAACGCAAAGCCGATAACGCATAACGCATAACGCATAACGCATAACGCATAACGCATAACGCATAACGCATAACGCATAACGCATAACGCATAACGCATAACGCATAACGCATAACGCATAACGCATAACGCATAACGCATAACGCATAACGCATAACGCATAACGCATAACGCATAACGCATAACGCATAACGCATAACGCATAACGCATAACGCATAACGCATAACGCATAACGCATAACGCATAACGCATAACGCATAACGCATAACGCATAACGCATAACGCATAACGCATAACGCATAACGCATAACGCATAACGCATAACGCATAACGCATAACGCATAACGCATAACGCATAACGCATAACGCATAACGCATAACGCATAACGCATAACGCATAACGCATAACGCATAACGCATAACGCATAACGCATAACGCATAACGCATAACGCATAACGCATAACCCATAACGCATAACCCATAACGCATAACGCATAACGCATAACGCATAACCCATAACGCAAAACGCATAACGCATAATGCATTACGCATAATCCATAAGGGATAACGCATAACCCATAACGCATGACGCATAACGCAAAGCCGATAACGCATAACGTATAACGTATGACGCATAACGCAGAGCCGATAACGCATATCGCATAACGCATAACGCATAACGCATAACGCATAACGCATAACGCATAACGCATAACGCATAACGCATAACGCATAACGCATAACGCATAACGCATAACGCATAACGCATAACGCATAACGCATAACGCATAACGCATAACGCATAACGCATAACGCATAACGCATAACGCATAACGCATAACGCATAACGCATAACGCATAACGCATAACGCATAACGCATAACGCATAACGCATAACGCATAACGCATAACGCATAACGCATAACGCATAACGCATAACGCATAACGCATAACCCATACCGCATTACGCATTACGCATAATGCATAACGCATAATCCATAACGGATAACGCATAACGCATAACGCAAATCCGATAACGCATAACGCATAACGCATAACATATAGCGCATATCGCATAACGCATAACGCATAACCCATAACGCATAACCCATAACGCAAAACGCATAACGCATAATGCATTACGCATAATCCATAACGGATAACGCATAACCCATAACGCATGACGCATAACGCAAAGCCGATAACGCATAACGCATAACGCAAAGCCGATAACGCATAACGCATTACGCATAACCCATAAAGCATAACCCATAACGCAAAACGCATAACGCATATCGCATAACGCATAACGCATAACGCGTAACGCATAACCCATAACGCATAACGCATAACGCATAACGCATAACGCATGACGCATAACCCATAACGCATAACACATAACACATAACGCAAAACGCATAACTTATAATGCATTACGCATAATCCATAACGGATAACGCATAACCCATAACGCATGACGCATAACGCAAACCCGATAACGCATAACGCATAACGCATAACGCATGACGCATAACCCATAACGCATAACCCATAACGCATAACCCATAACGCATAACGCATAACGCATAACGCATAACGCATAACCCATAACGCAAAACGCATAACGCATAATGCATTACGCATAATCCATAAGGGATAACGCATAACCCATAACGCATGACGCATAACGCAAAGCCGATAACGCATAACGTATAACGTATGACGCATAACGCAGAGCCGATAACGCATATCGCATAACGCATAACGCATAACGCATAACGCATAACCCATAACGCATAACGCATAACGCATAACGCATGACGCATAACCCATAACGCATAACACATAACGCAAAAAGCATAACGCATAACATATAATGCATTACGCATAATCCATAACCGATATCGCATAACCCATCACGCATAACGCATAACGCAAAGCCGATAACGCATAACGCATAACGCATAACGCATAACGTATGACGCATAACGCATAACGCATAACGTATAACGCATAACGCATAACGCATAACGCATAACGCATAACGCATAACGCATAACGCATAACGCATAACGCATGACGCATAACCCATAACGCATAACGCATAACGCATAACGCATAACGCATAACGCATAACGCATAACGCATAACGCATAACGCATAACGCATAACGCATAACGCATAACGCATAACGCATAACGCATAACGCATAACGCATAACGCATAACGCATAACGCATAACGCATAACGCATAACGCATAACGCATAACGCATAACGCATAACGCATAACGCATAACGCATAACGCATAACGCATAACGCATAACGCATAACGCATAACGCATAACGCATAACGCATAACGCATAACGCATAACGCATAACGCATAACGCATAACGCATAACGCATAACGCATAACGCATAACGCATAACGCATAACGCATAACGCATAACGCATAACGCATAACGCATAACGCATAACGCATAACGCATAACGCATAACGCATAACGCATAACGCATAACGCATAACGCATAACCCATAACGCATAACCCATAACGCATAACGCATAACGCATAACGCATAACCCATAACGCAAAACGCATAACGCATAATGCATTACGCATAATCCATAAGGGATAACGCATAACCCATAACGCATGACGCATAACGCAAAGCCGATAACGCATAACGTATAACGTATGACGCATAACGCAGAGCCGATAACGCATATCGCATAACGCATAACGCATAACGCATAACGCATAACGCATAACGCATAACGCATAACGCATAACGCATAACGCATAACGCATAACGCATAACGCATAACGCATAACGCATAACGCATAACGCATAACGCATAACGCATAACGCATAACGCATAACGCATAACGCATAACGCATAACGCATAACGCATAACGCATAACGCATAACGCATAACGCATAACGCATAACGCATAACGCATAACGCATAACGCATAACGCATGACGCATGACGCATGACGCATAACGCATAACGCATAACGCATAACGCATAACGCATAACGCATAACGCATAACGCATAACGCATAACGCATAACGCATAACGCATAACGCATAACGCATAACGCATAACGCATAACGCATAACGCATAACGCATAACGCATAACGCATAACGCATAACGCATAACGCATAACGCATAACGCATAACGCATAACGCATAACGCATAACGCATAACGCATAACGCATAACGCATAACGCATAACGCATAACGCATAACGCATAACGCATAACGCATAACGCATAACGCATAACGCATAACGCATAACGCATAACGCATAACGCATAACGCAGAACGCATAACGCATAACGCATAACGCATAACGCATAACGCATAACGCATAACGCATAACGCATAACGCATAACGCATAACGCATAACGCATAACGCATGACGCATAACCCATAACGCATAACACATAACGCAAAACGCATAACGCATAACGCATAACGCATAACGCATAACGCATAACCCATAAACCATAACGCATAACACATAACGCAAAAAGCATAACGCATAACATATAATGCATTACGCATAATCCATAACGGATATCGCATAACCCATCTCGCATGACGCATAACGCAAAGCCGATAACGCATAACGCATAACGCATAACGCATAACGCATGACGCATAACGCATAACGCATAACGCATAACGCATAACGCATAACGCATAACGCATAACGCATAACGCATAACGCATGACGCATAACCCATAACGCATAACACATAACGCAAAACGCATAACGCATAACGCATAACGCATAACGCATAACGCATAACCCATAAACCATAACGCATAACACATAACGCAAAAAGCATAACGCATAACATATAATGCATTACGCATAATCCATAACGGATATCGCATAACCCATCTCGCATGACGCATAACGCAAAGCCGATAACGCATAACGCATAACGCATAACGCATAACGCATGACGCATAACGCATAACGCATAACGCATAACGCATAACGCATAACGCATAACGCATAACGCATAACGCATAACGCATAACGCATAACGCATAACGCATAACGCATAACGCATAACGCATAACGCATAACGCATAACGCATAACGCATAACGCATATCGCATAACGCATAACGCATAACCCATAACGCATAACCCATAACGTAAAACGCATAACGCATAATGCATTACGCATAATCCATAACGGATAACGCAAAACCCATAACGCATGACGCATAACGCAAAGCCGATAACGCATAACGCATAACGCATAACGCATAACGCATAACGCATAACGCATAACGCATAACGCATAACGCATAACGCATAACGCATAACGCATAACGCATAACGCATAACGCATAACGCATAACGCATAACGCATAACGCATAACGCATAACGCATAACGCATAACGCATAACGCATAACGCATAACGCATAACGCATAACGCATAACGCATAACGCATAACGCATAACGCATAACGCATAACGCATAACGCATAACGCATAACGCATAACGCATAACGCATAACGCATAACGCATAACGCATAACGCATAACGCATAACGCATAACGCATAACGCATAACGCATAACGCGTAACGCGTAACGCATAACGCATAACGCATAACGCATAACGCATAACGCATAACGCATAACGCATAACGCATAACGCATAACGCATAACGCATAACGCATAACGCATAACGCATAACGCATAACGCATAACGCATAACGCATAACGCATAACGCATAACGCATAACGCATAACGCATAACGCATAACGCATAACGCATAACGCATAACGCATAACGCATAACGCATAACGCATAACGCATAACGCATAACGCATAACGCATAACCCATACCGCATTACGCATTACGCATAATGCATAACGCATAATCCATAACGGATAACGCATAACGCATAACGCAAATCCGATAACGCATAACGCATAACGCATAACATATAGCGCATATCGCATAACGCATAACGCATAACCCATAACGCATAACCCATAACGCAAAACGCATAACGCATAATGCATTACGCATAATCCATAACGGATAACGCATAACCCATAACGCATGACGCATAACGCAAAGCCGATAACGCATAACGCATAACGCAAAGCCGATAACGCATAACGCATTACGCATAACCCATAAAGCATAACCCATAACGCAAAACGCATAACGCATATCGCATAACGCATAACGCATAACGCGTAACGCATAACCCATAACGCATAACGCATAACGCATAACGCATAACGCATGACGCATAACCCATAACGCATAACACATAACACATAACGCAAAACGCATAACTTATAATGCATTACGCATAATCCATAACGGATAACGCATAACCCATAACGCATGACGCATAACGCAAACCCGATAACGCATAACGCATAACGCATAACGCATGACGCATAACCCATAACGCATAACCCATAACGCATAACCCATAACGCATAACGCATAACGCATAACGCATAACGCATAACCCATAACGCAAAACGCATAACGCATAATGCATTACGCATAATCCATAAGGGATAACGCATAACCCATAACGCATGACGCATAACGCAAAGCCGATAACGCATAACGTATAACGTATGACGCATAACGCAGAGCCGATAACGCATATCGCATAACGCATAACGCATAACGCATAACGCATAACCCATAACGCATAACGCATAACGCATAACGCATGACGCATAACCCATAACGCAT